>NC_133140.1:28502945-28810445 GCF_048418815.1 Hemitrygon akajei
ATCTGTGATTTATTTTGCAAGAGAACAACATATATGTTCACAGCAAAAGGTATAACTAGGTCTCAGTAACTTAGAAATGTTAGAGGAAGGGATATGGAGGCTTTGGAGAGGGTGCACAAGAGGTTCAGTAGGATATCGCTTCCTTTGGAGTGTTTCACTGCAAAGAGAGGTCAGGCAAACTTGAGTTGTATTCTCTGGAGAGTTACAGACAGAGAGGCAGAAAGAAGTTTGTAAAACTATGAGAGGCTAGCTAAGGTTGAAAGCCATTCTCTTTTTTTCCAGAGTGGAATTATCAAATACTAGAGGGCACAGAGTTAAGGCAAGAGGAGTAAAGTTGTAAGAAGATATGTGAAGCAAGTTTCTTTTTTTTTTACACAGCCTGAAATGATAGTAACTTTTTAAGAGACATTTAGACAGACTCATGGACAAGCAGGGTATAGAGGGATACAAATCATGTTCAGGCTGATGAGATTAGTTATATTGGCATCGTCCTGGGCAGAGCTGGGAACACGATGGGCTAAGGGCTTTTCCCTGTGCCCGATCGTGCTACGTTTAATAAAAGAGGGGCCTGGTTTCTGGCACAGCATCAAACCATCTGCTAGGTCAATGCAACGTGGCAGTCAATGCTGAGAATGCATTGGCACTGTCTAAATTGCTACATCTGGGATTATAGATGATTCTGTCCATAAAGACACAGTATGTCTTTCATCGTTGCTCAGTTGCCTCCCACCGAAATGAAACAATGTTTGCTGAGGGATTAAATGAAACTTCCTCAAAGTATTTCTTACATAAACTCAGAGGAAATGACAGCAGTGATGGAGGGGGAGAGAGAGGTAAAGATAGAGACAGCTGGATCTGTCCCTGCATGTGATCACGCAATTCATGTCTCAAGGGATGGGTATGGTTTTTATTTAGAGACCAGCTGTTTTTATTGATCTTCTCTTACCTTTGCCGATGAATAGTCCTTGAGGTAGACATCAATACTCTGTGCACTTTTATATGGAGTTAAAAAGAAAGATATTTATTTTTAATGCTATCAATGAAGGGAAAGTGAATGGCAGCTAAGATCTCCTTGGTGCACAGTTCCACACACACCTGCCAGTTTACTAATCAGGAGGGTGATGGACCAGCTTGTCCGGAGACACCGTTCCTCTCTGCAGTGAGGTTTTAGGGCAGAAGTTCTTTTTATGTAACTCACATACCGGGGGCAGCTGTCTTCCTTTGTCTGGCAACAAGCAAGAAGAACAGGGAGTACACTGACAGGACTATCGAGGAGGATTAAGCCACCTGATATATTGTGTTCTGGCACTCAACAAGTCTCTATTCCCCAAATCAAAAGGCAAAAACTCCCTTCAGTAGTGGAGTTTTTGAAAAAGTGTACACTTGTTTCCAAGTACTTTACTCCTAGTTGTTTATTGTATGTGCACATGCACGCAGACACACACACACACTCACACACACACACACACACACACACTCACACACACACACACACACACACACACACACACTCACTCACTCACTCACACACACACACACACACAAGCAGACACGTGAACAGATATAGGTACACATGCATATGCAGTACACCTTGACGTATACACAATTCCACTGCATCATTTTTTAAAGTTCCCCTGAAGTAATGTAGAAGGTAGATTGTGGAAGTTTCAGTAACTCCCTCTGCTCCATATACTGATGACTATTTTTGTTTCAGCTGCATTATCCACTATAATTTTCCGATTAAGTATATTCAGAATCAGGTTTAATATCACTGGCATATGTTGTGAAAATTGTTAATTTAGCAGCAGCAATACAATACAATACACGATAAATATAGAGAAAATGAATTACAGTCAGAATATATATGTATATTAAATAGTCAAATTAAAATAAGTAGTGCAAAAATAGAAATAAAAGAAGTATTGACGTACTTTTAAAGGTAGTGTGGACATGGGTTCAATGTCCATTTAGGAATCAGACGGCAGAGGGGAAGAAGCTGACCCTGAATCACTGAGTGTGTGCCTTCGGGCTTCTGGACCTCCTTTCCGATGGTAACAATGAGAGTCCTGGGTGATGGGAGTCCTTAATGATGGAAGCTGCCTTTCTGAGACACCACTCCTTGAAGATGTCTTGGATACAATGGAGGCTAGTGCCCATGATGGAGCTGGCTTATTTTACAAATCTCCGCAGCTTCTTTCAATCCTGTGCAATAGACTCCCCCCCCCCCCCATAGCAGACGTAATTTATAATAATAATAATTCATAAATCACAATTATTCATGATCAATCAAGACACACTCATTATTAAAAACATATTCCTGATCAAAAACATGTTCCTAATTGGGAACATCTGATTTTTGTTTATATTTCACGAGGCAAGTTGACATTTGAAAGAGAATGTTCATAACATTCTGGAGGGAAAGTGGATTTATCTGATGTGGGGGGGGGGTTGTAAAATGATACCATGCATGGGCATGCAAAATTACCATTTTCTAAAATTTATATCAATGCAGGTAACACTGTCTTGGAAGAAAAATAAAGAACCTTTTAAACTGTAGTCTACTGGTGAGATGGTGTTTTTATGCTTTGTTATGTTATAAATACAAAATAATTCTGTTATCCATATCTGCAAACACAGTGAACTGCCCATGGCCTGGGGTATTTATTGTGTTGAATGATGAATCCCACATTATAATCAAGAAGTTTTCAGTCTCTACAATCTTTAGCAGCTGAATCCTTTTTAAATTCTGTGTGAAAGGAGCACAATGTCCATTCAATTGAATGGAAGAGTATTTCTAGGTTAACCATCCAATCTATTTTATGCAACAGTTGTATAAATGTATCACTCGTGTTCCGTTATTGCACGTGAGAGTGCAGTTGCACATGGAGTCATATGAAACTACAACTCAGAAATAGGTCCTTTGGCCCCTCTAGTCCAGGGGTCACCAGCCTTTTTTGCACCGCGGACCGGTTTAATATCGACAATATTCTCGTGAACCGGCTGATGGGGGGGGAGGGGGGGGGGTATTAATCACGACCGGAATATAGGTGATAAGTCAACTATAACTCACTTATAAATGGCTAATACACTCAATTTCATTTCTAAAAGGGTTTATCTAATGATTTTAATATTAAACACGCAGCACATATTTTTCTCGCATGAACATAGTGATAAATCAATTATAAGTCACTTATAAATCAATAGCATCATAACTAAAGCCTAATCCATGCCAAATCAATTAAACTGCCTGCTGTCATTGATCATAGCCCTCCCTACTCCTAATGTCCATGTACCTATCCAAAATTCTGTAAACATTGAAACTGAAATCACATGCACCACTAGCAGCTTGCTTTGCATTCCCACGACCCTCTGAGCGAAGGAGCTTCCTTTCATGTTCCCCTTAAACATTTCATCTTTCATTCTTAAATCATGACTTCTAGTTGTAGTCTTACCCAACCTCAGTGGAAAAAAAAATCTGATTGCACTTACCCTATCTATACCTCTCATAATTCTGTATACCTCTATGAAATCTCCCCCAGTCTTTTCCGTGCTAGGGACTAATGTTCTATCCTATTCAATCTTTCCCTATAACTCAGGTCCTCCAGACCCACCAACATCCTTGTAAATTTTCTCTGTACTCTTTCAACCTCATTTTCATCTTTCCTGTAGGTGGGTGACCACAACTGCACTCAACACTCCAAATTAGGCCTCACCAATGTCTTATCCAACTTCAACATAACATCCCATCTCCTGTACTCAATACATTGATTTATGAAGACCAATGTGCCTAAAGTTTTCTTTATGACCCTATCTACCTGTGATGCCAGCTTCAATGAATTATGGATCCCTTTGTTCTACAGCACCCCTCAATGCCCCACCGTTCACTTAGCCAGGCTGCTCCCCCCAAGGTGCAGCACCTCACACTTGTCTGCATTACATTCCATCTGCCATTTTACAGCCCATTTATCTAGCTGGTCCAGATCCTGCTGCCAGCCTTGATGGACTTCCTCTCTGTCCACTACACCCCCAATCTTAGTGTCTTCCATTGTTTGCCGATGACAGCAATGAGGAAGATTGAAGTATCAAAGCGTGCAGTTTGATCAGTTGCTGGTTACTGGAGAGGGGAGAGCCTGTCCCTGCGGAGACTGTTCCCAGGTTACCGGAGAGGGGAGAGCCTGTCCCTGCGGAGAGTGTTCCCAGGTTACCGGAGAGGGGAGAGCCTGTCCCTGCGGAGAGTGTTCCCAGGTTACCGGAGAGGGGAGATCCTGTCCCTGCGGAGAGTGTTCCCAGGTTACTGGAGAGGGGAGATCCTGTCCCTGCGGAGAGTGTTCCCAGGTTACCGGAGAGGGGAGAGCCTGTCCCTGCGGAGAGTGTTCCCAGGTTACCGGAGAGGGGAGAGCCTGTCCCTGCGGAGAGTGTTCCCAGGTTACCGGAGAGGGGAGAGCCTGTCCCTGCGGAGACTGTTCCCAGGTTACCGGAGAGAGGAGATCCTGTCCCTGCGGAGAGTGTTCCCAGGTTTATTCTGCGTTTTGGATTGGACTTTGGACTGTCCTGTCCCTGTGGAGAGTGTTCCCAGGTTTATTCTGCGTTTTGGATTGGACTTTGGACTGTCCTGTCCCTGTGGAGAGTGTTCCCAGGTTTATTCTGCGTTTTGGATTGGACTTTGGACTGTCCTGTCCCTGTGGAGAGTGTTCCCAGGTTTATTCTGCGTTTTGGATTGGACTTTGGACTGTCCTGTCCCTGTGGAGAGTGTTCCCAGGTTTATTCTGCGTTTTGGATTGGACTTTGGACTGTCCTGTCCCTGTGGAGACTGTTCCCAGGTTTATTCTGCGTTTTGGATTGGACTTTGGACTGTCCTGTCCCTGTGGAGAGTGTTCCCAGGTTTATTCTGCGTTTTGGATTGGACTTTGGACTGTCCTGTCCCTGTGGAGACTGTTCCCAGGTTTATTCTGCGTTTTGGATTGGACTTTGGACTGTCCTGTCCCTGTGGAGACTGTTCCCAGGTTTATTCTGCGTTTTGGATTGGACTTTGGACTGTCCTGTCCCTGTGGAGAGTGTTCCCAGGTTTATTCTGCGTTTTGGATTGGACTTTGGACTGTAGACTCTTTTTTCAGTCTTATAGTTTTTATATTCTGTGTTTTTTTCACCCGTTCTTCTTGGGGTTTTATTTTGTGTGGGGAGGGGGTTTTGGGGGTTGATGTGCCTGATCTGTTTTGTTCTTTCTTTTTGTGCAGGAAGAAGGATTGGGGGTTCGATGTGCCTGATCCATTTTTGTTCAATTTTTTGCAGGGAGGAGGGATTTGGGGGTTGCTGAAGTCCATGTAGATAACATCCATTCCCTTGTTTTCATCAACTTTCCTGGTAACCTCCTTGACAAACTCTACAAGATTGGTTAGACACAACCTACCATGCACAAAACCATGCTGACGATCTCTAATCAGTCCATGTCCATCCAAATACTCATATGTCCGGTCCCTTGGAATACCTTCCAATAACTTCCCCACTACCGACGTCAGGCTCACCGGCCTATAATTTCCTGGTTTATTCTCAAAGGCTTTCTTAAACAACATTACCTATCCTTCAATCCTCCGGGACCTCACTTGTCACTAAAGGTGATTTAAACATCTTTGCTAGGGCCCCTACAATTTCTGCACTGGCCTCCCACAGGCTCCCAGGGAACAGCTTGTCAGGCCCTGGGGATTTATCCACCCTGATTTACCACAAGACAGCAGACATCTCTTCCTCTCTAACCTGTCTAGGGTCCATGACCGCACTGCTGCTTTGTCTCACTTTCATAGACTCTGTGTTCTTCTCCAAGTAAGTATAGATGCAAAAAAAAAAATCCATTTAAGTTCTCTTCTGGCTCCATGTACAGTTTCCCGAGCCTTTAGGATTCTCCTTCACCTTGCCTGCTGGAGCAACCACATGCCTTCTTTTAGCCTCCTGATATCCTCCGTAAGTGTTCTCTTGCATTTCTTTTAAGCCTCGAGTACTTCTTATTTCCTTCCTGCCTATATCTGCTATGCACCTCACTTTTTTCTGAATCACGACCTCAATATTTCCCAAGAACCAAGGTTCCCTAACCCTGTTATCCTTATCTTTTATTCTGACAGGCACATACAAGCTTTGTACTCTCTAAATTTCAGTTTTGAAGGCTTCCCGCCTACCAAGGACACCTTTGCTGAGAAACTGTCGGTCCCATTTCATGCCTGCCAGACCCTTAGTATTACCGTCAGAATCGGTCTTCCTCCCCAGGACCAGACCTATCATTCTTACCAACCTCTGTTACCTGCCCTGTCTCATTCCGGTCTTCCTCCTGTTTTGAATCTCAACCCCAGGACCAGACCTATCATTCTTACAAACCTCTGTTACCTGCCTTGTCTCATTCCGGTCTTCCTCCTGTTTTGAATCTCAACCCCAGGACCAGACCTATCATTCTTACAAACCTCTGTTACCTGCCCTGTCTCATTCCGGTCTTCCTCCTGTTTTGAATCTCAACCCCAGGACCAGACCTATCATTCTTACAAACCTCTGTTACCTGCCCTGTCTCATTCCCTAATAGAAGATCATGTATTGCACACTCTCTCTGATTAAAGAAACTTCCCCAAACACATTTGACAAACTCTGATCAAATCTAATCCTTTTGCAATATGGGAGTCCCAGTCAATATGTGGAAAGTTAAAATCACCCACGATGACAACCTTGTTTCTTGCCATCAGATGAAAAAACATCAGAGATTAAAAAAAAGCTATCTCCATGAAACACCATTGCAGCCATCCACAATCACCACATAAACTAAATATGGTCTACACTGTGCCACACTTTCCAGTCTATTTGTGTGGAAAGGCATCATATAAATACAGACAACAACACACACAAAATATTGATGGAACACAGCAGGCCAGGCAGCATCTACAGGGAGAAGCACTGTCGATGTTTCAGGCTGAGACCCTTTGTCAGGACTAACTGAAAGGAAAGATAGTAAAAGATTTTAAAGTAGTGGGGGGAGGGGGAAATGCGAAATGATAGGAGAAGACCGGAGGAGGTGGGATGAAGCTAAGAGCTGGAAAGGTGATTGGCGAAAGTGATACAGAGCTGGAGAAGGGAGGCCTCAGGAGAAAGAAAGTGGGGGGGAAGCACCAGAGGGAGATGGAGAACAGGCAAACAACTAAATATGTTAGGGATGGGGTAAGAAGGGGAGGAGGGGCATTAACAGAAGTTAGAGAAGTCAATGTTCATGCCATCAGGTTGGAGGTTACCCAGCTGGTATATAAGGTGTTGTTCCTCCAACCTGAGTTTGGATTCATTTTGACAATAGAGGCGGCCATGGATAGACATATCAGAATGGGAATGGGACGTGGAACTAAAATGTGTGGCCACTGGGAGATCCTGCTTTCTCTGGCGGACCGAGCGTAGGTGTTCAGCGAAACTGTCTCCCAGTCTGCGTCGGGTCCCACCAATATCTAAAGGGCCATAATATAAATACAGACTACTGTTGCATTGTTGATAATGACAACTGAAAATATTCTTCAAGATAATGACACTCCAAGAAGTAGCTCAACCGAACTTTTCATAAAATACTTATTTAGCTGTAAAGGTCATTAAAACAGCTTCAAATCACAAAAGCATTTTTCCATATTTTGATTGCCACTTTTGCCCTGCTAGTAGTACTAAAAGAACTCGGCACTACTGTTCTAAACATAGAATTAATAATATTCATAACAGGTTTAATATCACCAGCATTTGTTGTGAAATCAGTTGTCTTTGCAACAGAAGCAGGAGTGCAATAAACAGCAAATTTACCAGGACTGTGATGTCACTGATTGTTGTCAAAAACAGTCCTGCTCCAACTAACTCTGTCCGCACCACTCCGTCTCTGCCTCACATTTTCTCTTCCTCCTCACTCTGAGGTATTCAGCTGTAATTTGTTGCTCTGAATATAGAAGGCAGAACTATAAAGGCTAAACCCAGAATACTTGCAGGAACATCTGATTGGTAGGGGAGAAGTGTGGGGGGGGGCGTTATTGTGCACTTCAAGATGGGTGTCCCTTCTTTCAATTCTGTGATCAAATTGCTTGCTATGAAGAAGCCATTGAAAATTGGGAGATAAAAACAAAACCTGTAACATTTCAATGACCTTTCACTGACCAGGTGAAGGGCCAGTAACCTGAAGTCCTAACTCTTCCTCCATCCGCAGAAGCTGCCTGAGAGTCCCCTCTGTTTTCTAATGTCATTTCCCATCACTTTCTGGTTTTGTTTGCTTTACAATGAGAATTGAACGTTTTGAGAAGTGGGAGCTAAAATCTGTTGTAATATGATTCTAACAAAAACACGGGGAAGTTTATAACGAGGGCGGGAGTGAAGGCAATGGCTTTGAGCTGGAAATTATTTAAATAGCAGAACGTTCCCCTCACCACATCCTTCGTTTCCCGTCCCAGTGAAAGGTCTCGTCTCGAAACATCAGCGGTTCCCTCAGCTGAGCATCAGAGGAGGCAGCTGATTTCGGGACGGGACGGGACGGGGAGCGAGGGCAGGACCTTGGAAGAAGGGGGAAGTCCCGGGTGAGGCGGTGTTGTCACTCTGGTTGCATCAGCCGAGCTCCCGAAGCTCCACGTCTGCGCTCGCCGCGACCAATCGCCGTCAGCCACACTCGGGTTGACAGCGCACAGCCGGAGCTCCCGAGAGCCAGTCACCGCGGCGCAGCGCAGCGGAGTTAGGGGCGATGGGCAGCAGCGACGAAATGGTGACTCTGGTCGTTAAAGTGCCCGACCAGTCGTACGGCGACCAGAAGCTGTTGGTGGGGCTGGGCTGGACGGTGCAGCGGCTGAAAAGCTTCCTCAGCGAGGAGTACCCGAGCCACCCAGTGAGTACGGGCTAAAACAAACTTATGGGGGTGGATAAACTTAGGATCAAAGTTTCTCTCAAGTTGCGGCCTTGTCTGCTTGCACCTGTTACTACCGAACTGATAAGAGGGCCACGGCTTTTCAGGCGGCCTTTATAAGTTTTAAAGACTAGCACGGTGCAGGAGACTGGGATGGAGTCCAGGGAAAGTTGCCTGAGCTTGTTCGGGGGTGGGAAGGGAGGAGCGATGTTTATAAGATACACATTTGTGTTAGAGCTGCCCTTGGGACGACTTGTTGACTAGATGATTCTTGTATGTTGAACTATTTTTAACTACCCGGTCTGGTGCAAGGTGGGGCGAATTATTGCACAGATAACTTTTGAAAATTTTAGGATTACTATTACAGGAAGTTGAATCGATGGGTTGAAGAGTCGCTTCCTTTTTTTTTAAAGGTAGGGTGGGTCAGCAAAGTAAAGAACCTGCTATGTACAAATCTGGATTACCAGCGCTTGGTTTTATCACTAATCCCGGAAGTGATATTGGGCCTCAAATTCCCCCGAGCAGTTTAACCTTTTCTTCGAAACCACTACCGACGTTCTAAAATACAGATCAAAAGTCCTTCAAAATCAAAAAATCAAAATTCCTTTATAGTGGGGACATGTAGTCAGCAGCAAAAACGACGCGGGAGAATTTGTTCCGACCCAAAGCATCCATTTGCCTCCACAGTGCTGCCTGGCTTTGACTTGCTGAGTTCGCCCAGCAATGTTTTGCTCCAGGAGTGTCGCAGCGACTTTTGGATTACATTTCGTGGATTAGGAGGGTGTTGTTTGTGTGTCCTTGAGTTGGGAATTTGCAGCAATGTACATACAAAGTTCAAAGTAAATTTAATATCAAAGTACTTATGTGTCAGATGTACAGCCCTGAGATTCATTTTCTTGTGGGCATGATGCACCATCAATAACTCTCGGAGACGTGAGTCAATGTAGGCTGGAAGAAAGCACCGTCAGCAGCAAGAAACCACCACACAGCATCCTGGAGACTGAGGGCCGGGCTCAGGCCTCCAATCGCCTTTATACCGGGGTCAGTGGGAGGAGCCACAGGAGCAGTCAGACAGGTCCAGGTACATATACGTGTCCAGACAGGTATATGTAGTTCACCACAGGGCATACAGTCAATCCAAAACAAACCCGCAATAGATTCCATGAAAGACTACACCAAACGGGATGGGTAAACACCCAGTGTGTGAAAGATAACAAACTATGCAAAGACAAAAAAGGAGAACATGAGATTATACACCTCTATCGGGTCGCCCCTCATTTAAAAAAGAATGGGTGTGTAAGATGATGAGAGGCATTGATCGTGTGGATAGCCAGAGGCTTTTCCCCAGGGCTGAAATGACTAATATGAGAGGGCACAGTTTTAAGGTGCTGGGGAGTAGGTACAGAGGGGATGTCGGGGTAAGTTTTTCACACAGAGAGTGGTGAGTGTGTGGAATGGGCTGGCAGTGACGGTGGTGGAGGCGGATACAATAGGGTCTTTTAAGAGACTCTTAGATAGGTACATGGAACTTAGAAAAATTGAGGACTGTGCAGTAGGGAAATTCTAGGCACTTTCTAGAGTAGGTTACATGGTTGGCACAATATTGTGGGCTGAAGGGCCTGTAATGTGCTGTAAGTTTCTATGTTCTTTTGGGAAAAAAATCCTTCAAAGTGAGTCCATAGGTTGTGGGAACAGCTGGGGCAAGTGAAGATGAGTGCAGTTATCCACTCTGGCTCAAGAGTCTGATGGTTAAGGGGTAATAACTTCCTGAACCTGGTTCTCCCGGTCCTGAGGGTCCTCTTCATCCTGTACCACCTTCCTGATGGTAGCAGTGAGAAGAGAACGTTAAGGAGTACTGCTTGTTTATTCCAATTGGTGTGAAAATTGAATTTTGGGTTTTAGTGCATTGATGAATTCTTAAATCTGTTGTTGCTGTCACCTTCAAATACTGTACTGAACAGGGATGTGGAAGGATAGGAAGTGTGAGTCACTGCTGGTTTAGATCACAAAGTCTGACTTGTGCTGTGACTGGTAAGGGTGGTTTGAACTTTGCCCTAGATTTGCAATCTTTGTTTATCCTATAGCCAGTACATAGTTAAATCCGTTTGGCATTGTTGCCATAGCAAGAAGTTTAATATCCCAATATCAGTTGCTGATTTTACTGAAATTCTAATGCAGACTAGTCCTAATTTGGCATTCACTACTTCAGACTTCAAATTGTTACTGTCAGCACACAGTTGCTATCTTTAGATTTGTGTTGTGGAATTCCCGTGGAAAGTGTGCTACTTAAGGCAGGGGGAGTGCAGGGATGAGGAAGGTCCTGGGCTTGATTGCGTTTTCAAGCTGAGGCAAGTGTTGTGCTAATGGCTGCTCACTGAGGGCAGCATAGGCCCGACTTGCACTCTGCTCAATTCAGTGGCCTGAACTGTAGGGAGAGGTTGGCCTCTCTGGATCTTTATTCCTTGGAGTTCAGGAGAATGGGGGGAGGGGGGGGCGGACCTCCAGAAGTTCATAAAACCATGAGGGGAATAGATAATGTAGTGTTTTCGCCATAGTTGGGAGTCCAAAACTAGAGGACTTTATAGATAAGGGAGATCTGAAAGCATTTGTTTTTTTTTACACAGAGATGGTGAGTGCCAGAGGAAATGCTGGAGACAGATACAGATGCAATATTTAACAGGCATTTTGATAGGTGCCTAGAAGGTTATGGGCCACCGGGACAGGCAGGAAGGATACTGTGACGGGAGTGGACCAGTTGGAGTGAAGGGAATGGTTCCACACTGTATCACACTATGGCCAGGTTTGCAGACAATATGAAGATGGGTGTAGGGGCAGGTTGTTTTCAGGAAGGAGAGAAAGTTCAAAACTCCTGAGGTGCAAAGGGACTTGGGAGTCTGTGTGCAGGATTCCCTAGAGGTTAATTAGCAGCTTGAGTTAGTGCTGAGGAAGGCAAATGCAACGTTAGCATTCATTTCAAGTGGAGCAGAATATGTAAGCAAGGAGGTAATGTTGAGGCTTTATAAAGCACTGGTGAGGCCTCACTTGGCATATCGTGAGCAAAACAGGAGAAAATCCACAGGTTGAGAACATCCAAGCAACACACACAGAATGCTGGAGGAACTCAGCAGGTCAGGCAGCATCTATGGAAATGATTAAAGGGTCAGTGTTCCTTGCAAAGACCCTTCATCAGTACTGGAAACTTAATTTACCGATCTGCACCTGTCTGTCCGTACCATTGCATACAGATATAGGAGTCTTCTTTGTTGTTTCTGTAACAGTTTTTATTGACCAGTCAGTTGTTAGCCCTGAGCTGAACCCCGAACCTGGAAGACCAGTGGACCTCTCTTAGTCTGGCCTCCGCCCTTTGACCTGTTTGGCATGGGTGATCCTATCAAGAGCCAAAGCACAAGGCCTTGACTCCAGCCAACATGGTTCTCCGGGCCAAGGCTGTGGTCCTCTTGCAGGTGTACTGGAAAGGAAGTGGGGTGGGGAGAGCCAGAATAAGGTGGGGGAGGGGAAGGAGAACAAGCTGGTAGGTAATAGGTGAAACCAGGTTGGGGGGGGGGGGAATGGAAGAGTGGGAATGAAGTGAGAAGATTGGAGGTAATAACTGGAAGAAATAAAGGAATCTGACGGGAAAGGAGAATGGACCATGGAAGAGAGGGAAGAGCACCAGAAGGAGGTGATGGGCAAGTGAGGAGAAGAGAAAGGCTAAGGGGCGGTGGGGGTGGAATGGGGGGAAAAAGAAGCAGGAGGAGTGAAATCGACATTTATGCCGTCAGGTTGGAGCCTAACCCAGATGGAATATAAGGTGTTGCTCCTCCAACCTGAGAGAGGTCTCCTCGTGGTAGTTCATGGCCTCCATGTCAAAATGGGAAGTAGAATTAAAATGGGTAAACCTGGCAGATGGAGTGAAGGAGCTTGAACACAATGCAGCTGTGCTCTCGTGCTCCAGTAAAACTCATCGGATATTTTTGTTTTGTGACATAGTAGGTAGAGGGGGTGGCGTGGCTTTAATGGTAAGAAATACTAAACCATTAGAAAAAGTTGACATAGGATCGGAGAGTACAGAATCTTTATGGGTTGAGCTAAGAAATCACAGGTGTAAAAGGACCCTGATGGCAGTTATCTACAGGCCTCCAAACAGCTGCAGTGATGTGGACTACAAATTACAACAGGAAATAGAAAAGGCTTGCCTGAAGGGCAGTGTTATGATAATTGTGGGGGATTTTAACATGCGAGTGGATTGGGAAAATCAGGTCGGCAATGGATCTCGAGAGAGAATTTGTAGAATGTCTACGAGATGGGTTTTTAGAACAGCTTGTTGTTGAGCCCACAAGGGGATCGGCTGTGCTGGACTGGGTATTGAGTAATGAACCAGAGGTGATTAGAGAGATGGAAGTGAAGGAACCCTTAGGAGGCAGTGATCACAACATGATTGAGTTCACTGTGAAATTTGAAAGAGAAGCCGAAATCCAATGTGTTGGTATTTCAGTGGAGTAAAGGAAATGACAGTGGCATGAGAGAGGAACTGGCCAAAGTTGACTGGAAAGGGACACTAGTGGGAAGGACAGCAGAGAAGCAGAGGCTGGAGTTTATGCGAGAAGTGAGGAAGGCACAAGACAGATATATTCCAAAGAGGAAGAAATTTTCGAATGGAAAAAGGATGTAACGTGGCTGACAAGAGAAGTCAAAGCCAAAGTAAAAGCAAAGCAGAGGGCATACAAGGAAGCAAAATTAGTGAGAAGACAGAGGATTGGGAAGTTTTTAAAAGCTTTCAAAAGGAAACTAAGAAGGTCATTAAGAGGGAAAAGATGAACTATGAAAGGAAGCTAGCAAATAATATCAGAGGATACTAAAAGCTTTTTCAAGTATATAAAGAGTAAAAGAGAGGTGAGAGTAGATATAGGACCGATAGAAAATGATGCTGGAGAAATTGTAATGGGAGATGTGGAGATGGCGGAGGAACTGAATGAGTCTGTTGCATCAGTCTTCACTGAGGAAGACATCAGCAATATACCAGACATTCAAGGGTGTCAGGGAAGAGAAATATGCGCAGTCACAATTACAACAGAGAAAGTACTCAGGAAGCTGAATAGTCTAAGGGTAGATAAATCTCCTGGACCAGATGGAATGCACCCTTGAGTTCTGAAGGAAGTAGCAGTGGAGATTGTGGAGGCATTAGCAATGATCTTTCAAAAGTCGATAGATTCTGGCCTGGTTCCGGAGGACTAGAAGATTGCAAATGTCACGCCCCTATTTAAGAAGGGGGCAAGGAAGCAAAAAGGAAATTATAGATCTGTTAGCTTGACATCGGTGGTTAGGAAGTTGTTGGAGTCGATTGTCAAGGATGAGGTTACGGAGTACGTGGAGGCATATGACAAGATAGGCAGAACTCAGCATGGTTTCCTTAAAGGAAAATCCTGCCTGACAAACCAAGTAGGCTAGACAAGGGAGATGCAGTGGATGTTGTGTATTTGGATTTTCAGAAGGCCTTTGACAAGGTGCCGCACATGAGGCTGCTAAACAAGATAAGAGCCCATGGAATTATGGGAAAGTTACATATGTGGATAGAGCGTTGGTTGATTGGCAGGAAACAGAGAGTGGGAATAAAGAGATCCCATTCTGGTTGGCTACTGGTTACCAATGGTGTTCCACAGGGGTCTGTGTTGGGGCCGCTTCTTTTTACGTTGCATATCAACGATTTGGATTAGATGACTTTGTGGCTAAGTTTGCTGATGATACAAAGATAGGTGGAGGGGCCGGTAGTGCTGAGGAAACGGAGAGTCTGCAGAGAGACTTGGATAGATCAGGGGAATGGGCAAAGAAGTGGCAAATGAAATACAACGTCGGAAAGTGTACGGTCATGCAGTTTGTTAGAAGAAACAAATGGGCAGACTATTATTTAAATGGGGAGAGAATTCAAAGTTCTGAGATGCAACGGGACTTGGGAGTCCTCGTGCAGGATACCCTTAAGGTTAACCTCCAGGTCGAGTCGGTGGTGAAGAAGGCGAATGCAATGTTGGCATTCATTTCTAGAGGAATAGAGTATAGGAGCAGGGATGTGATGTTGAGGCTCTATAAGGCACTGGTAAGACCTCACTTGGAATACTGTGTGCAGTTTTGGGCTCCTTATTTAAGAAAGGATGTGCTGAATTTGGAGAGGGTTCAGAGAAGATTCACTAAAATGATTCTGGGAATGAGAGGGTTAACATATGAGGAACATTTGACTGCTTTTGGACTGTACTCCTTGGAGTTTAGAAGAATGAGAGGGGACCTCATAGAAACATTTCGAATGCTGAAAGGCATGGACAGAGTGGATGTGGCAAAGTTGTTTCCCATGGTGGGGGAGTCTAGTACGAGAGGACATGACTTGAGGATTGCCCATTCAGAACAGAGATGCGAAAAGTTTTTTTTAGCCAGAGCGTGGTGAATCTATGGAATTTGTTGCCATGGGCAGCAGTGGAGGCCAAGTCATTGGGTGTATTTAAGGCAGAGATTGATAGGTATCTGAGTAGTCAGGGCATCAAAGGTTATGGTGAGAAGGCGGGGGAATGGGACTAAAGGGGAGATTGGATCAGCTCATGATGAAATGGCGGAGCAGAATCGATGGGCTGAATGGCCGACTTCTGCTCCTTTGTCTTATTGTCTTTATATGGGGTGTTAATAATATAATGTCCAGTAATCTGGCGAATCAGCCAGTCCAACACTGCCAAAGTCTGGAAGGTGAATTTTACTGTGTTTGATATCAGAAGGTGATGTTACACAAGCTTATGCTGAAGCAGATGATCATACTGCTTCTAATTGGGACACAACGGTCAGTATGTGGTGGTTGGGGACTGCCTTGCGTCATGGGGGTGGTGCTAATTTCTGGAACATGAACAGCAGGATTTGCGTTTAATTGAAAAGGACAGATATTTACTGCACATTACCACTGAATTTGATACATTTGGGGACATTTACAGTTTGGTCTGTGCGGGAGAAATGCTGTGAGGAAGGAAGAGCTCAGTATTTTCTCTGCACACCCTACTGTACGTTATGATTGCTGTACTCCTGGTCTCTGGTGAAGGACATGTACGTGCCCTTTGCCTCCACAAACTGCAGGTGAAAGAATAACCAGATCCAAACAGTACATCTGATAAATTTTGAGAGCTTGTTTGCCTAAACTTACTGGAACTCAAAAGTAAATTGTGCAAAGCAGCTTGTGAAATGTTTGCACTATTACAACCGTGCACCAGTCTTTCATTGGAGCATGGAATGAACCGGTGAAATGTAGCAGTGCCTGTGTTTATGGACTAAATTAACTCCTTAGAATCACCTCAATCAAATTGTCGATTTCTGCATAACTTTAACAATACAAATTGCTTTTGTAGACCACTTGGTTCATTTTTAGTGTCTTAGAAGTGTTTCATTAAAAGTAACTGAAGACCAGTGACACAGGCAAATATTTATTTTACTGGGAATGCAGGAAGTTGTTTATTGTACTCTGCCATGTCATATCTGATGGGAACTCCATAACTTAAGATCAAAAACTGCAATTTCAAAATCACTCTTTCTGGTTCAACTTGATAAAAGTTCCATTGAAATTTTGGCAGAATTGAAATCAGCTGCAGGCATTCGGTGGCAACGCTGAATTATCTCTGTGTTTCCTTCTCCAGGCGCAATCAGAGCAGAAGCTGATCTATTCAGGGAAGTTGCTGCCTGACCACCTCTTGCTGAGGGATATCCTGAGAAAGGTCAGTATTCTGGGGAAGGAGCAGCAATATGTTTTAAAAAGTCACCGTTGCCCACAAGCTGCCTGATCAGATGTATTTCTTTGTGAGTGTGTGATTAAAATTGTTCACCTTGTTGAGGTTATGCTCTCACTATTGAGAGATGGTTGTTTCCCTATTATTGTAGTGAGTGGATGTGGGGAGTGGGGTGGATATTCAGTAGACGGAAGAAGAGTTCTTCCTGAAGAAGGCCACCCTAGTTCAATGGTAGCATTCCTATCCCTCAAAAAGTTCAAACCCCTTTTACAGGAATCCAAGCACGTAGTTTAGTTCACAAACACGAGAAAATCTGCACGTGGCGGAAATCCAAAGCAACACAAAACGCTGGAAGAACTCAGCAGGTCAGGCAGCATCTATGGAAAAGAATAAACAGTCAACAATTCAGGCTGAGACCCTTCATCAGGACTGAAACATTGACTGTTTACTCTTCTCCATAGATGCTGCCTGGCCTGCTCAGTACCTCCAGCATGTTGGGTGTTGCTCCAGTTCCACACTTCATGCCATAATTAGTGATTCCTGCATTGTCAAAGAAGTCATCCTTCATGTATATGGTTAAATTCATGTTGTGGCTGCCCTTTTGAATGAATACATCTGATTCTATTGTGCTGTTTTGAAGAGACTATAAAATGCAGGAGCAGAAGTAGGCCATTCAGCCCATCGAGTCTGCTCCATCATTCAATCATCAGCTGATCCAATTCTTCCAGTTATCCCCAGTTCCCGACTTTCCCCCCATATCGCTTGATGCCCTGGCTAATCAAGAACCTACCTATCTCTGCCTTAAATGACTTGGACTCCACAGCTGCTCGTGGCAACAAATTCCACAGATTTACCACCTTCTGACTAAAGTAATTTCTCTGCAACTCAGTTCTAAAAGGACGTCCTTCAATCCTGAAGTTGTGCCCTCTTGTCCTAGAATCCCTTACCATAGGAAATAACTTTTCCCTATCTAATCTGTTCAGGCTTTAAAGAGATCCCCCCTTATTCTCCTGAACTCCAGGGAATACAGCCCAAGAGCTGCCAGACATTCCTTGTACAGTAACCCATTCACTCCTGGAATCATTTGCTTGAATCTTCTCTGAACCCTCTCCATACAATACCATTGTGGTCTCACGAATGCCTTACACAGCCTCAACATCACATCCCTGCTCTTATATTCTATACCTCTAGAAATGAATGCCAACATTGCATTCGCCTCTTCACAACTGACTCAACCTGGAGGTTAATCTTTAAGGGTATCCTGCACAAGGACTCCCAAGTCCCTTTACATCTCTGCATTTTGAATTCTCTCCTCATCTAAATAATTGTCTGCCCATTTATTTCTTCCACCAAAGTGCATTACCATACACTTTCCAACATTGTATTTCATTTGCCTCTTTGCCCGTTCCCCTAAACTATCTAAGTCTCTCTGCAGGCTCTCTGTTTCCTCAACACTACCCGCTCCTCCACCTATCTTTGTATCATCAGCAGATTTAGCCACAAATCCATTAATACCGTAGTCCAAATCATTGACATACATCATCTAATGGTTTTGAAGAGAAAAGGAAGTTTTCAGATTTCCCTGACTAATATTCCCCCCGGAGTCCAGCATAATCCAGAACTCCTCCCAGTGGGTACTCCCTCTGCTAACCCCTTCCATTGGATAAAAGTTGCAGAAGCTTTAAAATACGCACACCCAGGCTCAAGACAGGTTCTATCCCCCCAATCGTAACATTCTTTTGTATAATAAAGGTGAACTGATGACATCATTGTGACCCTTGCTCCTTCCTCTCTACCTACACTGCACTTCCTCTGTATCTGTAACACTATATTCTGCCTTCCGTCATTGTTAGCGAAGAAAACTACCTTAGCCACTCCGATCTTTCCTTGGAGTGAGTTTTTCAATCCGGGCACCAGCTTTGTTAAACTTCTCTCCACCCTCTCCAATGTATATTGCTTATAATGTGATGACTAGAGTGTTCAAGCTAAAGAGTTCCTGCTGCACACATGAAGAATATCGATCCCTGCTCTGGATTCTGTGTCCAGACTAGCAAAGGAAAGCATTGCCTGTGCAGTTTTTGGTAGCCATCTATTGACCCATCCACCTGTCTTTTGAGTGGCTGGGGCCCCTCTGTCCTCCATTTATCTTGATAACTTCCCTTTAATTATTTATCTGTTTGTTTTGCTGCATCTCTATTAATGCTGTATGACTAAATGTAACTTGCCTCTTTTCCCAACTGACCCCAACATCTATATCTTGCTGCAGTCTAAAGCTTCTCCCTACCTCCAACCACACATGGAATTTTTGTAACTCTGCAACATTAATATGCCCCATAGATTTACATCTAAATTAGCAATGTATATTCCAGAACGTGAGGGACTGGCTACTGAGTCCTGTGGGAGTCTACAGTCACAAAAGTTCCCACCACCCATTGCTGGGTGCACTCTGCCACAGAGCTAACATTGTATCTGTTTGCCACTCTCCCTTTGATACCATTGGCTTTAATTTTATTGGCCAATCTACCACACAGAAGTTGTCAAAAACCTCACTAAAGTCCTTAACCCTGGCTCTAGGAACAGACGTGGCAAGTGCTGTCAGGGTTCATATTTGTACTTCCTACCCAAGTGTTGGGTGCGCATTTAATAAAATAATGAGCACGTTATTTCAAAATGCTTTCAGTAAGCGTGTTTTGACTGTGTATCCATCATCAAATAAAAAAATATTTTACTTAAAATATTTATTTCATATTTATTAAGCAGATACTAATACATATTTTTTAAACTTTTAATTATTTATTATAATATATCAAATAGATCTGCTTAAAATGCTGATGTCACTATATGAATGCAACATGTTATACAATTTACACATTTGGTGCCAGTTTTACACCTCTTGAAGATCAAAGATGTAGGCAGACTGAAGTCCTCTGGCAGAATGGTTCTACTCTGTCTTCAGTTCTTGCAGTAAATCTACATCCTACTAACTCCCATGTGTTTTTTTTTAAAAACTGTGAAATTTCGAACTGGCAATGCCGATCTGCACTGAATTATTAGAACTCCTATGCCACATTACATAAGTACTAAGAATGCAGTTTGAATTGATGCCTATTGATATGGAAATGTTTGTGATATTGAGATGAACTGATAGTTTAGCTGGTCTAGGACTGGAGAATTTGGGCAGTGTGTTCCAAAGCACTTTTGCAGCCAGAGGTTGGTTAAGATCGTCAACAAGCCCCACTGTATGTCAGGAAGTCCCAGGAGCATGGTTCAATGAGCCAAACTCTCTTGTAACCACAAACTCGGATGGAATGAAGAGACAGAAGGACAATAAAATACAGGATCTGTCTGATACCATCTCTCAAATGTGAATACAGATTCTTAAATGGTTTCTCATGTATTTTTTTTGGAGACAAACTCAAACTGCAACTCACCAGGCTAATGAGAAAATATGCATCTCGGTCTGAAACATCAACTGTTTATTTATTTCCATAGAGTTGCCTGACCTGCTGAGTTCCTCTATAGCATTTTTTGTGTGTTACATTAAAGTTTAAGTTTTGGTCTTAAAAAAATTCATTGTTCTCATCTTTCTATTAAAAGATGCAAATTTCTCACTGCCCCGGGTCAGAAAGCTGGAAATATTTATTCCCGATTTTCAAAAATCAGTGCCAGTTGCAGCATAGAATTTTAGCTCTGAGCCCCTAGTTACATGCTCATCACTATCTATTGTGAAATTTGTGAGGAGGCTGTGTCGAAGATGACATTTCAAAGGATCTTGCGCCCACTGACTCTGCACCAGCTCTTTGAGGGAACTGTCAGCAAGAGACCTGTACCTGCCAGTATCAAATCAGTGCTACACAATGACAGATCCTCACCAGCCTTGCGCCCCAGTGCTGTACAGTGACGGACTTGTGTCCACTTGTACGCTGCCTCATACTGAGTAACAGTCCAGTCGATAGCCCGGTTCCAATGTACAGTAGTCTCTTCAGTGCTCCTCTGATCACCAAGTGGCATAGGGCTCTGGGATAAATGGTGCTCTTGTGCTTTGGAACTCTTAATGCTGTCCTTATGACCCCTGTTGGGCTTAGCAAGAAAAAAATTAGCATCCGAAGGCAGGTAGAATTTGGGAACCTTGCTGCAAATGATGGAGAACACTGGATTTAAAATTGCCAGTGGATGGATTTAACTCAAAGTGTTAAGGGATATGGGGAAATGTAAAACAAGAGAAAATCTGCAGATGCTGGAAATCGAAGCCACACGCACAAAGTGCTGGAGGAGCTCAGCAGGCCAGGCTGTGTCTATGCAGAAGAGTACACAGCTGATGCTTCGGGCCGAGACCCTTCATCAGGGCTGGAGAGAAAAGATGAGAGGTCAGAGTAAGAAGGTGGGAGGAGGGGAGGAAGAAATACAAGGCAGTAGGTGATTGGTGAATCTGGGATGGGGAGGGGTGAAGGTGGTAGGTGATTGGTGAATCTGGGATGGGGAGAGGTGAAGGTGGTAGGTGATTGGTGAATCTGGGATGGGGAGGGGTGAAGTAAAGAGCTGGGAAGTTGATTGGTGAAAGAGATAAAGGGGGAATCTGATAGGAGGGGATGGAAGGCCATGAAAGAAAGGGAAGGGGAGGAGCTCCATTGGGAGGTGATGGGCAGGCAAAGAGATGAGGTGAGAGAGGGAAATGTGATCAGTGAATGGGGGGGTGGGGGGGGGGCGGTGGTGCATGACCAGAAGTTGGAGAAATCGATGTTCGTGCAATCAGGTTGGCTGAATATCTGTTCTTTTACATATCCATCATGATTTCAGAGAATGAACAATTAACTAGCCTACTAGCTGTATTCTTAATGGATTTTTATCTCTGGGCAGCATTTAATCCCAAGATGAAAATCTTAAATTAAAATGTGGGATGACATAAGCTGCTGTGTTCTTGGCCACATTAGTCGTACAAATTGAATTGTTTATGTATGCATTTTTGGAATCATATTCAATGCTCTCTGTACCACATCATTACTGGTTAACAGTAATACATGGTTTGGATTCATGCTGTTGGATCATGGGACTGGGACAGGTCATCATTAAGGAGAAGTAAAACTGAGACTTTGACTAAACTACTGTTTTTAATTATGACGTTAACTTGCACATGGTAATCGATCTATTTACCACCACTTTTAGCCTTTGGTTTTATTTGGCTGTTGATTGAATAGAGCTAGAAAGAATGTTCACTTTCATGGAATTGGGGAAATGCAGGGCTGAATACAAACTTTAGTTTGCAGAACCTTTATCAGCTCTTGTAGACCAGCAGGAGTGATCCTTGTGATAATTGTCTTGCCTCTTCTTTGGTCTCTTGCAGTCTGACCAGTACCACACCATTCACTTGGTCTGTAATGTTAGAAATGGAACAAAGTCTAGACAAGAGCCAAGTGTGAAGGTATGTATAAAAGGCTGGGGACCGGGAATAAAGTGTACGTGTACCTGCATGCGATAGATTGGAGGAGCTTTAAAAGCCTGTCATTAGCATTGACAACACTGGCAATTTTCTCTGATGTGAGCGGTGAAAAATCCGTACCTGTTTATTTCAGTACTCCTCTAAAAGGCAAGCACCTCTGAGTTGTGTACACTTTTATATGACTGCCACACTAGAAGCATTTTAACTGAGTTATGACTTTAGATCCATTTCAGATGAGATATCTGCCATGGATTTTGTGGCCATTTCAGACGAGATATCTGCCATGGATTTCTTGGCCATTTCATACCCTCCAAGACACTCTGTTCTGGTGATTGTTTAGATGCCGAGCCCCTCTATCCTGAGCTGGATATTGTGACATCCACAGTACTACCACTTAGAGTGAACATTGAGAGGATTTTTCTAGTAGCGGGGGAGTGTAGGACCAGAGAGTACATCCTCACTATACAAGGATGTCCCATGTCCTTTTAGGACAGAGATGAGGAAGAATTTCTTTAGCCGTAGTGAACCTCTTGAATTTATTGCCACACGCGGCTATGACAGCCAAGTCATTGGATACGTTTAAAACGCAGGTTGATAGGTTCTTGATTAGTCAGGGCATTAAAGGTTGTGGGGAGAAGGCAAGAGAATGGGGTTGAGGTGGAAGTGAGATGTTTGACTAAGGTCAAAATATCTGATGGAAATATTCAAAGAATGGGCAGGGCTGCAGTTTCTCCCTGTGACCAGACCAACAATTATCCTCAAACATTTATAAATAATCTCGTTTGTGTGTTTAGTCCCGAGCTGTATTCAAATCAACTATCTCATTTACTAATAAGCAGACAGTGACTGAAGCTTACAAAGCGTAAATAATGAAGTAATTCAGGATGTCCTGCTGAAATCAAAGTCACAAGTTCCTTCTATGTAACCCTTGCACAGCACAAAGGGAGGTAATTATTTTTTTGGAAGCTGGAGTCTTGAGCTCTGAGCTCCTTCTGTAACCCATTCTGCCTGTTAACTTCTCCCTGCCTATCAAAGCAATTGAATACCTAAATCCTTAATAAAATCTCTGTCTTTTGCAACTTCCAGAAAAGTTAATGGTTGCCTTCTTCCCCTTCTCCCTCCCCCCCCCCCCCCCCCCGTAGATGCCGATCAATGTAGATCTTTCCTACATTGAAGACCCTTTATCATTGTCAAATGTTGTCCCTCTGACACATCTATGCTGGATTAAGGACAGTGGTTCTCTGCTACACACTTCTTGAAAGATGCCAGCAGTAACATTCTGAAATCATAACTGGATCAGTGCAGTAGCCTTGTAGGATAGCATCAGATGCAAAGGATATTGGTACAGAGTTGACAAATTAATTCAGCTCACAACATCACGGAAAGGAAAATAATATTGTTTTGGGTATTCGGACAGAGCAGAGAAGTCTAGTAAGAGGAGTAAACTTTATCAGTTAGTGCTATGAGCTGTCATTATAGCTGTCCACAATGACAACAGGTGCTATGTCAAGCAGATGGAAATCTGTTTTCATCAGTATGTCCCCCGCTCGACATATTTGTATGATTTGTGGTACTGCAAGTTTCTCAGTTGTGTTGAGCTTGGAACAATTTATTTATACCATAAGTGGTTTCCGTTTTCTGTAAGTTCTGGGGGAGGCAGGGGAAATCAAATTGGAAGTTACTTCTGTTCTAACTCCTAATGTTTAAATTTTAGTTTTACACACTGTACATTGGGAATTGATTGCTATATTTGTGAATGGGTTTGGTCACTGTCAGGGCAGTAGAACTAAACAGTCAATAGCTACTTTATTAGGTACACCTCGTTAATGCAAATATCTAATCCACCAATCATGTGGCAGCAACTCCATGCATAAAAGCATGCAGACATGGTCAAGAGGTTCAGTTGTTGTCCACAGCAAGCATCAGAATGGGGAAAATGTGATCTAAATGACTGACCATGGAATAATTGTTGGTGCCAGATGGAGTGGTTTGAGTATTTTGGAAACTGCTGATCTCCAGGATTCTCACACACTACAGCCTCTAAGAGTTTGCAGAGAATGGTGTGGAAAAACATCCAGTGAGTGGCTGTTCTCTGGACAAAAATGCCCTTAGAGGGAGATCAGAAGAAAATGGCCAGAGTGGTTCAAGCTGACAGGAAGGTGACAGTAACTCAAATAACCACACATTACAACAGTGATGTGCAGAAGACCACACACATACATACACTGCCACTTTTTTAGATACAGGAGGTTCCTAATAAAGTAGCCTCTGAGTGTAGACACTAGTGTATCGTTAGCTTGGATGGTTACTTCAGTGACAAAGAACATCAGGTGGAATGTGAAGATATGCCTATTCACTACTGGCTGTTTTCTGTTACTAGCTTCATTTTGATCTCACTGACTTAAAATTGAGAGGGCAGAACAAAGATGGTTCTCCCTTTGCAAGTTGAACCTAAGAAAATTATTAGTTCCAAAGTGTGAAGTGATGCCTTTGTAGGATTGAGCAGAAAGTGGACAGCTCTCATATTTGGCAAATACATCTTGTGGATTAAATGGTGGAGAAACAAAAACAAAACAAATGAACAAAGCAGAAGGACTTGTGGAGCTACAGCTGAGGGTGATTTCTCTACCCAAGATTAATTTTTTGAAAGTGGAAATGGGACTTTTTGAACACAGAAGGCAGAGGGAGGCCGCAGATGGTATATTCAGTCCGGAGGTTGGTGACCAGTGGTGTTCTGGGACATCTACTCTTTCTGATTTTTATAAATGACTTGGATGAGGAAGTGGAGGGATATGGGCAGATCTGGGCTGAGAAGTGGCAGATGGAGTTCAATCCAGAAAAGTGTGAAGTGGTTCATTTTGGAAGTTCACACTTAACGGTGAAGTACAAGGTTAGTAGCAGGACTCTTAGCAGTGTGGGGGAACGGAGGGTTATTGTGGACCAAGTTCATAGATACTTCAAAGTTGTCTGGAAAGCTGTTAGACGGTTAAAAAATTTGTGCATGCTGTGTTGGCCATCATTAGTCAGCAGATTGAGTTCAGGAACTGCAAAGTAATGTTGCAGCTATATTCAGTTCTGGTCACCTCGTTATAGGAAGGATGTGGACACTTTAGAGAGGATGCAGAGATTTGTATATTATATGTCCTGTACCTAATACAGTGGCCACTGAGTGTATATTCGCAGTCTTCTGCTGTAGCCCATCCACTTCAAGGTTCAAAGTGTTGTGCATTTGGAGATGCTCTTCCCTACACCGTTGTTGTAATGCGTGATTATTTGAGTTGCTGTCTCCTTCCTGTCAGCTTGAGCCAGTCTGTCTATTCGCTTCTGACCTCTCATTAACAAGATGTTTTCACTCCCAGAATGGCTGCTCACTAGGTGTTTTTGTTCCTTGCACCATTCTCTGTAAAACTCCAGAGACTGTTGTGCATGAAAAATCCAGGACTTCAGCAGCTTCTGAGATAGTCCCATCTGGTATCAACAGTCATTACGCAGTGAAAGACACTTACATCACATTTCTCCTCCATTCTGACGTTTCATCTGAACAACAACTGAACCTCTTGACCATGTCGGCATGCTTTTATTCATTGAGTTGCTGTCACATGAGTGGCCGATTGGGTATTTGCATTAACGCGCAGATGTACCTAATAGAGTGGCCACTAACTGTATGTTCTGTGTCTCAAAGTGGCGTATTGGAAGTTTTGTGATGTTGGAGAATATTTTGCCCAAACACCACACCCTTCCTCATTTGTTTAACTATTGACTTTCTTTTTCCTCTTTTATTAATTCAAGGAGCAACCAGACACACCTGCTGCTTCTGGCCAGGAGAGCCTCACTGTCCCAACATCGGTAACAGCGGATGGTCTCCGTCGCAGAGCACCCAACACATTCCCCTGGGCCTATGGTGCCTGGTAGGTAGAAGCCGGGCGTCCTTAACCATTGACTTGACACTTCTTAAAAACGGGGTGGATTTGATGTGGGTTTCTCTTTGCTATTGAAAGGTCTCCAAGGGAAGATCTCCAGAGCACAGAGGGGATGTCTGGTCTAGCCGCGTACAACCTGTACAGCTCTCAGCAAATCCTGTGGTTCCAGCAGATGTATGCACGGCAATATTACATGCAATAGTAGGTACCCATTGGTTATTTTTTTGAATGAAAAAGGAAGTGTTTCCTGGATAATGGCTGTTTCTTGCCCCTCATCCTATCTGCGAATTCTGGTATAATATCATGACCGTGGTCTTAATCAGACCTCATGCTCTCCTGGTCACGGATTGTACCAAAGGAAATATTGCAGAGTGTGTGTAGTCACAAAGGAATCCAAAAATCTACCTAGTACTCATTGTGGTGTCATTAATTTGTGTTTTTAAATATCTTTTGACCTGAATATTGAATGCAGGTATTATTATCTTCCGGAAAACTTGCATTTCAGTGCACCAGTTACGGTGCTATTGAAATGTCTTGCTCCCAGAATAACTTCCATTCTGGAGTGCACGGAGATACAGAAACAGTGGGGAATAGAGAACATGAGATTCTGCAGATGCTGGGAATCCAGAGCAAGGTCTCGGCTGGAAATGTGGGCTGTTTGTTTGTTTGTTTACTGAGACGCAGCACGGAATGGGTCCTTCTAGCCTTTTGAGCCACACCTCCCAGTAACCCCTGATTTACCACGGGACAGTTTACAACGACCAATTAACCTATCAGTCTTTGAACTGTGGGAGGAAACCAGTTCACCCGGAGGAAACCCACGCAGTCGCGGGGAGAACGTAAAAACTCCTTACAGGCAGCAGCAGGAATCGAACCCGGGTCACTGGTTCTATAAAGCGTCATGTTAAGCAGGGTACACAGAGTACTCTTTCTACCAGTGCCTGCTCCTTCATTGGTTAAACAGTTTGTACTGAAGAAGATGAAAGGTTCATCGATTGAATGAGATATGGATGACATTACCCATTGACCTGCACATGCCAATGATGCTGTATATAACTTTTAGTAGCTTTACGGGAGTTGGGGTGTGGGGTAGGGAGATTTGGATATTTATTGGCTCCTGGCAAAGCCTAAGAAACCTTGTCTATCAGAGTGTTATCATTTATATCTGTGGGTATTCATGCATCTCCCTAATGAGAGTGTGAGTACTGTGTTCACCATTTCCAAGACGGACTCTGCCATTTGCTTCTGTATCCAGCTACTGTGCAGCAAAGAGCTAGTATGGTTGCTGCTAGCTACAGCCTCAACCCGCGTGTCAGTGTAAATGTGAAAAGAGGCTTCCTGTTGCTTTCCTGCAGAGTGGTGCCTGTATATATCTAAGGTAGTTAATGGCTGAATACTTGACTGTGGTCCTTTTCTACTAAAGGACTGTTGATGAGTAATGAGAACCTTTCCATACACTCCCTGGACTACTCTTCTATTTCCTCCTTTATTGCAACTTCTCTTTACTTGTACCCAAACTTTTGAATGTTTTACGCCCACCACAAATGTTTCTGTATACCCTTCTGGAATGGAGGCCTTTGAACTCGGTCATCTGGGAGTGAAATTAAAGAACTTGCATCAGCACAAGGACAATTGTTGGCTCACCTCAGGATGTGACACGGTCCCACGAATGGACTATTGGACAGAAAGTGTACATATCCTTGAATCAAGCCAGCTCTGTTATTGAATCACAGACCTCTCTTCCCAAAAGTGTTGTCAAGCTGCGCTAATTGACATCTTCAACAATTGTTACAGATAGTTTTTTTTATTTTAAATTCAAAGCATTGAGATAAACCGTTCCAACACTGACAAATGGTGTTGGCCAGATGTTGGATCAAGCTCCTGGAACTGTTGCCCGTTGTGTTCAGCTTTGATCCTGAAGCATGGATGATCTCAGAAAGCTAGGTGGCACCATCGTTTCATCTGGGTTTGTCTGAGATTCTCTCCCATGCACTGGGAAACCATTCCAACGGCAACCACCAAGGGAAATCCAGCACTGAAGCTGAGACTTGACCTGAAACCCTTCACCTCCATGACCTGCTCAACCTGCTGAGTTCCTCCATAAGATGCTTGTTTTCCAGCGTCTTCGGTCTCTTGTATCAATAAGAGTGATCCACTGGGTTCTGTGTAGGTAAATATTAATGTTGATGAGTCTCTCGTTGATTAGTGAGTAGATGTGTTCCTTTAGGATTGATGCTGCTTGACGCTGTCTGGGCTCAGTTGTCTGATTGTCCAGTCAAAGCCCATCCAGTAATGGAGCATCTCACTTACTGCCATTTTATTTCTCAACGTGCTTTCTCTCTTCACAGTCAGGCTGCAGTCGCCGCTGCTGCGGCCGCCACCAACTCCCAGCATCAACCCATGGTCACGCCCGGGACACCGGCTGCACTGCCCAACCAGCCGCCTCTCGTCAACCTACCTGCTGATCAGCACGCTCCTCTACCTCAACTCAACAACCCTCCGGCCAACCAGAACCTGCGGATGAACGCCCAGGGAGGCCCCGTGGTGGACGACGATGAAGACCTGAACAGGGATTGGTTGGACTGGCTGTACCTGGCTGCCCGCGCCAGCTTTCTCCTGAGCATCGTTTACTTCTATTCGTCGCTGAGTCGTGTGGTGTTGGTGGCGAGTGCCATGCTGCTGATGTACCTGTAAGTATCCTGTCGTTCTTCGAAGACTTCAAATTCTGAACCTGCCCTATTTTATTACTCATGGAGTGCCACGTCATTCTCAGTCGCACAACCCATTCAACATGTAGTGGGGTTGGCCCAATAATAAAGCATTTTGGATTTTGCCATGAGATTATTTAATCCGATGGAGACCATACTGTTATGCTGGTACTTCCAGTACCAATCGATCTGACTAACTGAAGAGAATGAACCGGATGTCATAATTATCAGGCAGAGATGCACATAATTAAATATTAATAAAGCAATTAAATATAGCTTAATTAACTCAAAGGCTGCTTCCTCTTATAACTGTTCCTCTTCAAATAAATTGAATCTAGTCCAACCCAGCAAGAGTTTGGCAGGAAGATCGCCTAGTTTTATTGCTGGGAATTTCAGCACTCCAGTCCCTGAACCAAGAGTCTGAAACACTTGGTCAGTTAAATGAGGAAATAGTAGCAGTTTCACACGGAACTGATGACGTTCTTTGGGTAGATGTCAGCTTTTGCATATTGGACCCTGGCCAGGAACCTCCCATGGGGAGCACACAGTTGTGCAAATATTTTCTTTCTATATTGACAGGCGGAATCTGTTTCATTTCAATGTGCATTCAGAATTTGTTTGGGTGAATAATTCCAAACCCAGAGCTAATCCCACCATGCTAACTTGGAGTTTGTTTCTGATTAAATAATTCAGGAATAATAACTGTTATGACCAAGAGCCATTTGATTTGAACATATCCTTCAGGGATGGGGGAGAATTCCTGCAGTCTAGTTTAGACTAAATGTAATTCACTGTGATTGTCTCTTAACTGTCCTCTGAAGTTACCTACATACTCATTAATTTCAGCCAATCTTCTACTCAATCTGTCTCATTCACTTAGCTCCTAACATTACTGCAAGCCAATGTCCCAATAGGCAGGATGTTTGTGGCTGAGCATGTGGCACAAAATGGTAAGCTGTTTCAATAATTTTCAGAGAACAAATTTATCACCATCTTGTGTGAATCAACAAAAAATAATTATTTGCACATTGTTTGCAGATTTTATATGTGTGTTTACATAAGGCAGTGGCGAATTAACCTCAAAAGCTCCATTGGTATTTTGTAATTGAACAGAAAATTCAGCAAGGCACAGGCATCTGCCAATTATATTATGCCCAGCATTTGCTCCTCAGCCTCACTTTCTAAGTCGTTTATGCCTTAATTTTCTTTACTTAATGTAACATCTCAGTTATGTTTGTAATTCCACAGCTTCCCCTGCCAGCTACATAGTTCTGCTTTCATAAATATTGGTATAACATTATCTTCCATTCTCCTCGATTATTCAAATATTTCCTTAATAAATCATGAAATATGTCATGTCACTACTATATCTTGTCTCAATTATATGTAGTGTATCAGTACAGTCCTTGCAGATCAGAATTTTGTTCCCGTTGAGTTGGATTTGTTTAGTAATTGTGCTTCTAGTTTAAATGGAGATACATCATTACTGATGTTACCTTTTAGTCTCGCGTGTTTTCCTGATGTGTACTGAGCCAAAGAACTTGATTTAAGATTTCTGCCGTTATTACTGTCTTAAATAGCATTTTCTTTCATAGCCCTTTCCCCCAAATCACTTGTCTGTCTTGGTTTCTTGATAATTACATGTTCCTTCCTTCCTAGTTTTTTTTTTTGGCTTTTTAGATTTTTTTTCCCCCTTTGTGTTATGTCCTCACCATTCAAGGTGTTCTTAGCCTTATTTTCTCCCTCTTTTTTGTAACTTTTAATTGAAGTACTGCTGAGATGTTGTTTAGCAGAATGCCTTTCAACTGTTAGAATGTATTTTTGTCGCGTGTTGAGGTACAGTGAAAAATTATTTTGCATGCCATGCTTGCAGATCATTTCTTCACATCAGTGCATTGAGGTAGAACAAGATAAACAATAATAGAGTGCAGGATGAAGTGTTATAGTCAGAGAGAGAGAGTGCAGTGCAGGCAGACCATGAGGTGCGAGGCCTCGATGAGGTAGATGGTGAGGTCAAGAGTCCATCTTATCGTCATGTAACAATGTGATCAAAGCTGTCCTTGAGCTGGTGGTATGTGCATTCTGCATTTGCAGTTTCACTTTGTTGTTTAAGTTGGTGTTCATATTTTTGATATCTAATTTTAGTTTACTTTCCTCAAGTCTTTCACTATGGCTTGCAGTCTTTTCAATTCCCATCTTAGTCACGTTCTCTAGTCATTATTGAATATGTTCTAATTTTGCTACTTTGCCCTCTTCTGCTTTCTTGTACCACTTGAGTGGAGAACCTCTTGTGGAGTTTCTGTTGACTGAATGTTCTTTTTGAAATCTAGCGTAGTGTATTCCAAAACTAAATCTCCATTTGGAAGCAATTGAAAATTAGATGTTGCACATCTTCCATGATTAAGTAGTCTTGTCAGCTCCATGATGCAATCTGATGATGAAGCTTGTGTCCTGTTGTTCTCCTGCAGACATCATGCTGGTTGGTTTCCATTCAGACATCCAGCACCACTGCCAAATGCCAACATGCCTTTGCAGGAAGCCAATCCAAATCATGGAAACCAGGAACACCAACAGGATCGAGAAGATCAGGATGATGTGCAAGACCAGGTTGGTATCTGTATAGATGGGAAGGACACAACAAGTAAAACCAACAGCTGTTAAGCTGTTTTTGGTGAAGGGAAATATCCTAGTACTGATTTTATTCTAAAGTTTGTGAACATAATTAACAAAGACCTCTGCAAAATGCTTGGAAGAACAGCTGTTTAGAGAAACTAGTGGTGTTGGCTTCAGTACTGTTTCTGTGATGTAATGAGGTATTGCAAAAGTTCCATTGGCATTGACATTTTTGGTTGTTTTGTTGGGAGATGCTGAGTGTAGAGCAATTTTTAATGAAGATCTTGGAGCAAATCTCCAGGTCACCCATATATCAACAGTAGGAGGATCTCATTCAGGACCAGGGAACTAAATTCATGATTAAAAGCTTCAGCTCTGAAATCCAAAAAGCTTCCGGATTTTATAAATGTAATGTTCTCGTCAGTCAGATGCTCAGTGTGCACTCTCCAGCGTAATGGGCGTGACGTAGTTTAATTTTGTCCCAAATGTAGCTCAGATTCCTTCAGTTCAGAGACACAACTTGCTTGTTGATCTGCATTGATAGAGGCCAAGCTTTATGAGATTGCAAGTGTATGATTTTGTAATTAGCAAGTAATAAACTTCCCTTTTTGGTTGTGTGACTTGACCAAGGCTAAGTGGGAAGAACCCTAGTGAACGACCTGCCTGCTCTAATCCCATTGCTTGTGGGCAATGAGGTGGGAAAGAAAAGTCTCCTTGTTTCAGTTGTAAATTTTGGGATTATGAAACCTGGGCAATCCCCATCAGGAATATCTAATTTTTCAGATTAAATTCGACTTGATCTCTGAGTTCTTTCAATTTTTTAAAATTTGCAATGAGATTGCATCATGTCTTTCCAAGCTCTTGTGATTGAGCCCAACTGGGAACTGGGTTCCCAGCACTGAAGAGTACCTAACCTAGAAGAATCCTTTTTTATTCCTATACTGTTTCCTATCTGCTGAGCAGTTAACATATTTATTTATTTAGAGATAGTGTGGAATAGGCCCTTCTGGCCCTTCAAACCGCACTTCCCAGCAACCCCGGTTACTTATTACAGTTCTCCCCAATTGTTCTACCAGTTACAATAGATTCTCAAAGAAAAACTTCCAGTAGTCTTGTCAGAGATTATCTCATTCTCACAAATTAATGTTGTTTGACCAAAATGAAACTGCTTTGCTGTTTCATCTTTGATGCCTCCAGCATTTTCCCCACTCCAGACAGTCAGTCTAACCATCTGTAATCTGTTTTTTTCCCTACTTGCCATTCTAATTAATGAGGTTACATTAGCCTCTGCTTTCCCTGCCACCAAATCATAGAAACTGTTCCAGAATGTTTCTAGCACCACTTCTATAGTTCCCTGAGGTGTGGCTACCAACGCCAGGAACTCATCAGCTTTAAATTTCCCCAGTTTCTCTAACACTATTTCCCTAATATAGATTTCCTTCAGTTCTTCCTCCTCCTCCTCCTCCTCTCTTGACATGTGACCCTAACATTCCTGGGAAATAATTCGCATCGTCTTCTGCGAAGACAGAACCAAAGAACCTTCTGTGCCTTTTTTTTTTGCTCCCATTATAAATTCCCCTATTACTGACTGTAAAGGGTTCTCTTCACGTGTCTTTAGAACATTTTACCATCAGCTTTTACCACTGACTAGCTTTCACTCTGCTGTACTTTTCCCCTCTTAATCCCTTGATTGTCTCTGGTGTTCTAAACCGATCCTTCTCCTTCAGTTCCTGCTTTTATACCAATTTATCTAGTTCTTCCGTAAAACTAATACTCTCTGAAACTCCGCATGGTTGAGCCTCTCTTCCGGTTTTGTTTTTGTCCAAGATATGAATGTTCTGTTTATCCATGCACTTTTTCAACATTAGCCAGGACAGACCCACCACCTGCCCCATGGCTAATATTACCCAATTCCTGTCCTGTCCAGTCCAGAGAAAAGTCATCCGGAACTGTTTCCCCTCCTTAACCCTCTGACTACATCAGCACGTATGGTAGAGGTGACATTCTAGGATTGGGCTCCTGAGCCAGATGATGCTCAACACAGGAGTTGACCACCAAAGTGCAAACTCCATTCCGTGTGGTTGTTAAGTTGCAGAGCTGCAACATATGTAGAATTATTGATTTATACCGCATTCACAAATGGATGGGTTTCCTTTCCATTTCAGTAATATTGTCTGATTGCCTTCTGAGGATGTTGTCACTGCAAACCTGAAGATTTTGTAACTGACAGTGTGGAAAAGGCTCGCTGAACACACAACGCTATGCCTTACAAACCATCAGAAGCTTTTCTGGAGGATCTGTTTCTGAAAGCCACCAAAGGCTACAGACCTGTCCTTTTTTTTTTATATCGTGCATGTTCAAAGTAAATGTATTATCAAAGTACATATACGGCACCATATACAACCCTGGGATTAATTTTCTTGTGGGCATTCAGGGCAGAACAAAGAAATACAATGGGATTAGTGAAATATGACACAAACTGCAAATAAAAACTAACACGGAGAACATGAGTTGTAAAGAAGCCTATTAAGTGAGTCTATCAGCTGTTGAATCAGTTGAGAGTATTAGTCATTGAAGTTATCCACGCTCGTGGAGAAATGCAGAAACACTAAACAGTAAGTAAATGGTGCTGAGAACATGCCTACCATGGTTCCCTTTGGTGCAAAGCCTTTATAATGCAAAAATGCTGACTGTTTCAAATATATTCGAACCTCTTTAACATATTTGTTCTCTTTGCGTTATCTTGCTCCCCCAGTGTTGAACCTCTGATTCCTCACCTCTCCCTCATATCCGAAATTTGCTCTCACTCCAATGTCATCACATTTCCTGATATGTGGCTGAGTGTTAAATTGTGTCCACTGAAGTGCCCTGCGATTCCTGTTAAGTACAGTGTCTAGAATTGGACCAAGCTGGATTATTCCTGGCTGCTTCCTCAGTTCAAGAGCACCTACAGATAGAGGTTTGCTGTGCCAGCAACATCTATGAATAATTAACAAAAAAAATAGTGTAGAGTTAGAAGATGAGTCCAGAGCAAATAAAAGTATGTTTGAGTTTATAATTAATATGTGAGGTTAAATACTAATGGAATGACTTGTTTGTGAATTTCAGAATGTGGCACTGGATCAAGACCGTGAAAGAGTGAATAGTTCTGGAAGTGATGATGTCAGGGACGCTATCCTGGCCCCTGAAGCTGAAGTAAACAGGACGACATTTGTAAATAAAGCCTGGGTATTCTTCAAAACCTTCTTTGCCTCCTTGATTCCAGATGGTCCCCAGGTGGCGGCAAACTAAGTTTAAGTACATGCAGAACAATGAAACCAGTGCAATCCTTGTTCCAGGGCTTCCGGGCTGTGTGCAAATGATGCTGTGGACTGAATTTATGAATGTGATTCCAAATGGAATTTAGAACTGTTGTACAAGGCTACAAGTGTAAATTCTGTAAATTATTATAAGAAGTGCAATTTAGACTCTTGCCTATCTGAAGCTGCAAATCAAATCTTGAAATAATTCTGGGTCATGACTGTTTATAGTGATGTCCTTTTCATTAACAGCTGTGAGCAGGAACAGTTTTAACCGTGCCAACTTCACGCTGTTGAAAGTGCATTTTTGCTTTTGGGCAAGTTTGTTTTTAAATATCCCTTGAAACTTTCCGTTGATACTTATGCAAAAAGGTAAATAATTTTTGCCTTGCAATACAAAAAAAAAGCACAATAAAAGAGATTTGGATTCATGAGACGTGCTTACCTCAGATGTGCTCTCTTTGACTTTTCGTTGGTGCTGGGTGTCGGTGGCAGCGAGTCCTTTCGCCCCGAAAGCCCCTTTCAGCTTTCATTAAATAAAGCTGTGGGTATCAAGAATCACAAATGAAGTTATAAAATCAGTTTCTCAACCCTTTTATTTTCTTAACTCTAACTCTTGCTGCCTTTTCAGTTTAACCTTGTAAACTGGAATTAAAAGGAACATTCTTATTTATTTGACTTTGACCTTCATACCCTTCCACTCAATTTTCCCTTTTGTACTTTAGAAAGAGACACTTCCAAACCACATTAGCTACCCAATTACGCAGATTCTGTTCTCACATCCCCACTAACTCCCTGTCCCCCCACAGATTCTACCCACACTAGAGGCAATTTAGACCATTAACCTACCAACCCATATGACTGGGGTGTGGGAGAGAAGCAGATCACCTGGAGGAAAACTACCCCGACTGGATTGAACCCAGGTCTCTGGTGCTAGGACGTAGCAAACTCTTTTAGCTGTGTCACTGCAGCTGAGAATCCCAGTCGGGAGTATTGATCCCATTCTGCAGGGTGGCTGACAGAAGCTTTCCTAAATCCTTGTGTGGATATGGAATAGGTATGAACACTGAATCTGCAGGTAAAAGCATAGGTCTTCAATACTAGATACCTGAAGAATCTCTGATCTACAACATAGACTGAAGTTCGCTCATTCAGAAGAATGTAGTTGGAATTTAAGTCTTGTTTTATGCACAGCTCAGAAACATAATTCAGCAAGTTCCTTCAATAAAGATGTGCTAATGGGTCATGATTATGTTTTGTCCCCGGACCCTTAAACTTCCAAGTAATATTATGTCTATGTTGGACAGAAGTTGGTCATGCTTATTTTTCAGAACAAAAACTAACTGCCAGATATACTGTTCACACTTTAGCAATTAGTCTGTGCCACGTAATGTGGTCAAGATGAAGCTGGCTCATACCGTTAATATCCTCTCTAAGGCATAAGAGAAATTAACAAGTCCTTTAAAGATTGCAGAGCATAATCCCTTCAGTATGTGCAGAGTTGTGAAGGTAGGATAGAAAACCTAGGTCTCTTAACGATTTTTGCTGGGCTGCAATCATTGTGAGAAGTCGTTTGTTGAGGCAGTGTGAGGTTCAAAAAGAGCTCGGGTTCTTTTGGAATTTTTCGTCAGGCTGCAATCTTTCTGATGAAGTGTAGCATGAGGGCAAAGCTAAAAAGGGTGATGAATACAGGGCTGAATGTGTTATATTTTCAATGCAACAGTATGCAGATGATCCTGTAGCACAGTTGGAAATCGGAAGGTATGATGTTGTGGGCATCACTGAGTCGTGCTGAAAGAAGATCATAATTGGGAGCTTACCATCCAAGGATACACATTGTATTGAACAGACAGGCAGACAAAGGTAGTAAGATGGCTCTTGGTTTTTTTTAAAAAAAAGAAATCAAATCCATAGAAAGCAGTGACATTAGATCAGAAGACGAATCGTGTGTAGAGTTAAGAAACTGTAAAGGTAAGAAGTCCCTTATGGGGGTTATATACAGACCTCTGAAGAGCAGCCAGGATGTGGGATACAAATTACAATAGGAGATAGAAAAGGCACGTTCAAAAGTCAATGTTAAAATAGCCATGGGGGATTTCAAAATAGAGGCAAATTGGGAAAAATCAATGTTGATGTGGGAGGGAATTTGTAGAATGCCTACAAGATGGCTTTTTAGAGCAGCTTGTCATTGAGCCCCCTAGGGGAAAGGCAATTCTGGATAGGGTGGCGTGTAATGAACCAGATTGGATTAGAGAGCTTAAGGTGAAGAAGCCCTTAAGACGCAATGATCATAACATGATGGGATTCACCCTGTAGTTTGAGAGGGAAAAGATGGATGTTTCAGTGTTACAGTGTAGTATAGGGAATTACAGAGGCATGAGAGGGGAGCTGGCCAAAGTTGATTGGAAGGGGATAATGGCAGAGCAGCAATGGCTGGAATTCCTGGGGCAATTCGGAAGGTGCAGGATCAATACATCCCAAGGATGAAGAAGTATTCTAAAGGGAGGATGAAGCTGACGAAGAAAGTCAAAGACAGCATAAAAGGAAAAGGGGGGATATAACACCAAAGATTAGTGAGAAGCTTGAAGATTGGGAAGCTTTTAAAAATCAAATGGAAGCAACTAATAAAGCTATAAGGAAAGAAAGAATGAATAATGAAGGGAAGCTAGCCAGTCATTTTTAAAAAAAGTACCAGAAGCATTTTTCAAATATATAAAGAGTTACAGGGAGGTGAGAGTGGGTATCAAACTGCTGGAAGATAATGAGCAAGAGGTACTAATGGGTGAGAAAGAAATGGCAAAAGAAAGCAAGCATTTTGCATCACTCTTCACTGTGAAAGACACTAGCAGTAGGCCAGAAATTTGATAGTGTAGAGGAGCAGAAGTGAGTGTTTTGTGATTAATAAGGTGGTGGTGCTTGGGAAGCTAAAAGGTCTGAAGGTAGATAATTCACCTAGACCAGATAGATGACACCCCAGGGTTCTGAAGGAGTTAGCTGAAGAGATTGTGGAAGCATTAGTAATAATCTTACGCTGATCACTAAATTCTGGCATGGTTCCAGAGAACTGAAACATTTCAATGCCACTCCACTCTTTAAGAAGGGCAAAATGTAGAAGAAAGGAAATTCTTAGTCAGTTAGCCTGACTTCAGTGGTTGGGAAGATGGAGTCCATTATAAAGGGTGACATTTTGGGGTATTTTCAGGCACATGATCAAGTAGGCCAAAGGTTTCGTGAAGGGGAAATCTTTCCTGTTAAACCTATTGCAATTCCTTGAGGAAATAACAGGCAGAATAGACAAAAGTGAGTCAGTGAATGTTATTTACTTGGATTTTCAGAAGACCTTTGACAAGGAGGTTCATGTGAGGCTACTTAACACGATAGGAGCCCATTGTATTACAGGAAATACACTAGCATGGATAGCAGATTGGCTGACTGGCAGGAGGCAAAGAGCAGGAATAATATGTGCCTATTCTGGTTGGTTACTGACGATTAGTGGTGTACTGCAGGAGTCAGTATTGGGACTGCTTTTTTTCACATTATATGTCAATGATTTGGATGATGGAATTGATGGCTTTGTGGCTAAATTTGCTGATGATATAAGACCATAGGGGCAGAATTAGAATAGTTGGCTCATCAAGTCTGCTCCACCATTTCATCATGGCTGATGCAATTTTCCTCTCAGCCACAATCTTTCCCCATATGCCTTCTCACCGTATGCTCTGACCAAACAAGAATCCATCAACCTCTGCCTTAAATATATATGAAGACTTGGCCTCCACAGCTGTCTGTGGCAAAGAATTCCACAGATTCACCACTCTGGCTAAAGAAATTTCCGTTCTAAAAGGATGCCCCTGAGGCTTTGGTCTTAGACTCGCCCACCATAGGAAACATCCTCTCCACATCCGCTGTATCAAAACCTTTCACCACTCAATAGGTTTCAATGAGGTCACCCTTCATCCTTTTGAATTCCAGAGCTATCAGGCACTCTTCATATCACAAGCTGTTTAAACCTGGAATCTTTTTTGTGAACCTCCTTTGAACCTTCTCCAGTTTCAACCCATTCTCCCTAAGATAAGGGGCCCAAAACTTCTCACAATACTCCAAATGAGGCCTCAACAGTTCTTTATAAAGTCTCAACATTACATCCTTGCTTTTATACTCTAGTCATCTTCAAATGAATGTTTAACATCGCATTTACCTTCTTCATCACAGCCTTGACCTGCAAATTAACTTTTAGGGAATCCTGCACAAGGACACCCAAGTCCCTTTGTGCCTCAATTTTTGTGTTTTCTATTCATTTATAATATAGTCAACCCTTTCATTTCTTCTACCAAAATGCCTGATACATTTCCTGATACTGTATCTGCCACTTCTTTGCCCATTCTCCTAATCTGTATGTCTTTCTGTAGCCTCTCTACTTCCTCAAAACTACCTGTCCCTCTACCTATCTTCATATCGTCTGCAAACTTTGCAACAAAGCCATCAATTCCTTCATCCAAATCATTAATATATAACTTAAAAAGAATTGGTCCCAACACAGACCCCTGTGGAACACAACTATTCACCAGCAGCCAACCAGAAAAGGCTCACTTTATTCCCACACTTTACCTCTTGCTAATCAGCCACTGCTTTATCTATGTTAGAATCTTCCCTGTAATTCCATGGGCTTGAGGCTTGTTAGGCAGCCTCATATGTGGTTCCTTGTCAAAGGCCTTCTGAAAATCCAAATACACAACATCAACTGATTCTCCTTTGTTGATCCTGCTTGTTATTTCTTTAAACAATTCCAACATATTTGTCACGCAAGATTTTCCCCTGAGTGAAACCATGCTGACTTTGGCCTAATTTATCACGTTCCTCCAGGTACTGTACCCCAAAAGCACATCCTTAACAATTTATTTCAACATCTTCCCAACCACAGAGTTCAGACTAACTAGTCTATGATTTCCTCTTTTCTGCCTCTCTCCCTTGAAGAGTGAAGTGACATTTGCATTTTTCCAGTCTTCTGGAACTACTCCAGAAACTAGTGATTCTGGAAAGATCATGACTAATGCCTCCACAGTCTCTTCAGCCACCTCTTTCAGAACCCTGTGTACACTGTCCAGTCCAGGTGACTTATCTCCTGTCAGACCGTTCAGCTTCCCAAGAACCTCCTCTCTAGTAATGGTAACTTCACACACTTCATGACCCCTGACACCTGGGACTTCCACCATACCATTGGTGCCTTCCACAGTGAAGACTGATGCAAAATGTCCGCCATTTCCTTGCCCCCATTATTACCTCTCCAGCATCGTTTTCCAGCAGTCTGGTATCCACGCTCAGTTCTCTTTTACACTTTATGTATCTGAGGTAATGTTTGGTATATTTTTAATAGTATTGGCTAGCTCACTTTTGTATTCCATCTTCACCTAATTGCTTATTTAGTTGCCTTCTGTTGGTATTTGAAAGCTTCCCAATCATCTAACTTTCAACTAACTTTTGCTCTAACTTTCATCTAACTTTTGCTTTATTTTATGCCTTTTCTTTGGCCTTTATGTTAGCTTTAACTTCTCTTGTTAGCCACAGTTATGTAATTCTGCTTTTGGAATACTTCTTCCTTTTTAGGATGTATATCCCAATTGCTTCCAGAAATTCCAGCCATTTCTGCTCTGCCATCATCCCTGCCAGTGTTCTTTTCCAACTCTGGCCAACTCCTCTCTCATGCCTCTGTAATTCCCTTTACTCCACTGTAATACTGATACCTCTGATTTTAACTTCTCCTTCCCAAATTCCAGGGTGAATATGATCATATTATGATCACTTGCACCTAAGAGTTTTTTTTACCTTAAGCTCTCTAATCAATTTGGATTCATTGCTCAACACCCATTCCAGAGTAGCTGATCCTCTAGTGGGCTCAACCATGAGCTGCTCTAAAAAGCCATCTGGTAGGCTTCTACAAAATCCCCTTTTGAAATCTCCCAGCAACCTGATTTTCCCAATCTACCTGCTTATTGAAATCCTCCATGGCTATTGTAAAATTCCCCTTTTTCTCATGCATTTTCTATCTCCTGTTGTAATTTGTAGACGACATCCTTACTACTGTTTGAGGGTTTGTATACAACTCCCATCAGTGTCTTTTTACCATTGTAGTTCCTTAGCTCTATCCAAAATGATTCAACACCTTCCAACCCTATGTCACCTCTTTCTAATGGTTTGACCTCATTTTTTTCCAACAGAGCAACGCCACCCCCTCTGCCTTCCTGCCTGTCCTTTCAATGCAATGTGTACCCTTGGACATTAAGCTCCCAGCTGTAATCTTCTTTCAGCCATGATTCAGTGATACCTACATCATACATGCCAATCTGTAACCGTGCTACAAGTTCATCAACCCTATTCTATATGCTGCACACAGTCCAATACAACACCTTCAGTCCTGTATGCACCCTTTTCGATTTTGTCTGCCTTTTATGTTGCAACTCATCCTGTTGACTGCAATTTTGCCCTGTCATATGTGGAAGGACAAGGGTAGTGTTGAGAAAGCAGGGAGTGTACAGAAGTACTTAAACAGATTGGAGAATGGGCAACAAGTGGCAGATGGAATCTAATATTGGGAAGTGTATGGTTATGCAAAGTTAAAAGTTAAAGTCTATCCCGAGCCTAATAGGCCAGTGCTTATGCTGGTTTCCATGGCGTGAAGCAACTGAGAGTACGAGACTCCCCCCCCCCCCCATATAGGATGCCAGACTATCACAAGGTTAACCCCCAGCATTTTGCTGGTACCTATTTTCAGCTGGGTGGGCTGGAGCAATGTGTGGTTAAGAGCCTTGCTCAAGGACACAACACGCTGCCCCGGCTGGGACTCGAACTCACAACCTTCAGATTGCTAGTCCAGTGCCTTAACCACTTGGCCACACACCTCAATGGCTTCCACCTACGGTGCTTGCGTCTGATCCTGGGCATTTCCTGGAAAGACCGCGTGCCAAACAAGAACAGCCTGGACCAGGCCAGCATGCCAAGCATGTATGTCCTTCTCACACAGCGACGACTGCGCTGGCTTGGCCACATCCGCTGCATGCAGGATGGCCGCATCCCCAAGGACATCCTGTACACAGAACTCGCTGCAGGATCCCGGCCCTGCGTTACAGGGATGTTTGTAAATGTGACTTGAAGTCTGCTGATATCACTTGGGAAGAGACAACTGCAAATCGCTGCACCTGGTGACAGGCTGTACGTACAGGCATTACCAATGCAGAGGAAAAACAAACTCGACTGTGGTGGGACAGAAGAGAGAGAAGGAAAGCTGCGGCAGTCAATACCCAGCCACAGCCATCAGCCTTCGTGTGCAGCAGCTGTGCCAAGGACTGCCGTTCCAGAATCGGCTTCTTCAGCCACAGGCAACGCTGTTCCACACCCAATGGAGTTCTAAACCGGCAGCATCCATTGTCTACTTAGACAGATGGAGCCATTAATTAATGGTTATGCTCTTTGGTTGAAGGAATTAAGATAGGCTATATTCCAAATGGTAGAAAATTCAAAAATCAGATGTGCAAAGGTACTTTGGAGTCCTTGTGCAGGATTCCTGAAAGTTAATTTACAGGTTGAGTCGGTGGTAAGGAAGACAAATACAATGTTAGCATTCATTTCGTGAGGACTAGAATATAAGAACAAGGATATAATGCTGAGGCTTTATAAAACATTGTCAGACTGCACTTGGAGTATTGAGAGCAGATTTGGGTCCCTTATCTAAGAAAGGATGTGTTGGCTTTGGATAAGATCCAGAAGATATTCACAAGAATGATTTTGGGAATGAAAGTGTTAACATACAAAGAGGATTAGATGGCTCTGGGCCTGTACTGACTGGAGTTTAGAAGAATGAGAGGAGATATCATTGAAACCCATCGAATATTGAAAGACCTAGATAGAGTGGAGGAGGGGAGAGTTTTTTCTGCAGCGGGTGAGTTTAGGACCAGAGTCCACTACTTCTGAATAGAGGGACATCCATTTAGAATAGAGATGATGAGGAATTTCTTTAGCCAGAGTGGTTAATCTGTGGAATCCATTGCCACAAATGGCTATGAAAGCCAGGTCACTGAGTATATTTAAAGCAGAGGTTGACAAGGTCTTGATTAATCAGGGCTTCAAAGGTTATGGGGAGAAGGTAGGAGAATAGGGTTGACAGGGAGAATAAATTGACCATGATGGAATGGTGGAGAAGACTCGATGAGCCTAATGGACTAAATCTACTCTTACATCTTATGGTTGTGACCATCAGGTTTGGCCGGAGTCTAAGAAAGGTTGTCGTGGGCCTTGCCAAACGTGTGAAATCTGAGGTGAAAAACCTCTTGTTTGTGTGGATGCTGTGTAATCTGTTCCCCCATTACAAATCAGTACCACGAAATAACGAACAATATGCAATTAAATAATTTAGCTCTTTAGTTCTTAATTCGACTAAAGGGTTGGTAAAGAAGATCAAAAAGAAAAAGGGCCCATTTTAATGAAGCAGTCTAATGTACAAGTTGGAGCTCATGGTTCCCCTTCCGTTAGTCCTCCATCGATTTTCCCCAGGCTCCATCAACTCCAAGTCCACTCCTCCTCTGGTCTACAACCTCCTTTTTCAGGCATCTTCTCTCTGCATCGCTCGCCAAACAAAAGACCCAGATCACCTCATTCTCAGGCACACAGCAAGAAAAAAACACTCCCTTCATTGGACAGTGCACATTCCAAAGCCCGTCATCTCTAGCCAAAACCCAAACACTGCTGCTGCCGAAAAAACATTACATTAGCAGTGAAGCCTTTCCCAAGGCATTACGTGGTTTTCTGGTCTTATGGAAAAGATGTAAATGAAAGGGGACGCTGCCTGATCTCTTACATTCCTTCAGCATTTTGTGTATGTTGCTCTAGATTTCTGGCATCTGCAGAATCCCTTGTATGCAAATAAGAGGTGATCTGTCAAATTATTTTAAGAAACTGAGCTAGTCATGGTTACTACTGGTAAAATACTTCAAATGATTGTTGTGACACAGTGCAACTTATAACAGGGTTGGTCTTCAAAGCAAGGTCATATAGAGGTGCTTCTTTAGACTGTACTCTTTTCCTAGCCTGCCCTGCTGAGTTCCTCCAGCATTGCTCAGATCTCCAGCATCTGCAGATTTTCTCTTGTTTACTACTGTTTTTTGGGTCACAAGGGTCACAAAGATTATTTATGGAGACTGTCCAATGGCTGCAGTGTTCTTGAATTCTTTCTTTGATCAGGAATGCTTATTCAATTGTATAACCTGTTATGATTGATGGACAGACCTGATGGACAATGGGGTGCAGAGTTAACCATTCCCCCCCCCCTTCTTGAGAACTACGGACTATTGCTGTTGCTATGCTGCTATTGAGAGAGAGATAAAGCCCAGGCAAGAACATTTGCTACAGATAAGAGGGGGAGAGAGACTGGTGATTTACTGTATTATGACTCTTCCTGGATTATTTACCTTCCACTACAAGGACTTTACTTTGCTCGTTAACATTCCTCAGGAGACAGCAGGAGTGGCCTGATTTGATGGACACGGTCATTCAGAGTTGATGGATAGCTGAGACCCCGTGAGTGGGGATAAAAGACAGGTCTGGAGAGACACCCTTCAGACACACCAGTGGACACTGACTGAGTGTTGGGAACCCACAGAAAGGTGGGGGCTTTGGAGACCGAACCAGGAGATCGGTCTGTAAAGCTCACAGTGTTACAGCAGGGCCGGTGGGGACTTGTGTGTGTGTCCACTCATGCCAGAGTGATGAGTCCACCACAGAAGAACGGTCTAGCTGAAGACCAGAGGGATCATAACTGAATGGCCACAACGATACGACGGATTAAGAAAGCCACAAAAGGTTTGCCTGCCGCAGCTGTTGCTGTTACATCTCGCTCGCTCTCTCTCTCTCCAACAATTTCAATACAACAACCATAACTACTTCAGCATTTATGAACTGAACTCTATACTTTCCTATGACAATTCATTTACCCCTAGACATTGATAGAGCTTGTTTATTATTGATTATTATTATTCCTATACTTTTAGGTTTATTACTGCTAACTTTTTTTATATGTATATTTGCATTTTTGATACTGTATTGTGTAGTTTACTAATAAACACCTTTAGTTTGGTACCACCAGACTCCAACAGATTCTTCTTTCTCTGCTGGTCAGATACCCAGTTACGGGGTACGTAACAAACCTAACTCCTGTGAGGCAAACATCCAGCCAAACTGGTTTTGCTGACCACTGCTAACCTGTGGCAAATAATTCAGCTTGAAGATGACATTTGAAAAAAAATGCCAAGGCCGAGGACAGAGGACAAACCGGTTTTCAGCTTACTACTCCAGGAGGGGTTACACACCTCAGCACTGAACCGGGTTCAGCAGCTGTTACCTGGCAGCCATCGGCCTACAGTGCTGAACCGGCTACGTGGCTGCTGCCTTACTTTCAGAGATTCTGCGGTACTTGTTCTGTCGATTGCCTGTATTTTTTATTGTTTGCACGATTTGTTCTTTCTTTTACGCACATTAGATGAATGGCTGTCTTTGTGGTGTGGGTTTTCTTGTGGAATCTATTGTGTTTCTTTGTTTTTGCTGAAAGATGATGATTCTCAAGGCTGGGTCTGGTATACACACTTTGATAATGAAGATATGTTGAACTTTGAAAATATTTTGTGGTGAGCCTGATGAGAAACATCTGCCTGGGACTGCTACTTCAAGTGGACTATGAAGTTAAACCTCAGTGTCTGAGAGTGAATTGTGAGAATTGCTTTGCCTGTGAACATTGATGCAGCAATTTCATAAACAAGCCCAGTCTAAATGTTTACCTGGCAGGCTGCAGACTCACTGATCCCACCTGCAGTGTAACACCTGTTGGAATTGTGGAGAAACGCAACAAACTAGGCAGCAGCTATGAAGGTGAATGGACAGTCAACAGTTTGTGCTGAGTCCCTTCATCAGAAGGGGAAAGGAAGAGGGCAAAACCAGACTGGGGGGGAAGGAAGGAGTACAAGCTGGCAGGTGATAAGTGAGACCTGAGACTAGGTGAGTGGGGTGGGGAAATGAATTATGAAGCTGGGAGGTGATATGAGGAAGAGGTGAAGGAGTGAATAAGAAGATATGTGATAGAAGAGCACAGTGGAGTAAGGGAAAGGAGAAACATTGACTGCTCATCCCCGTCCATAGATGCTGCCTGAATTGCTGACATCTTCCAGCATTTTGTTTGCATGCTGAAGATCTCCAGCATCTGCAGAATATCTTGTGTTTAGAGTGCTCCTCAGGATTACAGACTTCCCAAGGGTTTAACGAGTGCCACACTCCATTTGTGGTCATTGAACTTTTCCTCCACTTTGCCTCATGAACTCAAGGAGACGCATCACTCCCTTAACACCTGCTTTGAGAAGTTCTTGTATTCAGTCATCAGGGGGTTCAAATCTCATAGTTCTTACACTCATTACCCATGATCATTCACAAAGTGTCAAGGGTCACATCTCTGCGGATAAATGGCGTCACCTCCTCTCTGCCTTCTGACTGCTGCCCATGAAACGGTGTGTGTAGCAGAATACCAGTCCAACAACTTCAATAGGACCTCTGCCAAAGAAATGTCATCGTATTTGTTTGTTAGGTGTTGCCAATGGTTCGATCTTTGATTTCCCAGCCCCTGTGCTGTCCAGGTCTGCTGTAACCAGGGCTGAACGTGCTTCCAGCTGGAGCCTGTGCTGCAGGGCCCAGTGGGGAGTATCCTCACACGGAAGCTGCCAGGGATCCCTCGATCACAGCCTGAGTGATGTCGTCACCAGTGTGTGTCGTTTGTGTGGATGGACACAGATGGAGGGAGGGTCCGAGTAAGGACGTAGCCGGGAGTGCTCAGAAGGGGAGTTGTAGTAAGGAAACGTACATTTCAGCCCAGTGAGCGCAAAGCAACCATCAGCTGCTCATCCTACACTTGGTCCTTCTTAAACGTTCCCCTCGGCATCACTGCATCCAAATCCTAGAACTCCTTCTCTGGCAGCTCAGTGGGCTGCCCTCACCAGAAGCTCTCCACCACCTTCCCAGTGCCACTGAGGATGAACAATAAATTCTGGCCCTGATATTGATAGCAGATCCTGGAAAATAAATAAATAAAATGATGGCTCCAATATCTATCAATCAGCTTGACCTCATGGATTCATAGGTTGACAGACTTGTGTGGCACACAGTAAAAAGCTCTTCAACCCAGCTCATCTTTGCTGACCCAGATGCCTACTTGTGTCCGTCCCATTTGCCTGCATTTAGCTATATCCATGTCCTTCGAATGCTGTGATAGTCGCCACCTCTACAGCTTGCTCCGCCTAGCAGCCACCCTCCGTGTGAAAAATCTGCCTCCTCATCTTAAACCTATGCCCTCCAGTTTTGGACGCCCCTACCCCGAGAGAAACACTATGACCATCCACCTTGGCAACGCAGTACTGGTGGGCCTCTGCAGGTCGGACAGCATCCACGGTGAGGAATGAACAGCTGACGCTTTAGGCCGAGACCCTCCATCAATGTCATCCCTCGGCCTCCTTCAACCCCCAGAAAACAGTTCCAGCTTATCCAACCTCTCCACGTAACACAAACCTTTCAGTCCAGGCAACATCCTAGTGAATCTTTACTGCTTAGTCACATCCTTCCCACAGGATGGCGACCAGAACGGAACAAAATATTCCAAATGCAATCACACAAAGTCTTGTACAGCTGTAACAAGATGTCCCAACTCTTGTATTCAATGATTATCCAATGAAGATAAAGGATTGATACCGTAACTCATATCCTAAGAGCTGCTCTCCACCATAGCATACTGTGGCTAATTCTGTCCACTCACAAGCTTCCTCAACAGCACCTCCCCAACCATAAAAGCAAAGGCAGCAAACGGAGAGAAATGCGTGGCCTGCATATTCTCCACCATGTCACACACCAGACTGATCTGGAGATAGGTTCACTGGCACTGGACCTCAATCCTGGAAGCCCTCCCCCCTCTGGTGAAGGTCTCCCGGTTGAAGGAACATAGTGGTTCGATAAGGGTTCGTCACTTCCAGCTGCAGTGGCCACCATGGCCTGCCTTGTCTGTGACACCCAAATCACAGTGAATAGAAATATAATTAAGATTGGGGACTGGTGCACTGGAGTTTGTTCGCTGTCGTACGTTGCTTTGAGATACTTCCGGGAGGTAACACGCTGGGGAAACTGAGCTGGTCAGGCAGCTCCTGCGGCGCGAAACGGACAGTCGAGGTGCTGGTCCTTCGGTCTGGTCACCAGACTGTTAGCTTGCACGCCTCCCCCTCTTCTTATGCTGGCTTCCCCCCTCTTCCTTTCCAGTCCTGACGGAGGCTCTCGGCACAAGACCTCGACTCCATAGATCCACTGAGGTCCTTCATCATGTTGTGTTTGCTCCGGATCTAAACCGGCGAAAGCGCGTTAGAGCTGATTGTCAGTCCTATTGAGGTGGGCAGGGTCAGAAACGTCCTGCCCCTGAATAATACCTCTCACAGGCAGGGTATTCCTCCATACATTTCAATTTCTGCTGTCGGTGAGCTCCCCGCTCTGCAGCAGTTCCCAAAACTCTCGTCTGTGAGCAGAGGAGAGGTTCAGCTGGGAGTAGGCGGCCGGCGGTCGGTACCGCAGCGACATCGCGCTACCTGCTGGTCGGTAAGCTTAACGCACGCCGTGAACCCGCAGAGCACGGGTGTAATTGTAACTCGGCATCTGATCCTGCCTTCACCGCAGGATCTTCCCTCCCCACGAATGGATATTTACTTGAATTTGGCCTCACAAGAGAGAGACAGTATCTGGAGGAGTCTTGGAACTTGGACTGTGTTTCTTTGGACAACCGAGGAGAGCATTAAGCCGAATTCAGTCTATAATGTTTTGTAACTGCAGAAACTATTCGGAAGAAAACCACAGGATCCGGTGGATACTTTGTTTATTTTCTTTAGCGATGAGAGTACGAATGACATGGTGTAATGACGTAGCTCTTCACGTACTTCTTAATCCGCAATGAATTATGTAAACAATGCTTAATCTTACAATATTACTCAGATATTACATACACAGCAGTGCCTTTCACTCGCGCTTCTCAATGGCGGGGCTCGAGGACTGGCCGAGTTTTTGTAACACGGGAGTTTAAACCGGTCGAAAACAATTCCCACTGCTGCTTTGAGTTCAAGTCAATAAAGTTGGGATGTTTCAAGTCTATATTTATTGACAGCTGAAACTAACCGGTTTATAGCCATGGATAAAAATCAAGGTTTGACCGTAAGATATTGGAGCAGAATTAGACAATGCAGCCCACAGAGTCGGCTCTGCATGGCGCAGCCATTTCCCTCTCAGTCCCCATCTCCTGCCTTCTCCCTATATCCCTTCATGCCCTGGCTAATCAAGAATCTATCAACCTCTACCTGTCATAATGGGGGCGTTGAGACTGGACCCAAATGCAGGACACAGACACTGAGGTACCAGGAACAGGGCGGGACAAAACTAAAGGACAGGACAGGTCGTAGTTCGTGGAGTTCCTGGGATTCTTGGGTGTAACGAGGCTAGAGTCCTGGGTTCTTGGGGATCTTGGAAACTTGGGTTCCTGGAGGACTTGGAGACCTTGGAGTGCTTGAAGGCATGGGTAGCTCGAGGCTAGAGTTCTGGGTTCTTGGAGCTAGCCTCCTGGGCAGGGCACAGGACACAACCCAACAGAGGCTAGGAACAGGGACGGACAGAACCAACCACAGGGTAACAGCAATTGGCCTGGCTTACCTGACAGAGGCAAGGGACAGGAAGGGAGCTCAGTCTGGGGTGGCTTCAAGACTCAAGGCAGCCAGTAACATCGGCAGGCTACAGAACAGCCAAATCCATAACTCACAAAGAACTCACCTTCCACCAGTGGGTTACTCCACACAGAGACTAACAGAACACCCCCCAAACTACACTCAATCCCAGAGCCACTTATATTCCCAGCCAACAAGATGAGCATCAGGTGCAAATGCTTGAGTCCAACCCAAACAAGGGACAGTCGGAGGACCTGGAGTCCGTGGACCAGAACATAAACCAGAATGTAGACCTCGGACCGGACCATGACACTACCTTAAATATACCCAATGACTTTGGCCACCACAGCTGCTTGTAGCAATGGATTTCATAGATTCATCACTCCCCAGCTGAAGAAATTCCTCCTCATTTCTGTCCTAACGTGATCTGTTCTGAGGCTGTGCCCTCTAGTCTTAGACTCCCCACCATATAAAACATCCTCTCCACATTCACTGTATTGAGGCCTTTCAACATTTAATAGGTTTTAATGAGATTCGCTCCTCATCCTTCTGAATTCCAGAAAGAGTTCATAAGACCATTGGAGCAGAATTAGAACATTTGGCCATCGAGTCTGCTCCACCATTTCATCATGGCTGATCCACTTGTTCTCTCAGCACCAAGCTCCTGCCTTCTCTCTGTATCTCCTCATGCCACGACTAATCAAGAACCTGTCCAGCCTCTGCCTTAAATATACATGAAGACTTGGCCTCCACAGCTGCCTGTGGCAATGAATTCCACAGATTCCCCACCCGTTGGCTAAAGAAATTCCTCCTCATCTCCGTTCTAAAAGGACGTCCCTTTAGTCACTCCTCCAATCAAATACTATGAAGGAAGAGGCTATTGCCCTTGCCCACTGCCACCAGCTGTGCCTCAGTCTTAGACAGTTCCCTGGGTCAGAGCTAGCTTAGGCAGCTCACAGGTTTCTCTTGAGCTACAGCCAAATGCCTCCCTATGGATATCAGCCTTTCCACCTCACTGTTACACCTGCCAGAATTGCCGGACTGGTTAGTTGACACCTTCCAGAAGCTGCACCCTATGAAAAGCCTGCTGCCTGTACCCATGCTTACACCAAACACCATTAGCTTTTGCCTGTGATCTACGCTGCCTCACCATCAGGCAATGTCTCCGTTTTAAAATTCTAGGTTTTTTTTGTTGTTGGTCCAAAGCCAGACCTCTCCCTTTCTCTGGACTCTGAACGCTCGGTGCTCTTAGAGTTCTGAATTCAGTCTCCTCCCTGATTTCCACACTTGATCCTCTGCACTGTGGGCTCCCCATTCACCCGCAGCCCAATTTTAACTTCACAACAGGACTGAACTGGTAGACCTATCACTTTAGCTGGTTCTTGTCACACAGAATTTCTTTTCTCTTGCCTCAGTTCTATTCATCTTCACCACCACTCCCACACTTCTCTCTCTATTACCTCAGGAAACGTACTGCAGTGTGAACACTTGAGACTACTTTGGAAAATGATGTTTACATTGTAAATACATGCTGGTATTTATGTACATTTTAATCCATTTCTGTACTTTAACCTCACAGTTTAGTTGTATATAATTCTTTATTCCTGTAAGTGTTAAATGTCATTGCTTTTATGGTTCCTTAAGGTAATAATACCTGGGGTGGTAATGAGGGCAAGCTCCCACTACCTATTGAATGCCCTCGATGGTGTGCGCCTCAAATAGACTCTGACAAACAAGTCCAACTCCTGGCCTTTACGTGTGGCTTAGTGAGTAAGCCCAGCGGAACCGTTTCTACTGACAGGAGAAGGGGCAAAGGCGGGTTACTGGCGCCTTGAAACCAGTCGCTTCAGGCAGATGGGGCTTGTCAGCCGTGGTTAGCAGCTCATTGGGAGAAGGAAAACTTTGATCTCAAACCTCCACTGCCTTGCGGCTGTACCCACTCATGGGGAAGGCTTCGGGAATAAGCCCTCCGAGGGTAAAATCAGGGGCTGGAGTCCCTAAGCCAGTCCTACACTGAGTTCAATGCTGATTGACAACTCCTGCAATGCTGCTGGTACCAAACTGTATTGGTCTCTGCCGTTCCTATCAGATGCGTGGAGAGGGGGAGCCTGCTACGTGGGCATCAGCTTGCTCTCCATATCGTACTGACCAGGCTTACATATCTAGAGAGCTAGGACACAAAATCCATGGTCAATTCTGACCTCAGATTGTTTTTGTGTTGCATGTCACGGCCACACATCACAGCAAATTCCTAATACATGTACTGGGAATGTAAATGTGTATGCTGAATAAAACTGATCCTTGATCCTTGACCATCCCACCTCCTGCTCCTCGTCACCCCCTTTCCCACTTACAAGTGTGACCTCTTTGTCTCTTTCTTCACCATTCTTCACCATTTCCAGATGGCCCACGTTCACCATGGACATACAATCCATCTGCAGCTCTGCTCCATACCAGCGTGACCTACTTGCCCAACTGTTCCCTTCCTCCACCTTCACTTGACCTGTACTCCTTCTCACATTGAACCAGTTGTGTAACAGGAACCTGGACATAGAATAGGCCTTGTCTCAGTCCCCTCTCACCTTTATCTGGAACATGAAAATGTTTCGATGAAAGGTCCTTCAACCACAACTTTAACTTGGTTACTCTCCCTAGATGCTGTCTGAACCATTCACTACTTCCAACGTTTCCTATTTTAGTCCTGGACTTCCAGCATCTACGTCTTGTTTTGCTTTTCAGTTCCAGAGGCTCACAGTGTGTCAGACTCAGATCACTGACTAATGCTATTGCATCAACATCTAAAGTGTGGGTTCAAGCCTCACTCCAGTGAATGGAGCAGACACTCCAGTGAATGGAGCAGACACTCCAGTGCATGGAGCAGACACTCCAGTGCATGGAGCAGACACTCCAGTGAATGGAGCAGACACTCCAGTGCATGGAGCAGACACTCCAGTGCATGGAGCAGACACTCCAGTGCATGGAGCAGACACTCCAGTGAATGGAGCAGACACTCCAGTGCAGTCACGAGGAAGTGCTGCAATCCCAGAGGTGAGCTCACTCTGAGGAAACCATAATGCCAAAACTCAATTATCATCACAAAATTTAAGGATGGGCAACCAGCACCACCTAAGGTCCTGCCACTTACTTAACAATGTTTGGAGAAGATTACCGTTTGGCAAATAGCTATCACGTTGTCCCAAATAACAAATTATAACTTTGGCCCTTAAGTGGCCTTAAAGGTTTTTATAGAGTATATGGGAAGTGGTATTTAAATGGAACCCATTTCCTGTCATTGTGTGAACAGCGATAAAATATAAATTGGTTAATATTAAACAAAGAATTATTCAATCCTCTAATGTATTCGTGTTTGATGACGTCAAGCACTATTACAGCCAATAATGAGAGAAATGTTTTGGCTACATTACTTTTGGCTTAGCATGCAGCAGTAGCTTCAGGATTAAGTTGGAAACCTTTCTAACCAAACTTTGGAAGCTAAAGCTACAGTATTCAGGAAATAAAGAGTCATTTTATTCCAGTCAAGGACAGCTCCTACGTTTCACTGCAGTCAACCTTGTCGGCTGAACCAATGCAAACATTGGCCTTAGGAAACGTGTTTCAGTGCATGGGAATGGGTGGATGGGCATGTGGGGGTTGATTGGAGGGTAAAATGGTGATTGGTCAGCCTGGATCATGTCATTATAGATGAACTCCAGCGCAAAGAAATGCATCTCATTCTCATGGATTTCCTGTCAGTCAGCTTCAAAAAACATCGCTTGTAACCTGCAACCTCTCCAATTTGAGACAGTAGAAAGAAATGAATTAGTTTTTACACAAAATAGGACATTCACCAAATCTCGGTCGTGTTGTCATAGTGATAATAGTTGCTATGGATTTGTTGGGTTTTTTTGACTGCTTAATGGTTTAGATGTGATAATGATGTATTTTCCAGCTTGGATTAAACCCAGTAACACTTTGAAATTACACAAGGTTTCAGGCTCCAAGAATTTCTTAAGACATAATTGAAAGAATAAAATTTAAAATAAATCTTTCTGCTACTTTCCAATCAATAAATTCATTGCAGAATTGGGAGAACACATTTATGTAGAAAGATTTGACTTTGTTGAGTAAGAAGTATGGGGTAAAAGGTGATGTGATACAGGCTGTACATGGGTTATAAACACCCAAATTACAAAATCCCCAGATACAGTCAAGTTCCCAAGATACTATTAAATTCAAAATTTTGATGTATGTACACACCAATGGTAGAATTAGTTTCTCTCTCTCCACTTTCTTTCTTATCAGCCTTACTTAAATGCTTTTCCTGCCTTTTATTATAACACTGTGGAGGGGTGATTATCACACTGAGTGATTTCTCTGCATTTTCATCGGCCCTTCCAGCAGCACCACCCAGCAACATCCCGACTTAATCCTAAATTAATCATGGGACAATTTACAACAGCTAATTAAGAATGAGTGGCTTGATGGCCAGTGTGGATCTAATGAGCCAAAGGTATACTTCTTTGTTCTAAGTGCTATCTTGACCAAAGATATCCCAATCCAAAAACTTGAGTGAATTAAATGCATTTGAGGAAGATGAAGTACATGAGGGTTGAATTAAAAATAAACAGAAGGCTTGCTGTAGTTGTAAAGGGTTTGGGGAGACCTGTGTGTCTCTAGATCTTTATTTAAAGCAGAAATTGATAAGTTTCCTGATTGATCAGGGCACCAAGGGATATAGTGAGAGGGTATGTATATGGGGTTGAATGGGATCTGGGATCAGCCACGATGAAATGGCAGAGCAGACTCAATGGGCTGAATAGACTAATTCTGCTCTTATGTCTTATGGTCTCAAAATCTATGGAGGATTTAACTTGTCTTAAAGCCAGCATACCATGATTCACTAGGCTGATTCCTTGAGTACAAGACTGAGTAACAAGCACTTATAATTTTGGAAACTAGAAGAATGAGAGGCAATCTTATTGAAACATATATTAAAAAGGGGTTTGATAGTGTAGACAGTTACACTTGGCTAAAAAACCAGAGGTAGGCAGTGCAGTCTTGGGATTAGGGATAGGCCATTCAGGTTCAACATCGTCAGCCGGTGTTTTATGAGTCACCAATGTCCTCTGCTCAAGAGGGATAGGGATCTTCAGTTGTTTACTATATTCAAGGGTTGCATTGAGAGATGTGAAGAGCATTAGTGGAGTTTGGAGAACAAGATTTAGCTGTATTCCTATAGAAAGGAGAAGTGTGACAAGTGGCTGTCTGTTGCATTCCTGCTTCTATTTCTATCACTTCTAAGGTTTTTCAAGAACATGCTGTAAGGAAAAGGTAATGAAAGCTCATTACAATTCATCTTTTGCTACATTAACTCTTCATGAAGGATAGCAGTGATGTAGAGAACACACATTCATACCTGGACCAACTCTGTGCAATGAGGCAGCCGTATCTCTGTTGCTTGCTGACGCTGGCTGTGGTTTTTAACAGTCAAGGCAGCTATGTGACCTAGAAACTTGCAATGGGATGCCCCAAAGGAAAATGCTCATGGATACATTATGTGACCCTCAGTTAACTCCATTCACTACTGTTCCAGTTCAAGCACAGCTATGACAATGGTTACAGTTTCGATCCATGGTATCGTGCTAGTTTGTGATTCTCCTCTCAGCTCACTAAGAGCTTCCACCAATGTGGTGAAATGCTCTCCACTTGCCTGGATGAGAGGAGCTCCAACAACCTTTAAGAAGTTCAGCTCCATCCAAGACAAAATAGCCCAGACTAGCACCCTATCCACCACGTCCTCCACTCTGCTGGCTGCAATGTTAACCATCTATAGATTGCAACAGCTTGCCAATCTTCCTTCATCAGAACTTCCACATTCCCAATCTTTGTCACACACAGGGACAAGAGCTGCAGGGTTGTGGAAAACCATACAGTGTGGCTTCCCAGTTACAGACCATCCTGATTTGGAAAATATCACCATTCCTTCATTATTGCTGGGTCCAAATCCTTGAACTCCCATTCCAACTTCTCCGGAGTAGACCCAGTCAACAAAGTTCTCATCATTTTCTTCTCAGGAGTAAATAGGAGTTGCCACAACAGCAAAGCCCATGTCCCATAAATCAATGATAGAAGTTTCTTTGCTTTGAAACAACTTTTAAGATCAGTTTTATTTGTCACATGTGCACTAGACATACGATGAAATGTGTCATTTGCGTCAACAGCTAGTGGACCACAAGGTTGTGCTGGGGGCAGCCTGCAGGTGTTGCCGTGCTTTTGGTGCAAACATAGCATGCCCACAACTCACTGACCCTAACCCATATGTCTTTGTAATGTAGGAGGAAACTGGGGAACCTGGAGGAAACCTATGTGGTCACGGGGAGGACATAAAAGTCCTTACAGACAGTGGTGGGAACTGAACGCTGAACATTAGCACTGTAAAGTGTTACACTAGTCACTATGCTAATGTGTGGCCCAACCTTTCAAAGTGAATCAAAAATTATCCTCAGGAAAACATTTCGGTTCATAACAGGAGAATGATAGAACAAACTCAGCACAGGGAAGGGGCTGGGGGTGAATTGTGGGATAGATTCTAAAGGGACTTCAGCCACAGAAACAATAGAGATGCTTTGGTCACTTTTACACTGAGGGCTAAGCCTTTGTCCACAGTCCATTATGCAGTAAAAGTGGTCAAATCCATTTAATAATTTTCACCTTTGAGTCAGTAATGGCATAATCCCTGTCATATTGTCACAGTGATAATAATAGACTATTTGTTTCTGAGGGTAGGAATGTGGACATAGTGAAGTTTATTTTTGATTCAGAGCCCAGAATAGTGAAGTCCTTATGAATCCAGTTCTGATATTTCAACATCTGTGATGTGATTTCCAATTAATTCAATTCATTGCAATAATTTATGGTAGAGTTTTCTTTCTATTGTCAAAATTCACATGTCCATGATGCCAAGTGACATTATGCCCTGGTTACTGTCTTGTCTCTGTCAGGGGCCATCTACTACTGTACAGAGCCTTAGTGAGACCTGGAGCATTATGTACGGTTTTGGTCTCCCTACCTAAGACAGATTATGTTTCCCATAAGAGTACAACAAGGACCTAGCAGTCATGGTGAGTTTATGTTGAAGAGAGTTGAGTAGATAGCCTGTGGTGCCGAGAAGAATGAGAGATGATGTCATTGAAGGCAATTTCTTTTTGATGGGCCTCAACAGGAAGGGACGAGGCTTCCCCTGCGGGAGTGTGTAGATCAGGTTTATAGACTCAGGTGAAGGTGAAGGCCTACGGGTGCCGCGGTAGCGTTAGCAGTTAGCGGACGCTATTATGGCACGGGGCGTCGGAATCTGGAATCCTTTGCATCCTTTGGAAGCAAGTTTGTACGTCCCTTCCCGTGAGTGAATGTGTGGGTTTCCTCCGGGTGCTCCAGTTTCAAAGTACATACATGTCACAACATACAACCCCGGGATTCTTTCCTCCCCTCCCACTGTCCAAAGATGTACGGTTAATTGTCCCATCGGTTGCTGGGAGGCAGGACAAGAAGGGCTGGAAGGGGCTGTTCCCGGCTGTCTCTGAATAAAATAAATTATTACAATGTAGCACTGAAATGAGGAGATTCCTTTATGAAACGGTGAGGTGAATCCTAGGAGGGTTGCAGGGTCACAGCGGTTGAGTTCATTCAGAACAGGGAAACAGGGAAAGGTTGAACAAGTTAGGTCGTTATTCTTTGGAGTGTAGAAGGTTGAGGGGGGACTTGATAGAGGTATTTAAAATTATGAGGGGGATAGATAGAGTTGACATGGATAGGCTTTTTCCATTGAGAGTAGGGGAGATTCAAACAAGAGGACATGAGTTGAGAGTTAGGGGGCAAAAGTTCAAGGGTAACACGAGGAGGAATTTCTTTACTCAGAGTGTGGTAGCTGTGTGGAACGAGCTTCCAGTAGAAGTAGTAGAGGCAGGTTCGGTATTGTCATTTAAAGTAAAATTGGATAGGTATATGGACAGGAGAGGAATGGAGGGTTATGGGCTGAGTGCAGGCCAGTGGGACTAGGTGAGAGTAAGCGTTCGGCACAGACTAGAAGGGCAGAGATGGCCTGTTTCCGTGCTGTAATTGTTATATGGTTATATAGAACAGAGACTGGCAGATTTCTTGGGACTGAGGGATTACAGAGATAATGCAGGAAAATGGAACTGAGATGAGAGATCAAACTCAGGGATTATGGTAACATTTAAAAATCATTATGGTGTTATCCTGCAACAATACAGATGTAAATCCCACTCACACACCCCTTTCAGTAGAGGAATGTTATCAGCCACGTTTTTCCAAAGGGGCAGTAAGACCAGAATCTTTCTTCTGACTGAAAGATGGATACAAATATTCTATAGAAATGTACTGTGGCCGGCCTCGCTTCGATTAGATCTGCCCCGCTGCTTATCAGTGTCCTTGCACTTTTCGACCTGTTGTGTAACCCGTCCAGCAGTCAGATTCAGAGAGGCTGATAACCGATTTCTGAAATGTGTAAGTAAGCCAAGGCCGTTTTACAGCCCAGGCCTCCGCTCGCAGTCCTGAGCGAGCTCCATCCACGACTCCGGACAATGGCAGTTTCTGCTCACCGGCTCTGACAGCCAGACTAGTGAGACCGACCTGCCTCGTCCTGTTCAACACTGAGCAGGGCAATAAAACCCCGGTAGCTGCCCAAAACACAGCCAGGCTTCATTGTGCATGGGGCTCCCATAAATACACAGGCCGCCAAAAAAAAGTATGAATACGTAGCTCCGAATCTCCGTAAAATCCATAAGGAATAAACGGATCTTGCAGAAGTTTTTTTGCATTTACGCAGAAATACATAGACTTGGGCCAACTCTGTTTAAAATTTTAGAAACTCATACATTCCGGGGGGAAGCTCGGGGAGCATCTGCAGGGAGAGGGGCAGTCAATTTCCGAATTTCCGACCGGTCATTTCAAACTCAGCTTTGTTGTACGGCGGAATGCCGTGAACCTTTGTACAAGCGAGATGTTTGCACAGTGTCCTGGAGGACGTTTGCAGCCTGGCGGGGGTGTTGCGTGCGCCCGGGTTATGCACCATATGAAACATTCAAGACAGCTCTCAGAGTCGCTCCGTCCGGCGCCGGCTACAAAACATGTTTCCGCTGAGACGGTTGTGCCCCGTGTTATTGCTCCTGGCCGGTGCCTCGCTGTCCTGCGACCCGGGACCACCGGCTTCATCCATGGACGTCACCGGCATCGTGTGCAGGTTTACCAAGGAAGCCGCCCTGATATGTAAGTTCTGGGAAAGGAATCAGAACCGGCGACTTCCCGCCCCCACCGATGCCGCACGGTGTGAACGATTTCTGCTTATCACAAAGGGACCAACGGGAAACCTCGAAAGGTGCCGCCGAGTTTAGGACTGAATTTCCGCAAACTTTAAGTAGTTTGTGCGGGAGAATTCTAATGTGTTTCCACCCGAGACTTGGGATTACCGGCTTAAATTCACTGAACACCGAATGCATTTGGGAAACGGTTTGGAAACGATTTAAAAACAATTAAGTAAAATTTAATAAAATAAATATACTTAATAAAATAAAATTTAAAATTATATCCCCAGAAACTTACTTCATCTGTTTAAATTCATATTTCACTGAATCTCCCTTCAAGCGGCATGTTTCAGGAGCGTTACGGATCCGTGTGGATTATTGCTGCGAGAAATGATGCCAAATATCAAACGACACCTCAACTCTCTGGATAATCGCTGCGCCGTCTTTCGGCCTCTTTAAACCCGGGTCGGTTTAGTTTACCCGTTCCACAGACACGGCGAGAATAGACCGCAGGCACATATTCCGGGCAGTTTAACCAAGCGGGCTTATTTCATGTTTTCTAGTCAACCAGGAGACCAGTGATGTGATCCAGACGACGCTCCGGCACGCTTCGTTCCCCGATATGGCTGGAGAAAAATCGATTCTGATTCTGGGCACCGTTTCATATGTTTTAAAAAAGTAAGCTCTCCAAGGTTCGCCTTTGACGAGGAAGGATACCGGTTTTGTTTTGGAGGATTGGGATGTGAGGGCTGCGGGGGGACTGGCACCGAAGAGTAGTGAGTTCTGTGGCAGAACAGTGGGGCAGGGTTTGAGTGGCCGAGTGGCCTACTCCTACTCCGATTTCCCGGTGCTCTGGAAACCTTTGCACGCGTGGGTGACCAGAAAGCACATTTCTGACCAATCGTGCCATATGGTGCCCAAATTGAGAACCCCGTGATACAAAACATGAATTAGTATTGGAATCTCATTCCACCAGTGGCTCTTTAGCGAGCCTTATGCCTTCCTCTGCTCAGGTAAACGTTTAGTGATATTATAGGATGCATCGTGATGGCCTTTACGTTTACCAACAGAAATTGCTGGTACAAGTGTGACCTACAACCTGTGTTTTTCACTCACAATAGCACAAGGAATAAAGCTGTCTGTGAGTAGCAAAGAGACATGAATTGCAGATCATAAAATGTAGGAGCTGAAATAAGCCATTTGGCCCATCGAGTCTGCTCTGCCTTCCAACATGGCTGATTTATTATTTCACTCAACCCCATTCTCCAGCTTTCTCCCTGTAACCTTTGTTGCCCATAATAATCTATCAACCTCCACCTTAAATATACCCAGTGGCTTGGCCCCCACAGCATTCTGTGGTAATAAATTCCACAGATTCACCACATTCTGGTGAAGGAACTTTTTCCTAATCTTTGCTCTGAAGAGGTGTCCTTGTATTCTGAGGTTGTGTCCTCTGGTCCTAGGGTCCCATCTGCCCACTGACATTTCTCCTGCAGCCTCTGTCAGACCTGTCTTTACTGATGTTTCAGTTCTGCCAGCAAAATTAACATTATCACTTTGTTGAGTTCAGTGCTGCAATCTGTGGCTCTTTAATGAGCCTATACACCAGTGTGGTTTAAGGCCACGTGCCACAAGGATTAGTCAGCTGTCAAACCAGTTGTTACTAGCCATAAATCCTGCAAGTAACTTTAATGTAACTTGATAAAGTCTCTAATATGTTTCCAAAAATTATCATTAGAGCTTGATTTACTGTTAATAAAATGACATTTCTCTTTGGTTTGAGTTTGCAGATAATGAATATGTCTGTGGAAAGTAGTAATGTGGAACTCAGTAATGAAAAAGGAATCCTAGTCTCTATCCAGAATGTGGCTGCTACCATCAAGGGAACCATGGACTATGCATACACCAACTGGCTGCAAGTATTCACTTTTAATTAAACTGTCTTTGTGTTTGGATTGTTAATATTTGCAGAACAATTTGTTAATGCACATAATTTTTCTCTTGGATGTGGAATAAATGAGTATTACTTCTATAAAAGTGCGGGCAGCATTCACGTGATTAAAATCTTTTGTCCTGTGCATGTAGATCAATGATAGAAAATGCTTGTGTAGGATGCAGAAATGCAAGGCTGACTCTATACAGGCATTCAGAAATGCCCCAAGTGTGGGACTAGGACATGAAGTGTACAGACATGGAACATATTTGAGCTGACTTTGTTGTTCCAGTTTTAATAGTCATACTCTGATTGTAAAACGTAAGCCGCATGCTGTTCTGGCATCCCATTTCTCAACGTGCAGCCAGTGGGTAGCTCAGATTTTATGTGCCTATCGATTGAGGTCACTGTCAAGTTCATAGGACTTCTGCTCAAGACAGGCATTTAAACGTTTATTTTGGATCTGAGGATCAGCTCGAGGCCGATTTCGCCTCCTCTGCTCCAGTTAGCTTTTGTAAGTATTTTATTAACAACTATGCATTTAAAATGTTGATTTGAGCACGTCAGCTTGTTTCTATATTAAGAAATCCTGAAAAGAAGGGTGAAAATAATGCAAGAATAATGACATGTCTTGCACTTATAAAGCTCGCTGATGGGGGTTGGAGGGGTGTTAGAGGTAAGGAAGCCATTTCACATTTTTGGAAAATATACTGAATCCTCCCTACCCCAATAGGTGTCTAAAGACTGTGTTGCAGTACACTAAGCAGTTGACGGTTGATGGTACTGGTGTTCTGTTCCTCAGTAACTAGGCATTGTGTTCACCAGAGCAACACGCATGGGAATGTGACCCTATGGGGCAGTGTTTAAACAAAACAATTTCTTCTTTACCTCTTTCCTTAGGTTACTGCTAAATCACTCAATGGATTTTGAAGTTGAGTCCCAGACTGATGTTGATCTTGCCCTAACTTTAGGTAGGTGTGAAGTAACATCCTTTAAAATATTGGTTTAAACTCACTTTGTTATGTTGCTTTATTTTCTGTTTTCCAGGTCTGTTTACCAGCTTGATCCTAATTTTTTTTCTTTACAGGGTGCTCTTCTTATTTATTGATTTTAGTTAATGACATTAATTTCTTTATTATCATCATAAATTCTGAGGTATGGTGAAAACTTTATTCTGCATGCTATCCATGCAAATCATTTCATTGCATCATGCATTGAGGTAGTACAAGGCAAAACAACAACAGAATACAGAATAAAGTGTTACAGTTATTGAGTAAGTGTAGTGCAGATGGACCATAAGGCATAAGACCATAATAGAACATAGGACACTACAGCACAATACTGGCCTTTCGGACCATGATGTTGTCCCAACCTTTTTACCTACTGTAAAATCAATCTAACCCTTCCCTCCCACATAGCCCCCATTTTGCTATCATCCACGTGCCCATCTAAGAGTTTCTTAAATGCCCCTATGTTTCAGCCTCTACCACCACCCCTGGCGGTTTGTTCTACATACCCACCATTCTGTGCGCAAAAACCCGTGCCTCTGATGTCCTCCCTGTACTTTTCACCAAGCTTCTTATCTTGAGTGTGACACACCATCTGGGAATGTGTTTATTTATCTTGACATTATTAACTCATTGGGTACAAGTCATTAATAAATAACAATGAGAAGCAGTTGTTTGACAGGTAATTTGAAAGCTTTTGGTGCTTGTTGCTTGCGGTTGTATTGTGTTCTGTGTTGTTCCGCCGAGCGTTGTAGGCGTGCTACGTTGGTGCCTGAATGTGTGACGATGCTCCATGCTGCCTCTCAGCACATCTTCAGGTTGTGCTGGCTGTTCGCTGCACGTTTCCATGCAAATCTGATATATAAATCAATCTGAATCTGCTCACTGTGCTGGGATTTCACTTCGGTGGGAGATTCAATAGCTGAAAATCTCAAGTAGGAATCCATTCTACCCCTATTCAATTGCAGCTGAGGGTGGAATGAGGGACAGACACCAATCAATTGCCAGAACCCAGGATGCCTAATTCAACCTTTCAATGACCCATAGAACCATAGAACACTACAGCACAGCACAGGCCCTTCAGCCCTCCATGTTGTGCCGACCCATATAATCCTTAAAAAAAAGGTCCTAAACCCACACTACCCCATAACCCTCCATTTTTCTTTCATTCATGTGCCTGTCCACGAGGCTCTTAAATACCCCTAATGTTTTAGCCTCCACCACCATCCCTGGCAAGTCATTCCAGGCACCCACAACCCTCTGTGTAAAAAACTTACCCCTGATGTCTCCCCTAAACTTCCCTCCTTTAATTTTGTACATATGCCCTCTGGTGTTTGCTATTGGTGCCCTGGGAAACAGGTACTGACTATCCACCCTGTCTATGCCTCTCATAATCTTGTAGACCTCTATCAAGTCCCCTCTCATTCTTCTACGCGCCAAAGAGAAAAGTCCCAGCTCTGTTAACCTTGCTTCATATGACTTGTTCTCTAAACCAGGCAACATCCTGGTAATTTCCTCTGCACCCTCTCCATAGCTTCCACATCCTTCCTATAATGAGGTGACCAGAATGGGTGACAGAACCCATCTATTTCCACTTCAGCACTGATTTGTAGTTAACTACAGATGACCAGGTTTCCTTGGGCTTGTCAGCAGGTGAAAAGATGCCTTCCAGCAGCAGGGGGAAGTGGTCCTTACTCCAGCTCCAGTAGTCATCCTCCGGACAGTGGTCCTGGGGTTTGGGAAGCCTCCCCATCTCCCCTGCACATTACCTTGCGCATGGTTGCATGTGCAAGGTAGAATTTCATCCTGACCACCAGCAATCTACACTGAGTAACAGCAACAACCCCACTGGTCGCAGATGTATCTCCCGTGCTGTAAGACAGCCTAGTTGATGCAAATGCATCTACCGCCAACCACCACCCACCATCCATCATCCCGTGATCTAGCTCCCCTGATCCCATTACTTTGTGCATTCATCTCACATTCAAATTCCATACCCCAAAGGTCTTCCATTAGGAAAACCACAGGGTATTCCTTAAATTTGTACTGGGTGGCTTCCTGTTACCAATTCCACCTCCCCTCCGCCTTGGAAGCAGTACAAGACTCAGGGTTCTAACTAACCTAAAGATGCTTTCATCTGTGAACTGTTCATTGTGAAAGTTTATTGGAGAAGAATTTGGTATGAAAATTTAAAGAAGCTCTGTCATGTCAATGTGCATGAAACAGCACACCTTACACCTTCACCAGCATTTTGGGAGATTTTAACCATGCCAGCCTGAAAAAAAATCACTAAATAATTAGCATCAACAAATCACCTGTAATTCCAGAGGAAACAACACACTGGACCATTGTTACACCACCATCAAGAATGCCTACCGTGCTATTCCACACCCTCACTTCGGGAAGTCTGATCACCTGACTGTACATCTGCTCCCTGAGTACAGGCAGAGACTGAAGACTGCAGCACCAGCAGTGAGGACCAAGAAGATATGGACAAGGGAAGCACAAGAGTGCTTACAGAACTGCTTTGAATCAGTGGACTGGACTGTATTCAGGGATTCATCTTCAAACCTGGATGAGTATGCTGCAGTTGTTACCGACTTCATTGAAACCTGTGTGGATGAGTGTGTACCCACAAAGACTGACTGTACATTCCCAAATCAAAAGCCATGGATGAACCAGGAGGTCCATCGTCTGCTAAAGGCTGGACCTGTGGCATTCAAGTGTTGCGACACAGGCCTGTAGCAGAATACCAGGTATGACTTGCCGAGGGCTATTTCAAGGGCGAAGAGACAATTTGGAATGAGGTTGGAAGTGACATTGGATGTATGACAACTCTGGCAGGGTTTGCAAGACATTACTTCCTACAAAGCGAAACCCAGTAGCATGAATGGCAGTGATGCTTCAGCACCTTCTATGCAGGCTTTGAAAAGGAGAATATCACTACAGCTATGAGGATCCCTGCTGCACACAGTGATGTGGTGATCTCTGTCTTGGAAGCTGATGTTAGGCTGTCTTTATGGAGGGTGAACCCTCGCAAGGCAGAAGGTCCCGATAGAGTACCTGGTTAGGCTCTGAAAACTTGTGCCAACCAACTGGCTGGAGTATTCAAGGACACTTTCAACCTCTCACTGCAAGTGGAAGTTCCTACTTGCTTTGAAAAGGCAACAATTATACCAGTGCCTAAGAAGAGTAATGTGAGCTGCCTTAATGACTGTTGTCCATTAACTCTCACATCGACAGTGATGAAATGCTTTGAGAGGTTGGTCATGACTAGAAACAACTCGTTTTTCAGTGAGGACCTGGACCCATTGCAATTTGCCTATCACCACAGTAGGTCAATGGCAGACGCAATCTCAACGGCTCTTCACACGGCTTTAGACCACCTGGACAACACAACATTTACGTCAGGATGCTCTTCGTTGACTGTAGCTCAGTGTTTAACACCATCATTTCCACAGTGCTGATCGATAAGCTACAGAACATAGGCCTCTGTACTTCCCTCTGCAATTGGATCCTCAGTTTCCAAACCAAAAGACCACAATCTGGGCGGATTGGTGATAATACCTCTTCCTCACAGACGATCAACGCTGGTGCACCTCAGGGGTGTGTGCTTAGCCCACTGCTCTACTCTCTCTATACCCATGACTGTGTGGCTAGGCATAGCTCAAATAACATCTATAAATTTGCTGATGATACAACTATAGTTGGTAGAATCTCAGATGGTGACGAGAGGGCGTACAGGAGTGAGATATACCAGCTGGTTGAATGGTGTTGCAGCAACAAACTTGCACTCACTGTCAGTAAGATGAAAGAGTTGATTGTGGATTTCAGGAAGGGTTAGATGAGGGAACATGAACCAATCCTGATAGAGGGATCAGAAGTGGAGAGATTGAGTAATTTGGATGTCAAGATCTCTAGGAATCTAACCTAGTCCCAACATATCGATACAGCTATAAAGAAGGCAAGGCAGTGGCTATTTCATTTAGAGTTTGAAGAGATTTGGTTTGTCAACTAAATCAGTCGAAAGCTGCTATAGGTGTACTGTGGAGAGCATTGTGACAGGCTGCTTCACTGTCAGGTATGACGGGAGGGAGGCTACTGCACAGGACCTAAAGAAGCTATAAGAAGTTGTAATATTAGTCAGCTCCATCTTGGATGCTAGTCTTCACTGTACCCAAGGCATCTTCAAAGAATGGATCCTCAGGAAGGCGACGTCCATTACTGAGTACCCCCACCAGCCAGGGCGTGCTCTCTTCTCACTGCTACCATTAGGTAGGAGGTACAGAAGCCTGAAGGCACACACTCAGCGATTCAGGAACAGCTTCTTCCCCTCTGCCATCCGATTCCCAAATGGACAGTGAACCCACAAACACTACCTCACTTTATTTATTTATTTTTCTTTCTATATTATCATGAATTGCATTAAATTGCTGCTGCTAAGTTAACAAATTTCATGACCACAGAAGACTGGATTTATTGCTGATAATATAATTAACTGTGCCCCAGCTGGTTCCCTTCAACACATCTGTACTTTTCCTTTTTTACAGGGTGTGACAATGGGAGAATAGAGGTGATCATCTCAGATTGCCTGCTGAATTTTGATAAGCTATCTCTGCAACTACAAAAACTGAGCAAGTAAGTTGAAGATTCCACTCTAAAGCAAAGTTCTAAACAAATGTTTTTCCTAGGTTTTTAAAAGAATACAGAATCCCTAACATTGTCATATAATGTACTGAGAACCTTTCTTTTCAATACTCAGTACATCTTATCTAGTCTTAACTTTTTTATTGTGCTGATTGTAGTGACGATATTATACAATGAATCAAATTAACCAAGGACAGGGAATATTTTCAGCCTGACACACACAAAATACTGGAGGAGCTTAACAGGTCAGGTGTCATCTATGGAAATGAATAAACAGTCTACGTTTTGGGTCGAGACCCTTCATCAGAACTGGAAAAGAAGGTAGGGGGGTGGGGAAGGATGACAAGCTAGAAGGTGATTGGTGTATCCAGGTGGATGGTGGAGGGGGGGGGGGAATGAAGTTATGAAGCTGGGAGGCGATGAATGGGAAAGGCAAAGGATTGGAGAAGAAGGTATCTGATCGGGGTGGAGAGTGGAGAAAGGGAAGGAGGGGGGGACCCAAGGGGGGGTGGTAGGCAGGTGAGAAGAGGCAAGAGGCCAGAGTGAGGAAATGAAGAGGGGAGGGGGAAATCATCAGAAGTTGGAGGAATCGCTGTTCATGCCACCAGTTTGGAGGCTACCTAATAACTTCAGTGGTCATTTTGCCACTGAGAATCAATGATAGTACTGCTCGTTTGATATCTAGGAGTCATGTTTTTATTTGTCCCTGTCAGGTGGAGCTGAACAACATGGGTGATATTGTTCCACTGAATGTAAAGCAATCACAAGAGTTTGAAATGGAAGTGCGTAACACTGTCAAGACAATTACATTTTAATTAAATGTTGGTTCAGAATCAACTTTGTTTGAAACAGGCCCTGTCCTCAAAGCATGCAGATACTCCTGGACAAAATGAAAAGATTTCACAGTTTGCTCTACTGAAAGAATAGTAAACTGTAAGTGTGATAGTGTGGTCAAGTACCTCTCAAACGCCGTATCTAAGTTTGGGGATGACAGCAGTGTTGTTGAAGTGGTAAGGGATCAGCGTAGAGGAAGGAGATTATAACACTGGTTGAGTGGTGCCACAACAGCAACTTCTCACTTGATGTCAGCAAAACTAAAGAGCTGACTTCCTACCACAAGAAGACAATGCCAGTGGTCCATTGGAGGTAGAGGTGGAGCGGGTCAGTAGCTTTAAATTCCTTAATTTTAAGATTATCTGTTTTTGGATCAGCACATAAGTGTCATCACAAGGAAAGGCATGATGGGCCTCTACATTCTTAGAAGTTTGCATAGATTTGGCACGTCACCAAGAGCTTCCATGGATGCGCAGTGGAGTGTATCCTAACTGGCTGCTATCACAGTCTGGTATGGAAACACCATTGCTCAAGAATGGAAAAAGCTACAGAAAGTGAAAGCCCTCTCCACTATTCAGTACATTTACATGGAGCGCTGCCATAAAAAGCAGCCACTATCATCAAAGGCCCCCACAGTCCATCCAGGCCATTCCCCTCTCCTCACTACAACCTTTGAGCAGGAGATAGAGAAGCCTTAGATCCCACACTGCCAGGTTCAGAAACAGTTATTACCCTACAACCACCTGGCACCTGAACTGGCATGGGTAACTCCATTCACCACTACTCTGAATCGATTCCAAGTTCTAGAGTCTCACTTTCAAGGACTCTTTACAACTCATGTTCTCAGTATTTTTTTTTTGGTTGTTCATCGGTCTTTTTATGTATATATATATTTTTTTGTAAAATTCCCATTTTTCTTCTAAATACCTGCAATATAATGCATCTTAAGGTAGTATATGGGAACATATAGATATTTTGATAATTAATTTACTTTGAACTTTGAATTTTAAGTTTAAGAAACTCTTCTAATTTTGCTCATTATTTGAGATGCGATACATCAGTTTACTAAGAAATCTACTGGTTTAACCAATGAAGCTATTGATTGGTTCAATATAAATTATTTAAATGTTTCAATGAACTTAAGCTACTGTGAATCCATTGATTTATTCCCCTGATGAGCCATTTTGCTACATCACTTTGAAGTACATTGGACTAACATTTTTGAATAAATTGAGAAGTACCTTATAATGAAAGGAAAAGAAATGGGTGATACTGTACTGCATTTCTCAATTATGCTATTTCATTATATTTGTGGTTATGCAAAACAATTTTAGTGGGAGTAATAAGTGTAATTTAATGTGTGCATTTTCAAATGCACTTTTGATGCAATTTCCATCCTGCATCCAAAGCTTTTGTTTTAAAGCCTTTAAGGCACGGAATGACATAGTGCAGGACGACCTCCAGCCCAATGTGTCTGTGAAAGCCTGATCCAGTTAGTCCTACCTTTTTTTTCAAAATCCCCGCAAATATCTTTTGAACATTAATCTAATTCTCTTTTCAAATTGGTACAGGGTGAAGAGTCCAAATAATCTCTTCCACTCTTGCGTCAGGGCTTACTGCATTAAAATCAGTATTTTCTTCACTCCATTACTGTTATCTATGAGTTGAAGTCTGTGTTACTTGTTTGGAGTTCATTCTGTCTGCATTTCAACATGCTCCAGATTGCTTGACTTTTTATTTTCAAGAAGAGTAGCTTGAGTTACAAGTGGTGACTGAAATTCTGGCATCTAGGACTTCAGAGCAGAACAGAACAAGACAGCTCGATGTCAAAATCAAAATCAAAGTAAATGTATTATCAAAGTGCATGGATGTCACCATTTACTACACTGAGATTCATTGTCTTGCAGACTTTTACAGGAAAATAAAGACATGCAATAGAATTTATGAAAGCTATATGAGGGGTGATTGATAAGTTTGTGGCTAAGGTAGAAGGAGTCAATTTTAGAAAACCGAGCACATTTATTTTTCAACATAGTCCCCTCCTACATTTACACACAGTCCAGCGGTTGTAGAGCATACAGATCTTGGACCTCCAGAAAGTGTCCACAGATGGGTGATTGATAAGTTTGTGGTCTAAGGTAGAAGGGGATGAGTTATACAGCTGTCATTACATACACGTGCAGCTCAACTCTTTGAGTGATTAGGCAGGCAGTTTGAAGTTAATAACTCATCTCCTTCTATCTTAGGCCATGAACTTATCAATCACCCTGATGAGTTAATAACTAAGGAGTTATTAATTTTTGGAGGTCCAAGATCCATATGCTCCACGACCGCTGGACTGTGTGTAAATGTAGGAGAGGACTACGTTGAAGAATAAATGTGCTAGCTTTTCTAAAATTGACTCCTTCTACCTTAGGCCACGAACTTATCAATCACTCCTCGTACATAAATAGTGATAAAACAACTAATGTGCAAAAGAAGACAAATTGTGCAAATAAAAACATTAATAATACTGAGAACATGAGTTGTAGAGTCCTTGAAAGTGAGTTGTGGAATCAGTTCAGAGTTGAGGTGGGTGAAGTTATCCACACTGGTTCAGCACCCTGATAGTTGTATGGTGATAACTGTTCTTGAACCTGGTGGTGTGGGACCCAAGGTTCCTGAACCACCTCCTCAATGGTAGAAGTGAGAGGAGTGGGGGGAGAGGAGGTCTTTCATGATGGAGGCTTCAGTTTTGCATCAATATTCTGCATCCATTACTTGGTGATAATGAAGGCCTCATAACACTTTCCACTTTTGTAAAACATAAAAGTGCTTCATTAAGATTATAGAGAGATGGTATCCCCAAGTATCCATAACCCCACATTTTACATGTTTTTTTTGGTTGCTTTTAACAGCATACTGCTCTTATGCAGTCCCCTGTTATTTGGTTGGATGATCAGGCCTAGTCCTGGGCTAGGTAACATTTGATGGAGGTGGACAGTTGACAGTGGGAGTTAGTAAACAGAGTGATGAGGTCTAGTTGGGAGGACACGGACATTTGATGGAGGTGGACAGTTGACAGTGGGTGTTACTAAACAGAGTGATGGGGTCTGGTTGGGAGGACACGGACATTTGATGGAGGTGGACAGTTGACAGTGGGAGTTACTAAACAGAGTGATGGGATCTAGTTGGGAGGACACGGACATTTGATAGTAAACAGAGTGATGAGGTCTAGTTGGGAGGACACGGACATTTGATGGAGGTGGACAGTTGACAGTGGGAGTTACTAAACAGAGTGATGAGGTCTAGTTGGGAGGACACGGACATTTGATGGAGGTGGGCAGTTGACAGTGGGAGTTACTAAACGGAGTGATGGGGTCTCATTGGGAGGACACAGACATTTGATGGAGGTGGACAGTTGACAGTGGGAATTACTAAACAGAGTGATGGGGTCTAATCGTGAGGACACGGACATTTGATGGAGGTGGACAGTTGACAGTGGAAGTTACTAAACAGAATGATGGGGTCTAATTGGGAGGACACGGACATTTGATGGAGGTGGACAGTTGACAGTGGGAGTTACTAAACAGGGTGATGAGGTCTAATCGGGAGGACACGGACATTCAACCGCCAGGAGTAAGATATGTTAAAGTGCCGGGGTTAGGACTCAATGTATTTAAGTAAACTACTTAAGAACTTTTTAAAAGCTATTATTAATGCTTTTTGAGAGGGTGTTTTTAGATGCATATCATATTTTTACTGAGTTAAGTATTGTATGTAATTAGTTTTGCTACAATAAGTGCATGGGACATTGGAAAAAATGTTGATTTTCCCCATGGGGATGAATAAAGTATCTATCTATCTATCTATCTATCTATCTATCTATCTATCTATCTATCTATCTATCTATCTATCTATCTATCTATCTATCTATATATCTATCTATTTGATGGAGGTGGACAGTTGACAGTGGGAGTTACTAAACAGACTGATGGGGTCTAGTTGGGAGGACACGGACATTTGATGGAGGTGGACAGTTGACAGTGGGAGTTACTAAACAGACTAATGGGGTCTAGTTGGGAGGACACGGACATTTGATGGAGGTGGACAGTTGACAGTGGGAGTTACTAAACAGAGTGATGGGGTCTCATCGGGAGGACACGGACATTTGATGGAGGTGGACAGTTGACAGTGGGAGTTAGTAAACAGAGTGATGGGGTCTAGTTGGGAGGACATGGACATTTGATGGAGGTGGATAGTTGACAGTGGGAGTTACTAAACAGAGTGATGGGGTCTGGTTGGGAGGACATGGACATTTGATGGAGGTGGACAGTTGACAGTGGGAGTTAGTAAACAGAGTGATGGGGTCTAGTTGGGAGGACATGGACATTTGATGGAGGTGGACAGTTGACAGTGGGAGTTAGTAAACAGAGTGATGGGGTCTGGTTGGGAGGACATGGACATTTGATGGAGGTGGACAGTTGACAGTGGGAGTTAGTAAACAGAGCGATGGGGTCTGGTTGGGAGGATACGGACATTTGATGGAGGTGGACAGTTGACAGTGGGAGTTAGTAAACAGAGTGATGGGATCTAGTTGGGAGGACACGGACATTTGATTGAGGTGGACAGTTGACAGTGGGAGTTGCTAAACAGAGTGATGGGAATCTAGTTGGGAGGACACGGAGATTTGATGGAGGTGGACAGTTGACAGTGGGAGTTACTAAACAGAGTGATGGGGTCTCATCGGGAGGACACGGACATTTGATGGAGGTGGACAGTTGACAGTGGGAGTTACTAAACAGAGTGATGGGGTCTAGTTGGGAGAACACGGGGATTTGATGGAGGTGGACAGTTGACAGTGGGAGTTAGTAAACAGAGTGATGGGGTCTAGTTGCGAGGACACGGAGATTTGATGGAGGTGGACAGTTGACAGTGGGAGTTAGTAAACAGAGTGATGGGGTCTAGTTGGGAGGACACGGACTTTTGATGGAGGTGGACAGTTGACAGTGGGAGTTATTAAACAGAGTGATGGGATCTAGTTGGGAGGACACGGACATTTGATGGAGGTGGACAGTTGACAGTGGGAGTTACTAAACAGAGTGATGGGGTCTAGTTGGGAGGACATGGACATTTGATGGAGGTGGACAGTTGACAGTGGGAGTTAGTAAACAGAGTGATGGGGTCTAGTTGCGAGGACACGGAGATTTGATGGAGGTGGACAGTTGACAGTGGGAGTTAGTAAACAGAGTGATGGGGTCTAGTTGGGAGGACACGGACATTTGATGGAGGTGGACAGTTGACAGTGGGAGTTATTAAACAGAGTGATGGGATCTAGTTGGGAGGACACGGACATTTGATGGAGGTGGACAGTTGACAGTGGGAGTTACTAAACAGAGTGATGGGGTCTAGTTTGGAGGACATGGACATTTGATGGAGGTGGACAGTTGACAGTGGGAGTTACTAAACAGAGTGATGGGGTCTAGTTGGGAGGACACGGACATTTGATGGAGGTGGACAGTTGACAGTGGGAGTTACTACACAGAGTGATGGGGTCTAGTTGGGAGGACACGGACATTTGATGGAGGTGGACAGTTGACAGTGGGAGTTACAAAACAGAGTGATGGGGTCTAGTTGGGAGGACACGGACATTTGATGGAGGTGGACAGTTGACAGTGGGAGTTACTAAACAGACTGATGGGGTCTAGTTGGGAGGACACGGACATTTGATGGAGGTGGACAGTTGACAGTGGGAGTTACTAAACAGAGTGATGGGGTCTCATCGGGAGGACACGGACATTTGATGGAGGTGGACAGTTGACAGTGTGAGTTAGTAAACAGAGTGATGGGGTCTAGTTGGGAGGACAGGGACATTTGATGGAGGTGGACAGTTGACAGTGGGAGTTACTAAACAGAGTGATGGGGTCTAGTTGGGAGGACACGGACATTTGATGGAGGTGGACAGTTGACAGTGGGAGTTACTAAACAGAGTGATGGGGTCTAGTTGGGAGGACACGGACATTTGATGGAGGTGGACAGTTGACAGTGGGAGTTACTAAACAGAGTGATGGGGTCTAGTTGGGAGGACACGGACATTTGATGGAGGTGGACAGTTGACAGTGGGAGTTACTAAACAGACTGATGGGGTCTAGTTGGGAGGACACGGACATTTGATGGAGGTGGACAGTTGACAGTGGGAGTTACTAAACAGAGTGATGGGGTCTCATCGGGAGGACACGGACATTTGATGGAGGTGGACAGTTGACAGTGGGAGTTAGTAAACAGAGTGATGGGGTCTAGTTGGGAGGACATGGACATTTGATGGAGGTGGATAGTTGACAGTGGGAGTTACTAAACAGAGTGATGGGGTCTGGTTGGGAGGACATGGACATTTGATGGAGGTGGACAGTTGACAGTGGGAGTTAGTAAACAGAGTGATGGGGTCTGGTTGGGAGGACATGGATATTTGATGGAGGTGGACAGTTGACAGTGGGAGTTAGTAAACAGAGCGATGGGGTCTGGTTGGGAGGATACGGACATTTGATGGAGGTGGACAGTTGACAGTGGGAGTTAGTAAACAGAGTGATGGGATCTAGTTGGGAGGACACGGACATTTGATTGAGGTGGACAGTTGACAGTGGGAGTTGCTAAACAGAGTGATGGGAATCTAGTTGGGAGGACACGGAGATTTGATGGAGGTGGACAGTTGACAGTGGGAGTTACTAAACAGAGTGATGGGGTCTCATCGGGAGGACACGGACATTTGATGGAGGTGGACAGTTGACAGTGGGAGTTACTAAACAGAGTGATGGGGTCTAGTTGGGAGAACACGGGGATTTGATGGAGGTGGACAGTTGACAGTGGGAGTTAGTAAACAGAATGATGGGGTCTAGTTGCGAGGACACGGAGATTTGATGGAGGTGGACAGTTGACAGTGGGAGTTAGTAAACAGAGTGATGGGGTCTAGTTGGGAGGACACGGACATTTGATGGAGGTGGACAGTTGACAGTGGGAGTTATTAAACAGAGTGATGGGATCTAGTTGGGAGGACACGGACATTTGATGGAGGTGGACAGTTGACAGTGGGAGTTACTAAACAGAGTGATGGGGTCTAGTTGGGAGGACATGGACATTTGAAGGAGGTGGACAGTTGACAGTGGGAGTTAGTAAACAGAGTGATGGGGTCTAGTTGCGAGGACACGGAGATTTGATGGAGGTGGACAGTTGACAGTGGGAGTTAGTAAACAGAGTGATGGGGTCTAGTTGGGAGGACACGGACATTTGATGGAGGTGGACAGTTGACAGTGGGAGTTATTAAACAGTGATGGGATCTAGTTGGGAGGACACGGACATTTGATGGAGGTGGACAGTTGACAGTGGGAGTTACTAAACAGAGTGATGGGGTCTAGTTGGGAGGACATGGACATTTGATGGAGGTGGACAGTTGACAGTGGGAGTTACTAAACAGAGTGATGGGGTCTAGTTGGGAGGACACGGACATTTGATGGAGGTGGACAGTTGACAGTGGGAGTTACCAAACAGAGTCATGGGGTCTAGTTGGGAGGACACGGACATTTGATGGAGGTGGACAGTTGACAGTGGGAGTTACAAAACAGAGTGATGGGGTCTAGTTGGGAGGACACGGACATTTGATGGAGGTGGACAGTTGACAGTGGGAGTTACTAAACAGACTGATGGGGTCTAGTTGGGAGGACACGGACATTTGATGGAGGTGGACAGTTGACAGTGGGAGTTACTAAACAGAGTGATGGGGTCTCATCGGGAGGACACGGACATTTGATGGAGGTGGACAGTTGACAGTGTGAGTTAGTAAACAGAGTGATGGGGTCTAGTTGGGAGGACAGGGACATTTGATGGAGGTGGACAGTTGACAGTGGGAGTTACTAAACAGAGTGATGGGGTCTGGTTGGGAGGACATGGACATTTGATGGAGGTGGACAGTTGACAGTGGGAGTTAGTAAACAGAGTGATGGGGTCTAGTTGGGAGGACATGGACATTTGATGGAGGTGGACAGTTGACAGTGGGAGTTAGTAAACAGAGTGATGGGGTCTGGTTGGGAGGACATGGACATTTGATGGAGGTGGACAGTTGACAGTGGGAGTTAGTAAACAGAGCGATGGGGTCTGGTTGGGAGGATACGGACATTTGATGGAGGTGGACAGTTGACAGTGGGAGTTAGTAAACAGAGTGATGGGATCTAGTTGGGAGGACACGGACATTTGATTGAGGTGGACAGTTGACAGTGGGAGTTACTAAACAGAGTGATGGGGTCTAGTTGGGAGGACATGGACATTTGATGGAGGTGGACAGTTGACAGTGGGAGTTACTAAACAGAGTGATGGGGTCTAGTTGCGAGGACACGGAGATTTGATGGAGGTGGACAGTTGACAGTGGGAGTTACTAAACAGAGTGATGGGGTCTAGTTGGGAGGACACGGACATTTGATGGAGGTGGACAGTTGACAGTGGGAGTTACTAAACAGAGTGATGGGGTCTAGTTGGGAGGACATGGACATTTGATGGAGGTGGACAGTTGACAGTGGGAGTTACTAAACAGAGTGATGGGGTCTAGTTGGGAGGACACGGACATTTGATGGAGGTGGACAGTTGACAGTGGGAGTTACTAAACAGAGTGATGGGGTCTAGTTGGGAGGACACGGACATTTGATGGAGGTGGACAGTTGACAGTGGGAGTTACTAAACAGACTGATGGGGTCTAGTTGGGAGGACACGGACATTTGATGGAGGTGGACAGTTGACAGTGGGAGTTACTAAACAGAGTGATGGGGTCTCATCGGGAGGACACGGACATTTGATGGAGGTGGACAGTTGACAGTGGGAGTTAGTAAACAGAGTGATGGGGTCTAGTTGGGAGGACATGGACATTTGATGGAGGTGGACAGTTGACAGTGGGAGTTACTAAACAGAGTGATGGGGTCTGGTTGGGAGGACATGGACATTTGATGGAGGTGGACAGTTGACAGTGGGAGTTAGTAAACAGAGTGATGGGGTCTAGTTGGGAGGACATGGACATTTGATGGAGGTGGACAGTTGACAGTGGGAGTTAGTAAACAGAGTGATGGGGTCTGGTTGGGAGGACATGGACATTTGATGGAGGTGGACAGTTGACAGTGGGAATTAGTAAACAGAGCGATGGGGTCTGGTTGGGAGGATACGGACATTTGATGGAGGTGGACAGTTGACAGTGGGAGTTAGTAAACAGAGTGATGGGATCTAGTTGGGAGGACACGGACATTTGATTGAGGTGGACAGTTGACAGTGGGAGTTACTAAACAGAGTGATGGGAATCTAGTTTGGAGGACACGGAGATTTGATGGAGGTGGACAGTTGACAGTGGGAGTTACTAAACAGAGTGATGGGGTCTCATCGGGAGGACACGGACATTTGATGGAGGTGGAGAGTTGACAGTGGGAGTTACTAAACAGAGTGATGGGGTCTAGTTGGGAGGACACGGACATTTGATGGAGGTGGACAGTTGACAGTGGGAGTTACTAAACAGAGTGATGGGGTCTAGTTGGGAGGACACGGACATTTGATGGAGGTGGACAGTTGACAGTGGGAGTTACAAAACAGAGTGATGGGGTCTAGTTGGGAGGACACGGACATTTGATGGAGGTGGACAGTTGACAGTGGGAGTTACTAAACAGACTGATGGGGTCTAGTTGGGAGGACACGGACATTTGATGGAGGTGGACAGTTGACAGTGGGAGTTACTAAACAGAGTGATGGGGTCTCATCGGGAGGACACGGACATTTGATGGAGGTGGACAGTTGACAGTGTGAGTTAGTAAACAGAGTGATGGGGTCTAGTTGGGAGGACAGGGACATTTGATGGAGGTGGACAGTTGACAGTGGGAGTTAGTAAACAGAGTGATGGGGTCTGGTTGGGATGACATGGACATTTGATGGAGGTGGACAGTTGACAGTGGGAGTTAGTAAACAGAGTGATGGGGTCTAGTTGGGAGGACATGGACATTTGATGGAGGTGGACAGTTGACAGTGGGAGTTAGTAAACAGAGTGATGGGGTCTGGTTGGGAGGACATGGACATTTGATGGAGGTGGACAGTTGAAAGTGGGAGTTAGTAAACAGAGCGATGGGGTCTGGTTGGGAGGATACGGACATTTGATGGAGGTGGACAGTTGACAGTGGGAGTTAGTAAACAGAGTGATGGGATCTAGGTGGGAGGACACGGACATTTGATTGAGGTGGACAGTTGACAGTGGGAGTTACTAAACAGAGTGATGGGGTCTAGTTGGGAGGACATGGACATTTGATGGAGGTGGACAGTTGACAGTGGGAGTTACTAAACAGAGTGATGGGGTCTAGTTGCGAGGACACGGAGATTTGATGGAGGTGGACAGTTGACAGTGGGAGTTAGTAAACAGAGTGATGGGGTCTAGTTGGGAGGACACGGACATTTGATGGAGGTGGACAGTTGACAGTGGGAGTTATTAAACAGAGTGATGGGATCTAGTTGGGAGGACACGGACATTTGATGGAGGTGGACAGTTGACAGTGGGAGTTACTAAACAGAGTGATGGGGTCTAGTTGGGAGGACATGGACATTTGATGGAGGTGGACAGTTGACAGTGGGAGTTACTAAACAGAGTGATGGGGTCTAGTTGGGAGGACACGGACATTTGATGGAGGTGGACAGTTGACAGTGGGAGTTACTAAACAGAGTGATGGGGTCTAGTTGGGAGGACACGGACATTTGATGGAGGTGGACAGTTGACAGTGGGAGTTACTAAACAGACTGATGGGGTCTAGTTGGGAGGACACGGACATTTGATGGAGGTGGACAGTTGACAGTGGGAGTTACTAAACAGAGTGATGGGGTCTCATCGGGAGGACACGGACATTTGATGGAGGTGGACAGTTGACAGTGGGAGTTAGTAAACAGAGTGATGGGGTCTAGTTGGGAGGACATGGACATTTGATGGAGGTGGACAGTTGACAGTGGGAGTTACTAAACAGAGTGATGGGGTCTGGTTGGGAGGACATGGACATTTGATGGAGGTGGACAGTTGACAGTGGGAGTTAGTAAACAGAGTGATGGGGTCTAGTTGGGAGGACATGGACATTTGATGGAGGTGGACAGTTGACAGTGGGAGTAAGTAAACAGAGTGATGGGGTCTGGTTGGGAGGACATGGACATTTGATGGAGGTGGACAGTTGACAGTGGGAATTAGTAAACAGCGATGGGGTCTGGTTGGGAGGATACGGACATTTGATGGAGGTGGACAGTTGACAGTGGGAGTTAGTAAACAGAGTGATGGGATCTAGTTGGGAGGACACGGACATTTGATTGAGGTGGACAGTTGACAGTGGGAGTTACTAAACAGAGTGATGGGAATCTAGTTTGGAGGACACGGAGATTTGATGGAGGTGGACAGTTGACAGTGGGAGTTACTAAACAGAGTGATGGGGTCTCATCGGGAGGACACGGACATTTGATGGAGGTGGAGAGTTGACAGTGGGAGTTACTAAACAGAGTGATGGGGTCTAGTTGGGAGAACACGGAGATTTGATGGAGGTGGACAGTTGACAGTGGGAGTTAGTAAACAGAGTGATGGGGTCTAGTTGCGAGGACACGGAGATTTGATGGAGGTGGACAGTTGACAGTGGGAGTTAGTAAACAGAGTGATGGGGTCTAGTTGGGAGGACACGGACATTTGATGGAGGTGGACAGTTGACAGTGGGAGTTACTAAACAGAGTGATGGGGTCTAGTTGGGAGGACACGGACATTTGATGGAGGTGGACAGTTGACAGTGGGAGTTACTAAACAGAGTGATGGGGTCTCATCGGGAGGACACGGACATTTGATGGAGGTGGACAGTTGACAGTGGGAGTTACTAAACAGAGTGATGGGGTCTGGTTGGGAGGACATGGACATTTGATGGAGGTGGACAGTTGACAGTGGGAGTTAGTAAACAGAGTGATGGGGTCTAGTTGGGAGGACATGGACATTTGATGGAGGTGGACAGTTGACAGAGGGAGTTAGTAAACAGAGTGATGGGGTCTGGTTGGGAGGACATGGACATTTGATGTAGGTGGACAGTTGACAGTGGGAGTTAGTAAACAGAGCGATGGGGTCTGGTTGGGAGGATACGGACATTTGATGGAGGTGGACAGTTGACAGTGGGAGTTAGTAAACAGAGTGATGGGATCTAGTTGGGAGGACACGGACATTTGATTGAGGTGGACAGTTGACAATGGGAGTTACTAAACAGAGTGATGGGGTCTAGTTGGGAGGACATGGACATTTGATGGAGGTGGACAGTTGACAGTGGGAGTTACTAAACAGAGTGATGGGGTCTAGTTGCGAGGACACGGAGATTTGATGGAGGTGGACAGTTGACAGTGGGAGTTAGTAAACAGAGTGATGGGGTCTAGTTGGGAGGACACGGACATTTGATGGAGGTGGACAGTTGACAGTGGGAGTTATTAAACAGAGTGATGGGATCTAGTTGGGAGGACACGGACATTTGATGGAGGTGGACAGTTGACAGTGGGAGTTACTAAACAGAGTGATGGGGTCTAGTTGGGAGGACATGGACATTTGATGGAGGTGGACAGTTGACAGTGGGAGTTACTAAACAGAGTGATGGGGTCTAGTTGGGAGGACACGGACATTTGATGGAGGTGGACAGTTGACAGTGGGAGTTACTAAACAGAGTGATGGGGTCTAGTTGGGAGGACACGGACATTTGATGGAGGTGGACAGTTGACAGTGGGAGTTACTAAACAGACTGATGGGGTCTAGTTGGGAGGACACGGACATTTGATGGAGGTGGACAGTTGACAGTGGGAGTAACTAAACAGAGTGATGGGGTCTCACCGGGAGGACACGGACATTTGATGGAGGTGGACAGTTGACAGTGGGAGTTAGTAAACAGAGTGATGGGGTCTCATCGGGAGGACACGGACATTTGATGGAGGTGGAGAGTTGACAGTGGGAGTTACTAAACAGAGTGATGGGGTCTAGTTGGGAGAACACGGAGATTTGATGGAGGTGGACAGTTGACAGTGGGAGTTAGTAAACAGAGTGATGGGGTCTAGTTGCGAGGACACGGAGATTTGATGGAGGTGGACAGTTGACAGTGGGAGTTAGTAAACAGAGTGATGGGGTCTAGTTGGGAGGACACGGACATTTGATGGAGGTGGACAGTTGACAGTGGGAGTTACTAAACAGAGTGATGGGGTCTAGTTGGGAGGACACGGACATTTGATGGAGGTGGACAGTTGACAGTGGGAGTTACTAAACAGAGTGATGGGGTCTCATCGGGAGGACACGGACATTTGATGGAGGTGGACAGTTGACAGTGGGAGTTACTAAACAGAGTGATGGGGTCTGGTTGGGAGGACATGGACATTTGATGGAGGTGGACAGTTGACAGTGGGAGTTAGTAAACAGAGTGATGGGGTCTAGTTGGGAGGACATGGACATTTAATGGAGGTGGACAGTTGACAGAGGGAGTTAGTAAACAGAGTGATGGGGTCTGGTTGGGAGGACATGGACATTTGATGGAGGTGGACAGTTGACAGTGGGAGTTAGTAAACAGAGCGATGGGGTCTGGTTGGGAGGATACGGACATTTGATGGAGGTGGACAGTTGACAGTGGGAGTTAGTAAACAGAGTGATGGGATCTAGTTGGGAGGACACGGACATTTGATTGAGGTGGACAGTTGACAATGGGAGTTACTAAACAGAGTGATGGGGTCTAGTTGGGAGGACATGGACATTTGATGGAGGTGGACAGTTGACAGTGGGAGTTACTAAACAGAGTGATGGGGTCTAGTTGCGAGGACACGGAGATTTGATGGAGGTGGACAGTTGACAGTGGGAGTTAGTAAACAGAGTGATGGGGTCTAGTTGGGAGGACACGGACATTTGATGGAGGTGGACAGTTGACAGTGGGAGTTATTAAACAGAGTGATGGGATCTAGTTGGGAGGACACGGACATTTGATGGAGGTGGACAGTTGACAGTGGGAGTTACTAAACAGAGTGATGGGGTCTAGTTGGGAGGACATGGACATTTGATGGAGGTGGACAGTTGACAGTGGGAGTTACTAAACAGAGTGATGGGGTCTAGTTGGGAGGACACGGACATTTGATGGAGGTGGACAGTTGACAGTGGGAGTTACTAAACAGAGTGATGGGGTCTAGTTGGGAGGACACGGACATTTGATGGAGGTGGACAGTTGACAGTGGGAGTTACTAAACAGACTGATGGGGTCTAGTTGGGAGGACACGGACATTTGATGGAGGTGGACAGTTGACAGTGGGAGTAACTAAACAGAGTGATGGGGTCTCACCGGGAGGACACGGACATTTGATGGAGGTGGACAGTTGACAGTGGGAGTTAGTAAACAGAGTGATGGGGTCTCATCGGGAGGACACGGACATTTGATGGAGGTGGAGAGTTGACAGTGGGAGTTACTAAACAGAGTGATGGGGTCTAGTTGGGAGAACACGGAGATTTGATGGAGGTGGACAGTTGACAGTGGGAGTTAGTAAACAGAGTGATGGGGTCTAGTTGCGAGGACACGGAGATTTGATGGAGGTGGACAGTTGACAGTGGGAGTTAGTAAACAGAGTGATGGGGTCTAGTTGGGAGGACACGGACATTTGATGGAGGTGGACAGTTGACAGTGGGAGTTACTAAACAGAGTGTTGGGGTCTAGTTGGGAGGACACGGACATTTGATGGAGGTGGACAGTTGACAGTGGGAGTTACTAAACAGAGTGATGGGGTCTCATCGGGAGGACACGGACATTTGATGGAGGTGGACAGTTGACAGTGGGAGTTACTAAACAGAGTGATGGGGTCTGGTTGGGAGGACATGGACATTTGATGGAGGTGGACAGTTGACAGTGGGAGTTAGTAAACAGAGTGATGGGGTCTAGTTGGGAGGACATGGACATTTGATGGAGGTGGACAGTTGACAGAGGGAGTTAGTAAACAGAGTGATGGGGTCTGGTTGGGAGGACATGGACATTTGATGGAGGTGGACAGTTGACAGTGGGAGTTAGTAAACAGAGCGATGGGGTCTGGTTGGGAGGATACGGACATTTGATGGAGGTGGACAGTTGACAGTGGGAGTTAGTAAACAGAGTGATGGGATCTAGTTGGGAGGACATGGACATTTGATTGAGGTGGACAGTTGACAATGGGAGTTACTAAACAGAGTGATGGGGTCTAGTTGGGAGGACATGGACATTTGATGGAGGTGGACAGTTGACAGTGGGAGTTACTAAACAGAGTGATGGGTTCTAGTTGCGAGGACACGGAGATTTGATGGAGGTGGACAGTTGACAGTGGGAGTTAGTAAACAGAGTGATGGGGTCTAGTTGGGAGGACACGGACATTTGATGGAGGTGGACAGTTGACAGTGGGAGTTATTAAACAGAGTGATGGGATCTAGTTGGGAGGACACGGACATTTGATGGAGGTGGACAGTTGACAGTGGGAGTTACTAAACAGAGTGATGGGGTCTAGTTGGGAGGACATGGACATTTGATGGAGGTGGACAGTTGACAGTGGGAGTTACTAAACAGAGTGATGGGGTCTAGTTGGGAGGACACGGACATTTGATGGAGGTGGACAGTTGACAGTGGGAGTTACTAAACAGAGTGATGGGGTCTAGTTGGGAGGACACGGACATTTGATGGAGGTGGACAGTTGACAGTGGGAGTTACTAAACAGACTGATGGGGTCTAGTTGGGAGGACACGGACATTTGATGGAGGTGGACAGTTGACAGTGGGAGTAACTAAACAGAGTGATGGGGTCTCACCGGGAGGACACGGACATTTGATGGAGGTGGACAGTTGACAGTGGGAGTTAGTAAACAGAGTGATGGGGTCTAGTTGGGAGGACATGGACATTTGATGGAGGTGGACAGTTGACAGTGGGAGTTACTAAACAGAGTGATGGGGTCTGGTTGGGAGGACATGGACATTTGATGGAGGTGGACAGTTGACAGTGGGAGTTAGTAAACAGAGTGATGGGGTCTAGTTGGGAGGACATGGACATTTGATGGAGGTGGACAGTTGACAGTGGGAGTTAGTAAACAGAGTGATGGGGTCTGGTTGGGAGGACATGGACATTTGATAGAGGTGGACAGTTGACAGTGGGAGTTAGTAAACAGAGCGATGGGGTCTGGTTGGGAGGATACGGACATTTGATGGAGGTGGACAGTTGACAGTGGGAGTTAGTAAACAGAGTGATGGGATCTAGTTGGGAGGACACGGACATTTGATTGAGGTGGACAGTTGACAGTGGGAGTTAGTAAACAGAGTGATGGGGTCTAGTTGCGAGGACACGGAGATTTGATGGAGGTGGACAGTTGACAGTGGGAGTTAGTAAACAGAGTGATGGGGTCTAGTTGGGAGGAAACGGACATTTGATGGAGGTGGACAGTTGACAGTGGGAGTTATTAAACAGAGTGATGGGATCTAGTTGGGAGGACACGGACATTTGATGGAGGTGGACAGTTGACAGTGGGAGTTACTAAACAGAGTGATGGGGTCTAGTTGGGAGGACATGGACATTTGATGGAGGTGGACAGTTGACTGTGGGAGTTACTAAACAGAGTGATGGGATCTAGTTGGGAGGACACGGACATTTGATGGAGGTGGACAGTTGACAGTGGGAGTTGCTAAACAGAGTGATGGGGTCTAGTTGGGAGGACATGGACATTTGATGGAGGTGGACAGTTGACAGTGGGAGTTACTAAACAGAGTGACGGGGTCTAGTTGGGAGGACACGGACATTTGATGGAGGTGGACAGTTGACAGTGGGAGTTACTAAACAGAGTGATGGGGTCTCATCGGGAGGACACGGACATTTGATGGAGGTGGACAGTTGACAGTGGGAGTTAGTAAACAGAGTGATGGGGTCTAGTTGGGAGGACATGGACATTTGATGGAGGTGGACAGTTGACAGTGGGAGTTACTAAACAGAGTGATGGGGTCTAGTTGGGAGGGCAGGGACATTTGATGGAGGTGGACAGTTGACAGTGGGAGTTACTAAACAGAGTGATGGGGTCTGGTTGGGAGGACATGGACATTTGATGGAGGTGGACAGTTGACAGTGGGAGTTACTAAACAGACTGATGGGGTCTAGTTGGGAGGACACGGACATTTGATGGAGGTGGACAGTTGACAGTGGGAGTTACTAAACAGACTGATGGGGTCTAGTTGGGAGGACACGGACATTTGATGGAGGTGGACAGTTGACAGTGGGAGTAACTAAACAGAGTGATGGGGTCTCACCGGGAGGACACGGACATTTGATGGAGGTGGACAGTTGACAGTGGGAGTTAGTAAACAGAGTGATGGGGTCTCATCGGGAGGACACGGACATTTGATGGAGGTGGAGAGTTGACAGTGGGAGTTACTAAACAGAGTGATGGGGTCTAGTTGGGAGAACACGGAGATTTGATGGAGGTGGACAGTTGACAGTGGGAGTTAGTAAACAGAGTGATGGGGTCTAGTTGCGAGGACACGGAGATTTGATGGAGGTGGACAGTTGACAGTGGGAGTTAGTAAACAGAGTGATGGGGTCTAGTTGCGAGGACACGGAGATTTGATGGAGGTGGACAGTTGACAGTGGGAGTTAGTAAACAGAGTGATGGGGTCTAGTTGGGAGGACACGGACATTTGATGGAGGTGGACAGTTGACAGTGGGAGTTACTAAACAGAGTGATGGGGTCTAGTTGGGAGGACACGGACATTTGATGGAGGTGGACAGTTGACAGTGGGAGTTACTAAACAGAGTGATGGGGTCTCATCGGGAGGACACGGACATTTGATGGAGGTGGACAGTTGACAGTGGGAGTTACTAAACAGAGTGATGGGGTCTGGTTGGGAGGACATGGACATTTGATGGAGGTGGACAGTTGACAGTGGGAGTTAGTAAACAGAGTGATGGGGTCTAGTTGGGAGGACATGGACATTTGATGGAGGTGGACAGTTGACAGAGGGAGTTAGTAAACAGAGTGATGGGGTCTGGTTGGGAGGACATGGACATTTGATGGAGGTGGACAGTTGACAGTGGGAGTTAGTAAACAGAGCGATGGGGTCTGGTTGGGAGGATACGGACATTTGATGGAGGTGGACAGTTGACAGTGGGAGTTAGTAAACAGAGTGATGGGATCTAGTTGGGAGGACACGGACATTTGATTGAGGTGGACAGTTGACAATGGGAGTTACTAAACAGAGTGATGGGGTCTAGTTGGGAGGACATGGACATTTGATGGAGGTGGACAGTTGACAGTGGGAGTTACTAAACAGAGTGATGGGGTCTAGTTGCGAGGACACGGAGATTTGATGGAGGTGGACAGTTGACAGTGGGAGTTAGTAAACAGAGTGATGGGGTCTAGTTGGGAGGACACGGACATTTGATGGAGGTGGACAGTTGACAGTGGGAGTTATTAAACAGAGTGATGGGATCTAGTTGGGAGGACACGGACATTTGATGGAGGTGGACAGTTGACAGTGGGAGTTACTAAACAGAGTGATGGGGTCTAGTTGGGAGGACATGGACATTTGATGGAGGTGGACAGTTGACAGTGGGAGTTACTAAACAGAGTGATGGGGTCTAGTTGGGAGGACACGGACATTTGATGGAGGTGGACAGTTGACAGTGGGAGTTACTAAACAGAGTGATGGGGTCTAGTTGGGAGGACACGGACATTTGATGGAGGTGGACAGTTGACAGTGGGAGTTACTAAACAGACTGATGGGGTCTAGTTGGGAGGACACGGACATTTGATGGAGGTGGACAGTTGACAGTGGGAGTAACTAAACAGAGTGATGGGGTCTCACCGGGAGGACACGGACATTTGATGGAGGTGGACAGTTGACAGTGGGAGTTAGTAAAAAGAGTGATGGGGTCTCATCGGGAGGACACGGACATTTGATGGAGGTGGAGAGTTGACAGTGGGAGTTACTAAACAGAGTGATGGGGTCTAGTTGGGAGAACACGGAGATTTGATGGAGGTGGACAGTTGACAGTGGGAGTTAGTAAACAGAGTGATGGGGTCTAGTTGCGAGGACACGGAGATTTGATGGAGGTGGACAGTTGACAGTGGGAGTTAGTAAACAGAGTGATGGGGTCTAGTTGGGAGGACACGGACATTTGATGGAGGTGGACAGTTGACAGTGGGAGTTACTAAACAGAGTGTTGGGGTCTAGTTGGGAGGACACGGACATTTGATGGAGGTGGACAGTTGACAGTGGGAGTTACTAAACAGAGTGATGGGGTCTCATCGGGAGGACACGGACATTTGATGGAGGTGGACAGTTGACAGTGGGAGTTACTAAACAGAGTGATGGGGTCTGGTTGGGAGGACATGGACATTTGATGGAGGTGGACAGTTGACAGTGGGAGTTAGTAAACAGAGCGATGGGGTCTGGTTGGGAGGATACGGACATTTGATGGAGGTGGACAGTTGACAGTGGGAGTTAGTAAACAGAGTGATGGGATCTAGTTGGGAGGACATGGACATTTGATTGAGGTGGACAGTTGACAATGGGAGTTACTAAACAGAGTGATGGGGTCTAGTTGGGAGGACATGGACATTTGATGGAGGTGGACAGTTGACAGTGGGAGTTACTAAACAGAGTGATGGGTTCTAGTTGCGAGGACGCGGAGATTTGATGGAGGTGGACAGTTGACAGTGGGAGTTAGTAAACAGAGTGATGGGGTCTAGTTGGGAGGACACGGACATTTGATGGAGGTGGACAGTTGACAGTGGGAGTTATTAAACAGAGTGATGGGATCTAGTTGGGAGGACACGGACATTTGATGGAGGTGGACAGTTGACAGTGGGAGTTACTAAACAGAGTGATGGGGTCTAGTTGGGAGGACATGGACATTTGATGGAGGTGGACAGTTGACAGTGGGAGTTACTAAACAGAGTGATGGGGTCTAGTTGGGAGGACACGGACATTTGATGGAGGTGGACAGTTGACAGTGGGAGTTACTAAACAGAGTGATGGGGTCTAGTTGGGAGGACACGGACATTTGATGGAGGTGGACAGTTGACAGTGGGAGTTACTAAACAGACTGATGGGGTCTAGTTGGGAGGACACGGACATTTGATGGAGGTGGACAGTTGACAGTGGGAGTAACTAAACAGAGTGATGGGGTCTCACCGGGAGGACACGGACATTTGATGGAGGTGGACAGTTGACAGTGGGAGTTAGTAAACAGAGTGATGGGGTCTAGTTGGGAGGACATGGACATTTGATGGAGGTGGACAGTTGACAGTGGGAGTTACTAAACAGAGTGATGGGGTCTGGTTGGGAGGACATGGACATTTGATGGAGGTGGACAGTTGACAGTGGGAGTTAGTAAACAGAGTGATGGGGTCTAGTTGGGAGGACATGGACATTTGATGGAGGTGGACAGTTGACAGTGGGAGTTAGTAAACAGAGTGATGGGGTCTGGTTGGGAGGACATGGACATTTGATGGAGGTGGACAGTTGACAGTGGGAGTTAGTAAACAGAGCGATGGGGTCTGGTTGGGAGGATACGGACATTTGATGGAGGTGGACAGTTGACAGTGGGAGTTAGTAAACAGAGTGATGGGATCTAGTTGGGAGGACACGGACATTTGATTGAGGTGGACAGTTGACAGTGGGAGTTAGTAAACAGAGTGATGGGGTCTAGTTGCGAGGACACGGAGATTTGATGGAGGTGGACAGTTGACAGTGGGAGTTAGTAAACAGAGTGATGGGGTCTAGTTGGGAGGAAACGGACATTTGATGGAGGTGGACAGTTGACAGTGGGAGTTATTAAACAGAGTGATGGGATCTAGTTGGGAGGACACGGACATTTGATGGAGGTGGACAGTTGACAGTGGGAGTTACTAAACAGAGTGATGGGGTCTAGTTGGGAGGACATGGACATTTGATGGAGGTGGACAGTTGACAGTGGGAGTTACTAAACAGAGTGATGGGGTCTAGTTGGGAGGACATGGACATTTGATGGAGGTGGACAGTTGACTGTGGGAGTTACTAAACAGAGTGATGGGATCTAGTTGGGAGGACACGGACATTTGATGGAGGTGGACAGTTGACAGTGGGAGTTGCTAAACAGAGTGATGGGGTCTAGTTGGGAGGACATGGACATTTGATGGAGGTGGACAGTTGACAGTGGGAGTTACTAAACAGAGTGACGGGGTCTAGTTGGGAGGACACGGACATTTGATGGAGGTGGACAGTTGACAGTGGGAGTTACTAAACAGAGTGATGGGGTCTCATCGGGAGGACACGGACATTTGATGGAGGTGGACAGTTGACAGTGGGAGTTAGTAAACAGAGTGATGGGGTCTAGTTGGGAGGACATGGACATTTGATGGAGGTGGACAGTTGACAGTGGGAGTTACTAAACAGAGTGATGGGGTCTAGTTGGGAGGGCAGGGACATTTGATGGAGGTGGACAGTTGACAGTGGGAGTTACTAAACAGAGTGATGGGATCTAGTTGGGAGGGCAGGGACATTTGATGGAGGTGGACAGTTGACAGTGGGAGTTACTAAACAGAGTGATGGGGTCTCATGGGGAGGACACGGACATTTGATGGAGGTGGACAGTTGACAGTGGGAGTTACTAAACAGAGTGATGGGGTCTCATCGGGAGGACACGGACATTTGATGGAGGTGGACAGTTGACAGTGCGAGTTACTAAATAGAGTGATGGGGTCTCATCGGGAGGACACGGACATTTGATGGAGGTGGACAGTTGACAGTGGGAGTTACTAAACAGAGTGATGGGGTCTCATCGGGAGGACACGGACATTTGATGGAGGTGGACAGTTGACAGTGGGAGTTACTAAACAGAGTGATGGGGTCTCATTGGGAGGGTAGGGACATTTGATGGAGGTGGACAGTTGACAGTGGGAGTTACTAAACAGAGTGATGGGGTCTCATCGGGAGGACACGGACATTTGATGGAGGTGGACAGTTGACAGTGGGAGTTACTAAACAGAGTGATGGGGTCTCATTGGGAGGGTAGGGACATTTGATGGAGGTGGACAGTTGACAGTGGGAGTTACTAAACAGAGTGATGGGGTCTAGTTGGGAGGACACGGACATTTGATGGAGGTGGACAGTTGACAGTGGGAGTTACTAAACAGAGTGATGGGATCTAGTTGGGAGGACACGGACAATTGATGGAGGTGGACAGTTGACAGTGGGAGTTACTAAACAGAGTGATGGGGTCTAGTTGGGAGGACACGGACATTTGATGGAGGTGGACAGTTGGCAGTGGGAGTTACTAAACAGAGTGATGGGGTCTCATCGGGAGGACACGGACATTTGATGGAGGTGGACAGTTGACAGTGGGAGTTAGTAAACAGAGTGATGGGGTCTAGTTGGGAGGACATGGACATTTGATGGAGGTGGACAGTTGACAGTGGGAGTTACTAAACAGAGTGATGGGGTCTGGTTGGGAGGACATGGACATTTGATGGAGGTGGACAGTTGACAGGGGGAGTTAGTAAACAGAGTGATGGGGTCTAGTTGGGAGGACATGGACATTTGATGGAGGTGGACAGTTGACAGTGGGAGTTAGTAAACAGAGTGATGGGGTCTGGTTGGGAGGACATGGACATTTGATGGAGGTGGACAGTTGACAGTGGGAGTTAGTAAACAGAGCGATGGGGTCTGGTTGGGAGGATACGGACATTTGATGGAGGTGGACAGTTGACAGTGGGAGTTAGTAAACAGAGTGATGGGATCTAGTTGGGAGGACACGGACATTTGATTGAGGTGGACAGTTGACAGTGGGAGTTACTAAACAGAGTGATGGGGTCTAGTTGGGAGGACATGGACATTTGATGGAGGTGGACAGTTGACAGTGGGAGTTACTAAACAGAGTGATGGGGTCTAGTTGCGATGACACGGAGATTTGATGGAGGTGGACAGTTGACAGTGGGAGTTAGTACACAGAGTGATGGGGTCTAGTTGGGAGGACACGGACATTTGATGGAGGTGGACAGTTGACAGTGGGAGTTATTAAACAGAGTGATGGGATCTAGTTGGGAGGACACGGACATTTGATGGAGGTGGACAGTTGACAGTGGGAGTTACTAAACAGAGTGATGGTGTCTAATTGGGAGGACATGGACATTTGATGGAGGTGGACAGTTGACAGTGGGAGTTAGTAAACAGAGTGTTGGGGTCTATGATGTTGGTGGACAGTCGACAGTGGGAGTTACTAAACAGTGATGGGGTCTAGTTGGGAGGACACGGACATTTGATGGAGGTGGACAGTTGACAGTGGGTGTTCGTAAACAGAGTGTTGGGGTCTCATCGGGAGGACACGGACATTTGATGGAGGTGGACAGTTGACAGTGGGAGTTACTAAACAGAGTGATGGGGTCTAGTTGGGAGGACACGGACATTTGATGGAGGTGGACAGTTGACAGTGGGATTAGTAAACAGAGTGATGGGGTCTCATCGGGAGGACACGGACATTTGATGGAGGTGGACAGTTGACAGTCGGAATTACTAAACAGAGTGATGGGGTCTAATTGGGAGGACACGGACATTTGATGGAGGTGGACAGTTGTCAGTGGGAGTTACTAAACAGAGTGATGGGGTCTAGTTGGGAGGACACGGACATTTGAGGGAGGTGGACAGTTGACAGTGGGAGTTACTAAACAGAGTGATGGGGTCTCATCGGGAGGACACGGACATTTGATGGAGGTGGACAGTTGACAGTGGGAGTTAGTAAACAGAGTGATGGGGTCTCATCGGGAGGACACGGACTTTTGATGGAGGTGGGCAGTTGACAGTGGGAGTTACTAAACCGGGTGATGCGGTCTAGTTGGGAGGACACGGACTTTTGATGGAGGTGGACAGTTGACAGTGGGAGTTACTAAACAGAGTGATGGGGTCTAGTTGGGAGGAGACGGACATTTGATGGAGGTGGACAGTTGACAGTGGGAGTTACTAAACATAGCGATGGGGTCTAGTTGGGAGGACACGGACATTTGATGGACGTGGACAGTTGACAGTGGGAGTTACTAAACAGAGTGATGGAGTCTAGTTGGGAGGACACGGACATTTGATGGAGGTGGACAGTTGACAGTGGGAGTTACTAAACAGAGTGATGGGGTCTCATCGGGAGGACACGGACATTTGATGGAGGTGGACAGTTGACAGTGGGTGTTAGTAAACAGAGCGATGGGGTCTGGTTGGGAGGATACGGATATTTGATGGAGGTGGACAGTTGACTGTGGGTGTTAGTAAACAGAGTGTTGGGGTCTCATCGGGAGGACACGGACATTTGATGGAGGTGGACAGTTGACAGTGGGAGTTACTAAACAGTGATGGGGTCTTTGATGGAGGTGGACAGTTGACAGTGGGAGTTACTAAACAGTGATGGGGTCTTTGATGGAGGTGGACAGTTGACAGTGGGAGTTACTAATCAGAGTGATGAGGTCTAGTTTGGAGGACACGGACATTTATTGGAGGTGGACAGTTGACAGTGGGAGTTACTAATCAGAGTGATGAGGTCTAGTTGGGAGGACACGGACATTTGATGGAGGTGGACAGTTGACAGTAGGAGTTACTAAACAGAGTGATGGGGTCTAGTTGGGAGGACACGGACATTTGATGGAGGTGGACAGTTGACAGTGGGAGTTACTAAACAGAGTGATGGTGTCTAATTGGGAGGACATGGACATTTGATGGAGGTGGACAGTTGACAGTGGGAGTTAGTAAACAGAGTGTTGGGGTCTATGATGTTGGTGGACAGTTGACAGTGGGAGTTACTAAACAGTGATGGGGTCTAGTTGGGAGGACACGGACATTTGATGGAGGTGGACAGTTGACAGTGGGAGTTAGTAAACAGAGTGATGCGGTCTAGTTGGGAGGACACGGACATTTGATGGAGGTGGACAGTTGACAGTGGGAGTTACTAAACAGAGTGATGGGGTCTCATCGGGAGGACACGGACATTTGATGGAGGTGGGCAGTTGACAGTGGGAGTTACTAAACCGGGTGATGCGGTCTAGTTGGGAGGACACGGACTTTTGATGGAGGTGGACAGTTGACAGTGGGAGTTACTAAACAGAGTGATGGGGTCTAGTTGGGAGGAGACGGACATTTGATGGAGGTGGACAGTTGACAGTGGGAGTTACTAAACATAGCGATGGGGTCTAGTTGGGAGGACACGGACATTTGATGGACGTGGACAGTTGACAGTGGGAGTTACTAAACAGAGTGATGGAGTCTAGTTGGGAGGACACGGACTTTTGATGGAGGTGGACAGTTGACAGTGGGAGTTACTAAACAGAGTGATGGGGTCTCATCGGGAGGACACGGACATTTGATGGAGGTGGACAGTTGACAGTGGGTGTTAGTAAACAGAGCGATGGGGTCTGGTTGGGAGGATACGGATATTTGATGGAGGTGGACAGTTGACTGTGGGTGTTAGTAAACAGAGTGTTGGGGTCTCATCGGGAGGACACGGACATTTGATGGAGGTGGACAGTTGACAGTGGGAGTTACTAAACAGTGATGGGGTCTTTGATGGAGGTGGACAGTTGACAGTGGGAGTTACTAAACAGTGATGGGGTCTTTGATGGAGGTGGACAGTTGACAGTGGGAGTTACTAATCAGAGTGATGAGGTCTAGTTTGGAGGACACGGACATTTATTGGAGGTGGACAGTTGACAGTGGGAGTTACTAATCAGAGTGATGAGGTCTAGTTGGGAGGACACGGACATTTGATGGAGGTGGACAGTTGACAGTGGGAGTTACTAAACAGAGTGATGGGGTCTAGTTGGGAGGACACGGACATTTGATGGAGGTGGACAGTTGACAGTGGGAGTTACTAAACAGTGATGGGGTCTAGTTGGGAGGACACGGACATTTGATGGAGGTGGACAGTTGTCAGTGGGAGTTACTAAACAGAGTGATGGGGTCTAGTTGGGAGGACACGGACATTTGATGGAGGTGGACAGTTGACAGTGGGAGTTACTAAACAGAGTGATGGGGTCTAGTTGGGAGGACACTGACATTTGTTGGAGGTGGACAGTTGATAGTGGGAGTAACTAAACAGAGTGATGGAGTCTAGTTGGGAGGACACGGACATTTGATGGAGGTGGACAGTTGACAGTGGGAGTTACTAAACAGAGTGATGGGGTCTCATCGGGAGGACACGGAAATTTGATGGAGGTGGACAGTTGACAGTGGGTGTTAGTAAACTGAGCGATGGGGTCTGGTTGGGAGGATACGGATATTTGATGGAGGTGGACAGTTGACAGTGGGTGTTAGTAAACAGAGTGATGGGGTCTGGTTGGGAAGACATGGACATTTGATGGAGGTGGACAGTTGACAGTGGGAGTTAGTAAACAGAGTGATGGGGTCTAATTGGGAGGACACGGACATTTGATGGAGGTGGACAGTTGACAGTGGGAGTTACTAAACAGAGTGATGGGGTGTCATCGGGAGGAGACGGACATTTGATGGAGTTGGACATTTGACAGTGGGAGTTACTAAACAGAGTGATGGTGTCTAGTTGGGAGGACACGGACATTTGATGGAGGTGGACAGTTGACAGTGGGAGTTACTAAACAGAGTGATGGGGTCTAGTTTAGTGGACACGGACATTTGATGGAGGTGGACAGTTGACAGTGGGAGTTACTAAACAGAGTGATGGGGTCTAGTTGGGAGGACATGGACATTTGATGCAGGTGGACAGTTGACAGTGGGAGTTACTAAACAGAGTGATGGGGTCTCATCGGGAGGACACGGACATTTGATGGAGGTGGACAGTTGACAGTGGGAGTTACTAAACAGATTGAAGGGGTCTAGTTGGGAGGACACGGACATTTGATGGAGGTGGACAGTTGACGGTGGGATTAGTAAACAGAGTGATGGGGTCTCATCAGGAGGACACGGACATTTGATGGAGGTGGACAGTTGACAGTGGGAGTTACTAAACATATTGAAGGGGTCTAGTTGGGAGGACACGGACATTTGATGGAGGTGGACAGTTGACAGTGGGAGTTAATAAACAGAGTGATGGGGTCTAGTTGGGAGGACACGGATATTTGATGGAGGTGGACAGTTGTCAGTGGGATTTACTAAACAGAGTGATGGGGTCTAGTTGGGTGGACACGGACATTTGATGGAGGTGGACAGTTGACAGTGGGAGTTACTAAACAGAGTGATGGGGTCTAGTTGGGAGGACACGGACATTTGTTGGAGGTGGACAGTTGACAGTGGGAGTTACTAAACAGAGTGATGGAGTCTAGTTGGGAGGACACGGACATTTGATGGAGGTGGACAGTTGACAGTGGGAGTTACTAAACAGAGTGATGGGGTCTCATCGGGAGGACACGGACATTTGATGGAGGTGGACAGTTGACAGTGGGAGTTACTAAACAGAGTGATGGGGTCTAGTTGGGAGGACACGGACATTTGATGGAGGTGGACAGTTGACAGTGGGAGTTACTAAACAGAGTGATGGGGTCTAGTTGGGAGGACACGGACATTTGATGGAGGTGGACAGTTGTCCGTGGGAGTTACTAAACAGAGTGATGGGGTCTAGTTGGGAGGACACGGACATTTGATGGAGGTGGACAGTTGACAGTGGGAGTTACTAAACAGAGTGATGGGGTCTAGTTGGGAGGACACTGACATTTGTTGGAGGTGGACAGTTGATAGTGGGAGTTACTAAACAGAGTGATTCAGTCTAGTTGGGAGGACACGGACATTTGATGGAGGTGGACAGTTGACAGTGGGAGTTACTAAACAGAGTGATGGGGTCTCATCGGGAGGACACGGAAATTTGATGGAGGTGGACAGTTGACAGTGGGTGTTAGTAAACAGAGCGATGGGGTCTGGTTGGGAGGATACGGATATTTGATGGAGGTGGACAGTTGACAGTGGGTGTTAGTAAACAGAGTGATGGGGTCTGGTTGGGAAGACATGGACATTTGATGGAGGTGGACAGTTGACAGTGGGAGTTAGTAAACAGAGTGATGGGGTCTAATTGGGAGGACACGGACATTTGATGGAGGTGGACAGTTGACAGTGGGAGTTACTAAACAGAGTGATGGGGTGTCATCGGGAGGAGACGGAAATTTGATGGAGTTGGACATTTGACAGTGGGAGTTACTAAACATAGTGATGGTGTCTAGTTGGGAGGACACGGACATTTGATGGAGGTGGACAGTTGACAGAGGGAGTTAGTAAACAGAGTGATGCGGTCTAGTTGGGAGGACACGGACATTTGATGGAGGTGGACAGTTGACAGTGGGAGTTACTAAACAGAGTGATGGGGTCTAGTTGAGTGGACACGGACATTTGATGGAGGTGGACAGTTGACAGTGGGAGTTACTAAACAGAGTGATGGGGTCTAGTTGGGAGGACACGGACATTTGATGGAGGTGGACAGTTGACAGTGGGAGTTACTAAACAGAGTGATGGGGTCTAGTTGGGAGGACACGGACATTTGATGGAGGTGGACAGTTGACAGTGGGAGTTACTAAACAGACTGATGGGGTCTAGTTGGGAGGACACGGACATTTGATGGAGGTGGACAGTTGACAGTGGGAGTTACTAAACAGAGTGATGGGGTCTCATCGGGAGGACACGGACATTTGATGGAGGTGGACAGTTGACAGTGGGAGTTAGTAAACAGAGTGATGGGGTCTAGTTGGGAGGACATGGACATTTGATGGAGGTGGACAGTTGACAGTGGGAGTTACTAAACAGAGTGATGGGGTCTGGTTGGGAGGACATGGACATTTGATGGAGGTGGACAGTTGACAGTGGGAGTTAGTAAACAGAGTGATGGGGTCTAGTTGGGAGGACATGGACATTTGATGGAGGTGGACAGTTGACAGTGGGAGTTAGTAAACAGAGTGATGGGGTCTGGTTGGGAGGACATGGACATTTGATGGAGGTGGACAGTTGACAGTGGGAATTAGTAAACAGAGCGATGGGGTCTGGTTGGGAGGATACGGACATTTGATGGAGGTGGACAGTTGACAGTGGGAGTTAGTAAACAGAGTGATGGGATCTAGTTGGGAGGACACGGACATTTGATTGAGGTGGACAGTTGACAGTGGGAGTTACTAAACAGAGTGATGGGAATCTAGTTTGGAGGACACGGAGATTTGATGGAGGTGGACAGTTGACAGTGGGAGTTACTAAACAGAGTGATGGGGTCTCATCGGGAGGACACGGACATTTGATGGAGGTGGAGAGTTGACAGTGGGAGTTACTAAACAGAGTGATGGGGTCTAGTTGGGAGGACACGGACATTTGATGGAGGTGGACAGTTGACAGTGGGAGTTACTAAACAGAGTGATGGGGTCTAGTTGGGAGGACACGGACATTTGATGGAGGTGCACAGTTGACAGTGGGAGTTACAAAACAGAGTGATGGGGTCTAGTTGGGAGGACACGGACATTTGATGGAGGTGGACAGTTGACAGTGGGAGTTACTAAACAGACTGATGGGGTCTAGTTGGGAGGACACGGACATTTGATGGAGGTGGACAGTTGACAGTGGGAGTTACTAAACAGAGTGATGGGGTCTCATCGGGAGGACACGGACATTTGATGGAGGTGGACAGTTGACAGTGTGAGTTAGTAAACAGAGTGATGGGGTCTAGTTGGGAGGACAGGGACATTTGATGGAGGTGGACAGTTGACAGTGGGAGTTAGTAAACAGAGTGATGGGGTCTGGTTGGGAGGACATGGACATTTGATGCAGGTGGACAGTTGACAGTGGGAGTTAGTAAACAGAGTGATGGGGTCTAGTTGGGAGGACATGGACATTTGATGGAGGTGGACAGTTGACAGTGGGAGTTAGTAAACAGAGTGATGGGGTCTGGTTGGGAGGACATGGACATTTGATGGAGGTGGACAGTTGAAAGTGGGAGTTAGTAAACAGAGCGATGGGGTCTGGTTGGGAGGATACGGACATTTGATGGAGGTGGACAGTTGACAGTGGGAGTTAGTAAACAGAGTGATGGGATCTAGTTGGGAGGACACGGACATTTGATTGAGGTGGACAGTTGACAGTGGGAGTTACTAAACAGAGTGATGGGGTCTAGTTGGGAGGACATGGACATTTGATGGAGGTGGACAGTTGACAGTGGGAGTTACTAAACAGAGTGATGGGGTCTAGTTGCGAGGACACGGAGATTTGATGGAGGTGGACAGTTGACAGTGGGAGTTAGTAAACAGAGTGATGGGGTCTAGTTGGGAGGACACGGACATTTGATTGAGGTGGACAGTTGACAGTGGGAGTTACTAAACAGAGTGATGGGAATCTAGTTTGGAGGACACGGAGATTTGATGGAGGTGGACAGTTGACAGTGGGAGTTACTAAACAGAGTGATGGGGTCTCATCGGGAGGACACGGACATTTGATGGAGGTGGAGAGTTGACAGTGGGAGTTACTAAACAGAGTGATGGGGTCTAGTTGGGAGAACACGGAGATTTGATGGAGGTGGACAGTTGACAGTGGGAGTTAGTAAACAGAGTGATGGGGTCTAGTTGCGAGGACACGGAGATTTGATGGAGGTGGACAGTTGACAGTGGGAGTTAGTAAACAGAGTGATGGGGTCTAGTTGGGAGGACACGGACATTTGATGGAGGTGGACAGTTGACAGTGGGAGTTACTAAACAGAGTGATGGGGTCTAGTTGGGAGGACACGGACATTTGATGGAGGTGGACAGTTGACAGTGGGAGTTACTAAACAGAGTGATGGGGTCTCATCGGGAGGACACGGACATTTGATGGAGGTGGACAGTTGACAGTGGGAGTTACTAAACAGAGTGATGGGGTCTGGTTGGGAGGACATGGACATTTGATGGAGGTGGACAGTTGACAGTGGGAGTTAGTAAACAGAGTGATGGGGTCTAGTTGGGAGGACATGGACATTTGATGGAGGTGGACAGTTGACAGAGGGAGTTAGTAAACAGAGTGATGGGGTCTGGTTGGGAGGACATGGACATTTGATGGAGGTGGACAGTTGACAGTGGGAGTTAGTAAACAGAGCGATGGGGTCTGGTTGGGAGGATACGGACATTTGATGGAGGTGGACAGTTGACAGTGGGAGTTAGTAAACAGAGTGATGGGATCTAGTTGGGAGGACACGGACATTTGATTGAGGTGGACAGTTGACAATGGGAGTTACTAAACAGAGTGATGGGGTCTAGTTGGGAGGACATGGACATTTGATGGAGGTGGACAGTTGACAGTGGGAGTTACTAAACAGAGTGATGGGGTCTAGTTGCGAGGACACGGAGATTTGATGGAGGTGGACAGTTGACAGTGGGAGTTAGTAAACAGAGTGATGGGGTCTAGTTGGGAGGACACGGACATTTGATGGAGGTGGACAGTTGACAGTGGGAGTTATTAAACAGAGTGATGGGATCTAGTTGGGAGGACACGGACATTTGATGGAGGTGGACAGTTGACAGTGGGAGTTACTAAACAGAGTGATGGGGTCTAGTTGGGAGGACATGGACATTTGATGGAGGTGGACAGTTGACAGTGGGAGTTACTAAACAGAGTGATGGGGTCTAGTTGGGAGGACACGGACATTTGATGGAGGTGGACAGTTGACAGTGGGAGTTACTAAACAGAGTGATGGGGTCTAGTTGGGAGGACACGGACATTTGATGGAGGTGGACAGTTGACAGTGGGAGTTACTAAACAGACTGATGGGGTCTAGTTGGGAGGAAACGGACATTTGATGGAGGTGGACAGTTGACAGTGGGAGTAACTAAACAGAGTGATGGGGTCTCACCGGGAGGACACGGACATTTGATGGAGGTGGACAGTTGACAGTGGGAGTTAGTAAACAGAGTGATGGGGTCTCATCGGGAGGACACGGACATTTGATGGAGGTGGAGAGTTGACAGTGGGAGTTACTAAACAGAGTGATGGGGTCTAGTTGGGAGAACACGGAGATTTGATGGAGGTGGACAGTTGACAGTGGGAGTTAGTAAACAGAGTGATGGGGTCTAGTTGCGAGGACACGGAGATTTGATGGAGGTGGACAGTTGACAGTGGGAGTTAGTAAACAGAGTGATGGGGTCTAGTTGGGAGGACACGGACATTTGATGGAGGTGGACAGTTGACAGTGGGAGTTACTAAACAGAGTGTTGGGGTCTAGTTGGGAGGACACGGACATTTGATGGAGGTGGACAGTTGACAGTGGGAGTTACTAAACAGAGTGATGGGGTCTCATCTGGAGGACACGGACATTTGATGGAGGTGGACAGTTGACAGTGGGAGTTACTAAACAGAGTGATGGGGTCTGGTTGGGAGGACATGGACATTTGATGGAGGTGGACAGTTGACAGTGGGAGTTAGTAAACAGAGTGATGGGGTCTAGTTGGGAGGACATGGACATTTGATGGAGGTGGACAGTTGACAGAGGGAGTTAGTAAACAGAGTGATGGGGTCTGGTTGGGAGGACATGGACATTTGATGGAGGTGGACAGTTGACAGTGGGAGTTAGTAAACAGAGCGATGGGGTCTGGTTGGGAGGATACGGACATTTGATGGAGGTGGACAGTTGACAGTGGGAGTTAGTAAACAGAGTGATGGGATCTAGTTGGGAGGACATGGACATTTGATTGAGGTGGACAGTTGACAATGGGAGTTACTAAACAGAGTGATGGGGTCTAGTTGGGAGGACATGGACATTTGATGGAGGTGGACAGTTGACAGTGGGAGTTACTAAACAGAGTGATGGGTTCTAGTTGCGAGGACACGGAGATTTGATGGAGGTGGACAGTTGACAGTGGGAGTTAGTAAACAGAGTGATGGGGTCTAGTTGGGAGGACACGGACATTTGATGGAGGTGGACAGTTGACAGTGGGAGTTATTAAACAGAGTGATGGGATCTAGTTGGGAGGACACGGACATTTGATGGAGGTGGACAGTTGACAGTGGGAGTTACTAAACAGAGTGATGGGGTCTAGTTGGGAGGACATGGACATTTGATGGAGGTGGACAGTTGACAGTGGGAGTTACTAAACAGAGTGATGGGGTCTAGTTGGGAGGACACGGACATTTGATGGAGGTGGACAGTTGACAGTGGGAGTTACTAAACAGAGTGATGGGGTCTAGTTGGGAGGACACGGACATTTGATGGAGGTGGACAGTTGACAGTGGGAGTTACTAAACAGACTGATGGGGTCTAGTTGGGAGGACACGGACATTTGATGGAGGTGGACAGTTGACAGTGGGAGTAACTAAACAGAGTGATGGGGTCTCACCGGGAGGACACGGACATTTGATGGAGGTGGACAGTTGACAGTGGGAGTTAGTAAACAGAGTGATGGGGTCTAGTTGGGAGGACATGGACATTTGATGGAGGTGGACAGTTGACAGTGGGAGTTACTAAACAGAGTGATGTGGTCTGGTTGGGAGGACATGGACATTTGATGGAGGTGGACAGTTGACAGTGGGAGTTAGTAAACAGAGTGATGGGGTCTAGTTGGGAGGACATGGACATTTGATGGAGGTGGACAGTTGACAGTGGGAGTTAGTAAACAGAGTGATGGGGTCTGGTTGGGAGGACATGGACATTTGATGGAGGTGGACAGTTGACAGTGGGAGTTAGTAAACAGAGCGATGGGGTCTGGTTGGGAGGATACGGACATTTGATGGAGGTGGACAGTTGACAGTGGGAGTTAGTAAACAGAGTGATGGGATCTAGTTGGGAGGACACGGACATTTGATTGAGGTGGACAGTTGACAGTGGGAGTTAGTAAACAGAGTGATGGGGTCTAGTTGCGAGGACACGGAGATTTGATGGAGGTGGACAGTTGACAGTGGGAGTTAGTAAACAGAGTGATGGGGTCTAGTTGGGAGGAAACGGACATTTGATGGAGGTGGACAGTTGACAGTGGGAGTTATTAAACAGAGTGATGGGATCTAGTTGGGAGGACACGGACATTTGATGGAGGTGGACAGTTGACAGTGGGAGTTACTAAACAGAGTGATGGGGTCTAGTTGGGAGGACATGGACATTTGATGGAGGTGGACAGTTGACAGTGGGAGTTACTAAACAGAGTGATGGGGTCTAGTTGGGAGGACATGGACATTTGATGGAGGTGGACAGTTGACTGTGGGAGTTACTAAACAGAGTGATGGGATCTAGTTGGGAGGACACGGACATTTGATGGAGGTGGACAGTTGACAGTGGGATTTGCTAAACAGAGTGATGGGGTCTAGTTGGGAGGACATGGACATTTGATGGAGGTGGACAGTTGACAGTGGGAGTTACTAAACAGAGTGACGGGGTCTAGTTGGGAGGACACGGACATTTGATGGAGGTGGACAGTTGACAGTGGGAGTTAGTAAACAGAGTGATGGGGTCTAGTTGGGAGGACATGGACATTTGATGGAGGTGGACAGTTGACAGTGGGAGTTACTAAACAGAGTGATGGGGTCTAGTTGGGAGGGCAGGGACATTTGATGGAGGTGGACAGTTGACAGTGGGAGTTACTAAACAGAGTGATGGGATCTAGTTGGGAGGGCAGGGACATTTGATGGAGGTGGACAGTTGACAGTGGGAGTTAGTAAACAGAGTGATGGGGTCTCATGGGGAGGACACGGACATTTGATGGAGGTGGACAGTTGACAGTGGGAGTTACTAAACAAAGTGATGGGGTCTCATCGGGAGGACACGGACATTTGATGGAGGTGGACAGTTGACAGTGCGAGTTACTAAATAGAGTGATGGGGTCTCATCGGGAGGACACGGACATTTGATGGAGGTGGACAGTTGACAGTGGGAGTTACTAAACAGAGTGATGGGGTCTCATCGGGAGGACACGGACATTTGATGGAGGTGGACAGTTGACAGTGGGAGTTACTAAACAGAGTGATGGGATCTAGTTGCGAGGACACGGAGATTTGATGGAGGTGGATAGTTGACAGTGGGAGTTAGTAAACAGAGTGATGGGGTCTAGTTGGGAGGAAACGGACATTTGATGGAGGTGGACAGTTGACAGTGGGAGTTAGTAAACAGAGTGATGGGGTCTAGTTGGGAGGAAACGGACATTTGATGGAGGTGGACAGTTGACAGTGGGAGTTATTAAACAGAGTGATGGGATCTAGTTGGGAGGACACGGACATTTGATGGAGGTGGACAGTTGACAGTGGGAGTTACTAAACAGAGTGATGGGGTCTAGTTGGGAGGACATGGACATTTGATGGAGGTGGACAGTTGACAGTGGGAGTTACTAAACAGAGTGATGGGGTCTAGTTGGGAGGACATGGACATTTGATGGAGGTGGACAGTTGACTGTGGGAGTTACTAAACAGAGTGATGGGATCTAGTTGGGAGGACACGGACATTTGATGGAGGTGGACAGTTGACAGTGGGAGTTGCTAAACAGAGTGATGGGGTCTAGTTGTGAGGACATGGACATTTGATGGAGGTGGACAGTTGACAGTGGGAGTTACTAAACAGAGTGACGGGGTCTAGTTGGGAGGACACGGACATTTGATGGAGGTGGACAGTTGACAGTGGGAGTTAGTAAACAGAGTGATGGGGTCTAGTTGGGAGGACATGGACATTTGATGGAGGTGGACAGTTGACAGTGGGAGTTACTAAACAGAGTGATGGGGTCTAGTTGGGAGGGCAGGGACATTTGATGGAGGTGGACAGTTGACAGTGGGAGTTACTAAACAGAGTGATGGGATCTAGTTGGGAGGGCAGGGACATTTGATGGAGGTGGACAGTTGACAGTGGGAGTTACTAAACAGAGTGACGGGGTCTAGTTGGGAGGACACGGACATTTGATGGAGGTGGACAGTTGACAGTGGGAGTTAGTAAACAGAGTGATGGGGTCTAGTTGGGAGGACATGGAAATTTGATGGAGGTGGACAGTTGACAGTGGGAGTTACTAAACAGAGTGATGGGGTCTAGTTGGGAGGGCAGGGACATTTGATGGAGGTGGACAGTTGACAGTGGGAGTTACTAAACAGAGTGATGGGGTCTAGTTGGGAGGGCAGGGACATTTGATGGAGGTGGACAGTTGACAGTGGGAGTTACTAAACAGAGTGATGGGATCTAGTTGGGAGGGCAGGGACATTTGATGGAGGTGGACAGTTGACAGTGGGAGTTACTAAACAGAGTGATGGGGTCTCATCGGGAGGACACGGACATTTGATGGAGGTGGACAGTTGACAGTGCGAGTTACTAAATAGAGTGATGGGGTCTCATCGGGAGGACACGGACATTTGATGGAGGTGGACAGTTGACAGTGGGAGTTACTAAACAGAGTGATGGGGTCTCATCGGGAGGACACGGACATTTGATGGAGGTGGACAGTTGACAGTGGGAGTTACTAAACAGAGTGATGGGATCTAGTTGCGAGGACACGGAGATTTGATGGAGGTGGACAGTTGACAGTGGGAGTTAGTAAACAGAGTGATGGGGTCTAGTTGGGAGGAAACGGACATTTGATGGAGGTGGACAGTTGACAGTGGGAGTTAGTAAACAGAGTGATGGGGTCTAGTTGGGAGGAAACGGACATTTGATGGAGGTGGACAGTTGACAGTGGGAGTTATTAAACAGAGTGATGGGATCTAGTTGGGAGGACACGGACATTTGATGGAGGTGGACAGTTGACAGTGGGAGTTACTAAACAGAGTGATGGGGTCTAGTTGGGAGGACATGGACATTTGATGGAGGTGGACAGTTGACAGTGGGAGTTACTAAACAGAGTGATGGGGTCTAGTTGGGAGGACATGGACATTTGATGGAGGTGGACAGTTGACTGTGGGAGTTACTAAACAGAGTGATGGGATCTAGTTGGGAGGACACGGACATTTGATGGAGGTGGACAGTTGACAGTGGGAGTTGCTAAACAGAGTGATGGGGTCTAGTTGGGAGGACATGGACATTTGATGGAGGTGGACAGTTGACAGTGGGAGTTACTAAACAGAGTGACGGGGTCTAGTTGGGAGGACACGGACATTTGATGGAGGTGGACAGTTGACAGTGGGAGTTAGTAAACAGAGTGATGGGGTCTAGTTGGGAGGACATGGACATTTGATGGAGGTGGACAGTTGACAGTGGGAGTTACTAAACAGAGTGATGGGGTCTAGTTGGGAGGGCAGGGACATTTGATGGAGGTGGACAGTTGACAGTGGGAGTTACTAAACAGAGTGATGGGATCTAGTTGGGAGGGCAGGGACATTTGATGGAGGTGGACAGTTGACAGTGGGAGTTACTAAACAGAGTGATGGGGTCTCATGGGGAGGACACGGACATTTGATGGAGGTGGACAGTTGACAGTGGGAGTTACTAAACAGAGTGATGGGGTCTCATCGGGAGGACACGGACATTTGATGGAGGTGGACAGTTCACAGTGCGAGTTACTAAATAGAGTGATGGGGTCTCATCGGGAGGACACGGACATTTGATGGAGGTGGACAGTTGACAGTGGGAGTTACTAAACAGAGTGATGGGGTCTCATCGGGAGGACACGGACATTTGATGGAGGTGGACAGTTGACAGTGGGAGTTACTAAACAGAGTGATGGGGTCTCATTGGGAGGGTAGGGACATTTGATGGAGGTGGACAGTTGACAGTGGGAGTTACTAAACAGAGTGATGGGGTCTAGTTGGGAGGACACGGACATTTGATGGAGGTGGACAGTTGACAGTGGGAGTTACTAAACAGAGTGATGGGATCTAGTTGGGAGGACACGGACAATTGATGGAGGTGGACAGTTGACAGTGGGAGTTACTAAACAGAGTGATGGGGTCTAGTTGGGAGGACACGGACATTTGATGGAGGTGGACAGTTGGCAGTGGGAGTTACTAAACAGAGTGATGGGGTCTCATCGGGAGGACACGGACATTTGATGGAGGTGGACAGTTGACAGTGGGAGTTACTAAACAGAGTGATGGGGTCTCATCGGGAGGACACGGACATTTGATGGAGGTGGACAGTTGACAGTGGGAGTTACTAAACAGACTGATGGGGTCTAGTTGGGAGGACACGGACATTTGATGGAGGTGGACAGTTGACAGTGGGAGTTACTAAACAGAGTGATGGGGTCTCATCGGGAGGACACGGACATTTGATGGAGGTGGACAGTTGACAGTGGGAGTTAGTAAACAGAGTGATGGGGTCTAGTTGGGAGGACATGGACATTTGATGGAGGTGGACAGTTGACAGTGGGAGTTACTAAACAGAGTGATGGGGTCTGGTTGGGAGGACATGGACATTTGATGGAGGTGGACAGTTGACAGGGGGAGTTAGTAAACAGAGTGATGGGGTCTAGTTGGCAGGACATGGACATTTGATGGAGGTGGACAGTTGACAGTGGGAGTTAGTAAACAGAGTGATGGGGTCTGGTTGGGAGGACATGGACATTTGATGGAGGTGGACAGTTGACAGTGGGAGTTAGTAAACAGAGCGATGGGGTCTGGTTGGGAGGATACGGACATTTGATGGAGGTGGACAGTTGACAGTGGGAGTTAGTAAACAGAGTGATGGGATCTAGTTGGGAGGACACGGACATTTGATTGAGGTGGACAGTTGACAGTGGGAGTTACTAAACAGAGTGATGGGGTCTAGTTGGGAGGACATGGACATTTGATGGAGGTGGACAGTTGACAGTGGGAGTTACTAAACAGAGTGATGGGGTCTAGTTGCGATGACACGGAGATTTGATGGAGGTGGACAGTTGACAGTGGGAGTTAGTACACAGAGTGATGGGGTCTAGTTGGGAGGACACGGACATTTGATGGAGGTGGACAGTTGACAGTGGGAGTTATTAAACAGAGTGATGGGATCTAGTTGGGAGGACACGGACATTTGATGGAGGTGGACAGTTGACAGTGGGAGTTACTAAACAGAGTGATGGTGTCTAATTGGGAGGACATGGACATTTGATGGAGGTGGACAGTTGACAGTGGGAGTTAGTAAACAGAGTGTTGGGGTCTATGATGTTGGTGGACAGTCGACAGTGGGAGTTACTAAACAGTGATGGGGTCTAGTTGGGAGGACACGGACATTTGATGGAGGTGGACAGTTGACAGTGGGTGTTCGTAAACAGAGTGTTGGGGTCTCATCGGGAGGACACGGACATTTGATGGAGGTGGACAGTTGACAGTGGGAGTTACTAAACAGAGTGATGGGGTCTAGTTGGGAGGACACGGACATTTGATGGAGGTGGACAGTTGACAGTGGGATTAGTAAACAGAGTGATGGGGTCTCATCGGGAGGACACGGACATTTGATGGAGGTGGACAGTTGACAGTCGGAATTACTAAACAGAGTGATGGGGTCTAATTGGGAGGACACGGACATTTGATGGAGGTGGACAGTTGTCAGTGGGAGTTACTAAACAGAGTGATGGGGTCTAGTTGGGAGGACACGGACATTTGAGGGAGGTGGACAGTTGACAGTGGGAGTTACTAAACAGAGTGATGGGGTCTCATCGGGAGGACACGGACATTTGATGGAGGTGGACAGTTGACAGTGGGAGTTAGTAAACAGAGCGATGGTGTCTGGTTGGGAGGATACGGACATTTGATGGAGGTGGACAGTTGACAGTGGGAGTTACTAAACAGAGCGATGGGGTCTAGTTGGGAGGACACGGACTTTTGATGGAGGTGGACAGTTGACAGTGGGAGTTAGTAAACAGAGTGATGCGGTCTAGTTGGGAGGACACGGACATTTGATGGAGGTGGACAGTTGACAGTGGGAGTTACTAAACAGAGTGATGGGGTCTCTTCGGGAGGACACGGACATTTGATGGAGGTGGGCAGTTGACAGTGGGAGTTACTAAACCGGGTGATGCGGTCTAGTTGGGAGGACACGGACTTTTGATGGAGGTGGACAGTTGACAGTGGGAGTTACTAAACAGAGTGATGGGGTCTAGTTGGGAGGAGACGGACATTTGATGGAGGTGGACAGTTGACAGTGGGAGTTACTAAACATAGCGATGGGGTCTAGTTGGGAGGACACGGACATTTGATGGACGTGGACAGTTGACAGTGGGAGTTACTAAACAGAGTGATGGAGTCTAGTTGGGAGGACACGGACATTTGATGGAGGTGGACAGTTGACAGTGGGAGTTACTAAACAGAGTGATGGGGTCTCATCGGGAGGACACGGACATTTGATGGAGGTGGACAGTTGACAGTGGGTGTTAGTAAACAGAGCGATGGGGTCTGGTTGGGAGGATACGGATATTTGATGGAGGTGGACAGTTGACTGTGGGTGTTAGTAAACAGAGTGTTGGGGTCTCATCGGGAGGACACGGACATTTGATGGAGGTGGACAGTTGACAGTGGGAGTTACTAAACAGTGATGGGGTCTTTGATGGAGGTGGACAGTTGACAGTGGGAGTTACTAAACAGTGATGGGGTCTTTGATGGAGGTGGACAGTTGACAGTGGGAGTTACTAATCAGAGTGATGAGGTCTAGTTTGGAGGACACGGACATTTATTGGAGGTGGACAGTTGACAGTGGGAGTTACTAATCAGAGTGATGAGGTCTAGTTGGGAGGACACGGACATTTGATGGAGGTGGACAGTTGACAGTAGGAGTTACTAAACAGAGTGATGGGGTCTAGTTGGGAGGACACGGACATTTGATGGAGGTGGACAGTTGACAGTGGGAGTTACTAAACAGAGTGATGGTGTCTAATTGGGAGGACATGGACATTTGATGGAGGTGGACAGTTGACAGTGGGAGTTAGTAAACAGAGTGTTGGGGTCTATGATGTTGGTGGACAGTTGACAGTGGGAGTTACTAAACAGTGATGGGGTCTAGTTGGGAGGACACGGACATTTGATGGAGGTGGACAGTTGACAGTGGGAGTTAGTAAACAGAGTGATGCGGTCTAGTTGGGAGGACACGGACATTTGATGGAGGTGGACAGTTGACAGTGGGAGTTACTAAACAGAGTGATGGGGTCTCATCGGGAGGACACGGACATTTGATGGAGGTGGGCAGTTGACAGTGGGAGTTACTAAACCGGGTGATGCGGTCTAGTTGGGAGGACACGGACTTTTGATGGAGGTGGTCAGTTGACAGTGGGAGTTACTAAACAGAGTGATGGGGTCTAGTTGGGAGGAGACGGACATTTGATGGAGGTGGACAGTTGACAGTGGGAGTTACTAAACATAGCGATGGGGTCTAGTTGGGAGGACACGGACATTTGATGGACGTGGACAGTTGACAGTGGGAGTTACTAAACAGAGTGATGGAGTCTAGTTGGGAGGACACGGACTTTTGATGGAGGTGGACAGTTGACAGTGGGAGTTACTAAACAGAGTGATGGGGTCTCATCGGGAGGACACGGACATTTGATGGAGGTGGACAGTTGACAGTGGGTGTTAGTAAACAGAGCGATGGGGTCTGGTTGGGAGGATACGGATATTGATGGAGGTGGACAGTTGACTGTGGGTGTTAGTAAACAGAGTGTTGGGGTCTCATCGGGAGGACACGGACATTTGATGGAGGTGGACAGTTGACAGTGGGAGTTACTAAACAGTGATGGGGTCTTTGATGGAGGTGGACAGTTGACAGTGGGAGTTACTAAACAGTGATGGGGTCTTTGATGGAGGTGGACAGTTGACAGTGGGAGTTACTAATCAGAGTGATGAGGTCTAGTTTGGAGGACACGGACATTTATTGGAGGTGGACAGTTGACAGTGGGAGTTACTAATCAGAGTGATGAGGTCTAGTTGGGAGGACACGGACATTTGATGGAGGTGGACAGTTGACAGTGGGAGTTACTAAACAGTGTGATGGGGTCTAGTTGGGAGGACACGGACATTTGATGGAGGTGGACAGTTGACAGTGGGAGTTACTAAACAGTGATGGGGTCTAGTTGGGAGGACACGGACATTTGATGGAGGTGGACAGTTGTCAGTGGGAGTTACTAAACAGAGTGATGGGGTCTAGTTGGGAGGACACGGACATTTGATGGAGGTGGACAGTTGACAGTGGGAGTTACTAAACAGAGTGATGGGGTCTAGTTGGGAGGACACTGACATTTGTTGGAGGTGGACAGTTGATAGTGGGAGTAACTAAACAGAGTGATGGAGTCTAGTTGGGAGGACACGGACATTTGATGGAGGTGGACAGTTGACAGTGGGAGTTACTAAACAGAGTGATGGGGTCTCATCGGGAGGACACGGAAATTTGATGGAGGTGGACAGTTGACAGTGGGTGTTAGTAAACTGAGCGATGGGGTCTGGTTGGGAGGATACGGATATTTGATGGAGGTGGACAGTTGACAGTGGGTGTTAGTAAACAGAGTGATGGGGTCTGGTTGGGAAGACATGGACATTTGATGGAGGTGGACAGTTGACAGTGGGAGTTAGTAAACAGAGTGATGGGGTCTAATTGGGAGGACACGGACATTTGATGGAGGTGGACAGTTGACAGTGGGAGTTACTAAACAGAGTGATGGGGTGTCATCGGGAGGAGACGGACATTTGATGGAGTTGGACATTTGACAGTGGGAGTTACTAAACAGAGTGATGGTGTCTAGTTGGGAGGACACGGACATTTGATGGAGGTGGACAGTTGACAGTGGGAGTTACTAAACAGAGTGATGGGGTCTAGTTTAGTGGACACGGACATTTGATGGAGGTGGACAGTTGACAGTGGGAGTTACTAAACAGAGTGATGGGGTCTAGTTGGGAGGACATGGACATTTGATGGAGGTGGACAGTTGACAGTGGGAGTTACTAAACAGAGTGATGGGGTCTCATCGGGAGGACACGGACATTTGATGGAGGTGGACAGTTGACAGTGGGAGTTACTAAACAGATTGAAGGGGTCTAGTTGGGAGGACACGGACATTTGATGGAGGTGGACAGTTGACGGTGGGATTAGTAAACAGAGTGATGGGGTCTCATCAGGAGGACACGGACATTTGATGGAGGTGGACAGTTGACAGTGGGAGTTACTAAACAGATTGAAGGGGTCTAGTTGGGAGGACACGGACATTTGATGGAGGTGGACAGTTGACAGTGGGAGTTAATAAACAGAGTGATGGGGTCTAGTTGGGAGGACACGGATATTTGATGGAGGTGGACAGTTGTCAGTGGGAGTTACTAAACAGAGTGATGGGGTCTAGTTGGGTGGACACGGACATTTGATGGAGGTGGACAGTTGACAGTGGGAGTTACTAAACAGAGTGATGGGGTCTAGTTGGGAGGACACGGACATTTGTTGGAGGTGGACAGTTGACAGTGGGAGTTACTAAACAGAGTGATGGAGTCTAGTTGGGAGGACACGGACATTTGATGGAGGTGGACAGTTGACAGTGGGAGTTACTAAACAGAGTGATGGGGTCTCATCGGGAGGACACGGACATTTGATGGAGGTGGACAGTTGACAGTGGGAGTTACTAAACAGAGTGATGGGGTCTAGTTGGGAGGACACGGACATTTGATGGAGGTGGACAGTTGACAGTGGGAGTTACTAAACAGAGTGATGGGGTCTAGTTGGGAGGACACGGACATTTGATGGAGGTGGACAGTTGTCAGTGGGAGTTACTAAACAGAGTGATGGGGTCTAGTTGGGAGGACACGGACATTTGATGGAGGTGGACAGTTGACAGTGGGAGTTACTAAACAGAGTGATGGGGTCTAGTTGGGAGGACACTGACATTTGTTGGAGGTGGACAGTTGATAGTGGGAGTTACTAAACAGAGTGATTCAGTCTAGTTGGGAGGACACGGACATTTGATGGAGGTGGACAGTTGACAGTGGGAGTTACTAAACAGAGTGATGGGGTCTAGTTGGGAGGACATGGACATTTGATGGAGGTGGACAGTTGACAGTGGGAGTTACTAAACAGAGTGATGGGGTCTCATCGGGAGGACACGGACATTTGATGGAGGTGGACAGTTGACAGTGGGAGTTACTAAACAGATTGAAGGGGTCTAGTTGGGAGGACACGGACATTTGATGGAGGTGGACAGTTGACGGTGGGATTAGTAAACAGAGTGATGGGGTCTCATCAGGAGGACACGGACATTTGATGGAGGTGGACAGTTGACAGTGGGAGTTACTAAACAGATTGAAGGGGTCTAGTTGGGAGGACACGGACATTTGATGGAGGTGGACAGTTGACAGTGGGAGTTAATAAACAGAGTGATGGGGTCTAGTTGGGAGGACACGGATATTTGATGGAGGTGGACAGTTGTCAGTGGGAGTTACTAAACAGAGTGATGGGGTCTAGTTGGGTGGACACGGACATTTGATGGAGGTGGACAGTTGACAGTGGGAGTTACTAAACAGAGTGATGGGGTCTAGTTGGGAGGACACGGACATTTGTTGGAGGTGGACAGTTGACAGTGGGAGTTACTAAACAGAGTGATGGAGTCTAGTTGGGAGGACACGGACATTTGATGGAGGTGGACAGTTGACAGTGGGAGTTACTAAACAGAGTGATGGGGTCTCATCGGGAGGACACGGACATTTGATGGAGGTGGACAGTTGACAGTGGGAGTTACTAAACAGAGTGATGGGGTCTAGTTGGGAGGACACGGACATTTGATGGAGGTGGACAGTTGACAGTGGGAGTTACTAAACAGAGTGATGGGGTCTAGTTGGGAGGACACGGACATTTGATGGAGGTGGACAGTTGTCAGTGGGAGTTACTAAACAGAGTGATGGGGTCTAGTTGGGAGGACACGGACATTTGATGGAGGTGGACAGTTGACAGTGGGAGTTACTAAACAGAGTGATGGGGTCTAGTTGGGAGGACACTGACATTTGTTGGAGGTGGACAGTTGATAGTGGGAGTTACTAAACAGAGTGATTCAGTCTAGTTGGGAGGACACGGACATTTGATGGAGGTGGACAGTTGACAGTGGGAGTTACTAAACAGAGTGATGGGGTCTCATCGGGAGGACACGGAAATTTGATGGAGGTGGACAGTTGACAGTGGGTGTTAGTAAACAGAGCGATGGGGTCTGGTTGGGAGGATACGGATATTTGATGGAGGTGGACAGTTGACAGTGGGTGTTAGTAAACAGAGTGATGGGGTCTGGTTGGGAAGACATGGACATTTGATGGAGGTGGACAGTTGACAGTGGGAGTTAGTAAACAGAGTGATGGGGTCTAATTGGGAGGACACGGACATTTGATGGAGGTGGACAGTTGACAGTGGGAGTTACTAAACAGAGTGATGGGGTGTCATCGGGAGGAGACGGACATTTGATGGAGTTGGACATTTGACAGTGGGAGTTACTAAACATAGTGATGGTGTCTAGTTGGGAGGACACGGACATTTGATGGAGGTGGACAGTTGACAGAGGGAATTAGTAAACAGAGTGATGCGGTCTAGTTGGGAGGACACGGACATTTGATGGAGGTGGACAGTTGACAGTGGGAGTTACTAAACAGAGTGATGGGGTCTAGTTGAGTGGACACGGACATTTGATGGAGGTGGACAGTTGACAGTGGGAGTTAGTAAACAGAGTGATGCGGTCTAGTTGGGAGGACACGGACATTTGATGGAGGTGGACAGTTGACAGTGGGAGTTACTAAACAGAGTGATGGGGTCTAGTTGAGTGGACACGGACATTTGATGGAGGTGGACAGTTGACAGTGGTAGTTACTAAACAGTGTGATGGGGTCTAGTTGGGAGGACATGGACATTTGATGGAGGTGGACAGTTGACAGTGGGAGTTACTAAACAGAGTGATGGGGTCTCATCGGGAGGACACGGACATTTGATGGAGGTGGACAGTTGACAGTGGGTGTTAGTAAACAGAGCGATGGGGTCTGGTTAGGAGGATACGGATATTTGATGGAGGTGGACAGTTGACAGTGGGTGTTAGTAAACAGAGTGATGGGGTCTGGTTGGGAAGACATGGACATCTGATGGAGGTGGACAGTTGACAGTGGGAGTTAGTAAACAGAGCGATGGGGTCTGGTTGGCAGGACACGGACATTTGATGGAGGTGGACAGTTGACAGTGGGTGTTAGTAAACAGAGCGATGGGATCTGGTTGGGAGGATACGGATATTTGATGGAGGTAAACAGTTGGCAGTGGGTGTTAATAAACAGAGTGATGGGGTCTAGTTGGGAGGACACGGACATTTGATGGAGGTGGACAGTTGACAGTGGGAGTTACTAAACAGAGTGATGGGGTCTAGTTGGGAGGACACGGACATTTGATGGAGGTGGACAGTTGACAGTGGGAGTTACTAAACAGAGTGATGGGGTCTAGTTGGGAGGACACGGACATTTGATGGAGGTGGACAGTTGACAGTGGGAGTTACTAAACAGAGTGATGGGGTCTCATCGGGAGGACACGGACATTTGATGGAGGTGGACAGTTGACAGTGGGAGTTACTAAACAGAGTGAGGTGGTCTAGTTGGGAGGACACGGACATTTGATGGAGGTGGACAGTTGACAGTGGGAGTTAGTAAACAGAGTGATGGGGTCTGATCGGGAGGACACGGACATTTGATGGAGGTGGACAGTTGACAGTGGGAGTTACTAAACCGGGTGATGCGGTCTAGTTGGGAGGACACAGACTTTTGATGGAGGTGGACAGTTGACAGTGGGAGTTACTAAACAGAGTGATGGGGTCTAGTTGGGAGGACACGGACATTTGATGGAGGTGGACAGTTGACAGTGGGATTAGTAAACAGAGTGATGGGGTCTCATCGGGAGGACACGGACATTTGATGGAGGTGGACAGTTGACAGTCGGAGTTACTAAACAGAGTGATGGGGTCTAATTGGGAGGACACGGACATTTGATGGAGGTGGACAGTTGTCAGTGGGAGTTACTAAACAGAGTGATGGGGTCTAGTTGGGAGGACACGGACATTTGATGGAGGTGGACAGTTGACAGTGGGAGTTACTAAACAGAGTGATGGGGTCTAGTTGGGAGGACACGGACATTTGATGGAGGTGGACAGTTGACAGTGGGAGTTACTAAACAGAGTGATGGGGTCTCATCGGGAGGACACGGACATTTGATGGAGGTGGGCAGTTGACAGTGGGAGTTAGTAAACAGGGTGATGTGGTCTAGTTGGGAGGACACGGACATTTGATGGTGGTGGACAGTTGTCAGTGGGAGTTACTAAACAGAGTGATGGGGTCTAGTTGGGAGGACACGGACATTTGATGGAGGTGGACAGTTGACAGTGGGAGTTACTAAACAGAGTGATGGGGTCTAGTTGGGAGGACACAGACATTTGATGGAGGTGGGCAGTTGACAGTGGGATTAGTAAACAGAGTGATGGGGTCTCATCGGGAGGACACGGACATTTGATGGAGGTGGACAGTTGACAGTGGGAGTTAGTAAACAGGGTGATGCGGTCTAGTTGGGAGGACACGGACTTTTGATGGAGGTGGACAGTTGACAGTGGGAGTTACTAAACAGAGTGATGGGGTCTAGTTGGGAGGAGACGGACATTTGATGGAGGTGGACAGTTGACAGTGGGAGATACTAAACAGAGCGATGAGGTCTAGTTGGGAGGACACGGACACTTGATGGACGTGGACAGTTGACAGTGGGAGTTACTAAACAGAGTGATGGAGTCTAGTTGGGAGGACACGGACATTTGATGGAGGTGGACAGTTGACAGTGGGAGTTACTAAACAGAGTATTGGGGTCTCATCGGGAGGACACGGACATTTGATGGAGGTGGACAGTTGACAGTGGGAGTTACTAAACAGATTGATGGGGTCTAGTTGGGAGGACACGGACATTTGATGAAGGTGGACAGTTGACAGTGGGATTAGTAAACAGAGTGATGGGGTCTCATCGGGAGGACACGGACTTTTGATGGAGGTGGATAGTTGACAGTGGGCGTTACTAAACAGAGTGATGGGGTCTAGTTGGGAGGACACGGACATTTGATGGAGGTGGACAGTTGACAGTGGGAGTTACTAAACAGAGTGATGGGGTCTAGTTGGGAGGACACGGACATTTGATGGAGGTGGACAGTTGTCAGTGGGAGTTACTAAACAGAGTGATGGGGTCTAGTTGGGAGGACACGGACATTTGATGGAGGTGGACAGTTGACAGTGGGAGTTACTAAACAGAGTGATGGGGTCTAGTTGGGAGGACACTGACATTTGTTGGAGGTGGACAGTTGATAGTGGGAGTTACTAAACAGAGTGATGGAGTCTAGTTGGGAGGACACGGACATTTGATGGAGGTGGACAGTTGACAGTGGGAGTTACTAAACAGAGTGATGGGGTGTCATCGGGAGGAGACGGACATTTGATGGAGTTGGACATTTGACAGTGGGAGTTACTAAACAGAGTGATGGTGTCTAGTTGGGAGGACACGGACATTTGATGGAGGTGGACAGTTGACAGTGGGAGTTAGTAAACAGAGTGATGCGGTCTAGTTGGGAGGACACGGACATTTGATGGAGGTGGACAGTTGACAGTGGGAGTTACTAAACAGAGTGATGGGGTCTAGTTGAGTGGACACGGACATTTGATGGAGGTGGACAGTTGACAGTGGTAGTTACTAAACAGTGTGATGGGGTCTAGTTGGGAGGACATGGACATTTGATGGAGGTGGACAGTTGACAGTGGGAGTTACTAAACAGAGTGATGGGGTCTCATCGGGAGGACACGGACATTTGATGGAGGTGGACAGTTGACAGTGGGTGTTAGTAAACAGAGCGATGGGGTCTGGTTAGGAGGATACGGATATTTGATGGAGGTGGACAGTTGACAGTGGGTGTTAGTAAACAGAGTGATGGGGTCTGGTTGGGAAGACATGGACATCTGATGGAGGTGGACAGTTGACAGTGGGAGTTAGTAAACAGAGCGATGGGGTCTGGTTGGCAGGACACGGACATTTGATGGAGGTGGACAGTTGACAGTGGGTGTTAGTAAACAGAGCGATGGGATCTGGTTGGGAGGATACGGATATTTGATGGAGGTGAACAGTTGGCAGTGGGTGTTAGTAAACAGAGTGATGGGGTCTAGTTGGGAGGACACGGACATTTGATGGAGGTGGACAGTTGACAGTGGGAGTTACTAAACAGAGTGATGGGGTCTAGTTGGGAGGACACGGACATTTGATGGAGGTGGACAGTTGACAGTGGGAGTTACTAAACAGAGTGATGGGGTCTAGTTGGGAGGACACGGACATTTGATGGAGGTGGACAGTTGACAGTGGGAGTTACTAAACAGAGTGATGGGGTCTCATCGGGAGGACACGGACATTTGATGGAGGTGGACAGTTGACAGTGGGAGTTACTAAACAGAGTGATGTGGTCTAGTTGGGAGGACACGGACATTTGATGGAGGTGGACAGTTGACAGTGGGAGTTAGTAAACAGAGTGATGGGGTCTCATCGGGAGGACACGGACATTTGATGGAGGTGGACAGTTGACAGTGGGAGTTACTAAACCGGGTGATGCGGTCTAGTTGGGAGGACACGGACTTTTGATGGAGGTGGACAGTTGACAGTGGGAGTTACTAAACAGAGTGATGGGGTCTAGTTGGGAGGAGACGGACATTTGATGGAGGTGGACAGTTGACAGTGGGAGTTACTAAACAGAGCGATGGGGTCTAGTTGGGAGGACACGGACATTTGATGGACGTGGACAGTTGACAGTGGGAGTTACTAAACAGAGTGATGGAGTCTAGTTGGGAGGACACGGACATTTGATGGAGGTGGACAGTTGACTGTGGGAGTTACTAAACAGAGTGATGGGGTCTCATCGGGAGGACACGAACATTTGATGGAGGTGAACAGTTGACAGTGGGTGTTAGTAAACAGAGCGATGGGGTCTGGTTGGGAGGATACGGATATTTGATGGAGGTGGACAGTTGACTGTGGGTGTTAGTAAACAGAGTGTTGGGGTCTCATCGGGAGGACACGGACATTTGATGGAGGTGGACAGTTGACAGTGGGAGTTACTAAACAGATTGAAGGGGTCTAGTTGGGAGGACACGGACATTTGATGGAGGTGGACAGTTGACAGTGGGAGTTAATAAACAGAGTGATGGGGTCTAGTTGGGAGGACACAGATATTTGATGGAGGTGGACAGTTGTCAGTGGGAGTTACTAAACAGAGTGATGGGGTCTAGTTGGGAGGACACGGACATTTGATGGAAGTGGACAGTTGACAGTGGGAGTTACTAAACAGAGTGATGGGGTCTAGTTGGGAGGACACGGACATTTGTTGGAGGTGGACAGTTGACAGTGGGAGTTACTAAACAGAGTGATGGAGGCTAGTTTGGAGGACACGGACATTTGATGGAGGTGGACAGTTGACAGTGGGAGTTACTAAACAGAGTGATGGGGTCTCATCGGGAGGACACGGACATTTGATGGAGGTGGACAGTTGACAGTGGGAGTTAGTAAACAGAGTGATGCGGTCTAGTTGGGAGGACACGGACATTTGATGGAGGTGGACAGTTGACAGTGGGAGTTACTAAACAGAGTGATGGGGTCTAGTTGAGTGGACACGGACATTTGATGGAGGTGGACAGTTGACAGTGGTAGTTACTAAACAGTGTGATGGGGTCTAGTTGGGAGGACATGGACATTTGATGGAGGTGGACAGTTGACAGTGGGAGTTACTAAACAGAGTGATGGGGTCTCATCGGGAGGACACGGACATTTGATGGAGGTGGACAGTTGACAGTGGGTGTTAGTAAACAGAGCGATGGGGTCTGGTTAGGAGGATACGGATATTTGATGGAGGTGGACAGTTGACAGTGGGTGTTAGTAAACAGAGTGATGGGGTCTGGTTGGGAAGACATGGACATCTGATGGAGGTGGACAGTTGACAGTGGGAGTTAGTAAACAGAGCGATGGGGTCTGGTTGGCAGGACACGGACATTTGATGGAGGTGGACAGTTGACAGTGGGTGTTAGTAAACAGAGCGATGGGATCTGGTTGGGAGGATACGGATATTTGATGGAGGTGAACAGTTGGCAGTGGGTGTTAGTAAACAGAGTGATGGGGTCTAGTTGGGAGGACACGGACATTTGATGGAGGTGGACAGTTGACAGTGGGAGTTACTAAACAGAGTGATGGGGTCTAGTTGGGAGGACACGGACATTTGATGGAGGTGGACAGTTGACAGTGGGAGTTACTAAACAGAGTGATGGGGTCTAGTTGGGAGGACACGGACATTTGATGGAGGTGGACAGTTGACAGTGGGAGTTACTAAACAGAGTGATGGGGTCTCATCGGGAGGACACGGACATTTGATGGAGGTGGACAGTTGACAGTGGGAGTTACTAAACAGAGTGATGTGGTCTAGTTGGGAGGACACGGACATTTGATGGAGGTGGACAGTTGACAGTGGGAGTTAGTAAACAGAGTGATGGGGTCTCATCGGGAGGACACGGACATTTGATGGAGGTGGACAGTTGACAGTGGGAGTTACTAAACCGGGTGATGCGGTCTAGTTGGGAGGACACGGACTTTTGATGGAGGTGGACAGTTGACAGTGGGAGTTACTAAACAGAGTGATGGGGTCTAGTTGGGAGGAGACGGACATTTGATGGAGGTGGACAGTTGACAGTGGGAGTTACTAAACAGAGCGATGGGGTCTAGTTGGGAGGACACGGACATTTGATGGACGTGGACAGTTGACAGTGGGAGTTACTAAACTGAGTGATGGAGTCTAGTTGGGAGGACACGGACATTTGATGGAGGTGGACAGTTGACTGTGGGAGTTACTAAACAGAGTGATGGGGTCTCATCGGGAGGACACGAACATTTGATGGAGGTGAACAGTTGACAGTGGGTGTTAGTAAACAGAGCGATGGGGTCTGGTTGGGAGGATACGGATATTTGATGGAGGTGGACAGTTGACTGTGGGTGTTAGTAAACAGAGTGTTGGGGTCTCATCGGGAGGACACGGACATTTGATGGAGGTGGACAGTTGACAGTGGGAGTTACTAAACAGATTGAAGGGGTCTAGTTGGGAGGACACGGACATTTGATGGAGGTGGACAGTTGACAGTGGGAGTTAATAAACAGAGTGATGGGGTCTAGTTGGGAGGACACAGATATTTGATGGAGGTGGACAGTTGTCAGTGGGAGTTACTAAACAGAGTGATGGGGTCTAGTTGGGAGGACACGGACATTTGATGGAAGTGGACAGTTGACAGTGGGAGTTACTAAACAGAGTGATGGGGTCTAGTTGGGAGGACACGGACATTTGTTGGAGGTGGACAGTTGACAGTGGGAGTTACTAAACAGAGTGATGGAGGCTAGTTTGGAGGACACGGACATTTGATGGAGGTGGACAGTTGACAGTGGGAGTTACTAAACAGAGTGATGGGGTCTCATCGGGAGGACACGGACATTTGATGGAGGTGGACAGTTGACAGTGGGAGTTACTAAACAGAGTGATGTGGTCTAGTTGGGAGGACACGGACATTTGATGGAGGTGGACAGTTGACAGTGGGAGTTACTAAACAGAGTGATGGGGTCTAGTTGGGAGGACACGGACATTTGATGGAGGTGGACAGTTGTCAGTGGGAGTTACTAAACAGAGTGATGGGGTCTAGTTGGGAGGACACGGACATTTGATGGAGGTGGACAGTTGACAGTGGGAGTTACTAAACAGAGTGATGGGGTCTAGTTGGGAGGACACTGACATTTGTTGGAGGTGGACAGTTGATAGTGGGAGTTACTAAACAGAGTGATGGAGTCTAGTTGGGAGGACACGGACATTTGATGGAGGTGGACAGTTGACAGTGGGAGTTACTAAACAGAGTGATGGGGTCTCATCGGGAGGACACGGAAATTTGATGGAGGTGGACAGTTGACAGTGGGTGTTAGTAAACAGAGCGATGGGGTCTGGTTGGGAGGATACGGATATTTGATGGAGGTGGACAGTTGACAGTGGGTGTTAGTAAACAGAGTGATGGGGTCTGGTTGGGAAGACATGGACATTTGATGGAGGTGGACAGTTGACAGTGGGAGTTAGTAAACAGAGTGATGGGGTCTAATTTGGAGGACACGGACATTTGATGGAGGTGGACAGTTGACAGTGGGAGTTACTAAACAGAGTGATGGGGTGTCATCGGGAGGAGACGGACATTTGATGGAGTTGGACATTTGACAGTGGGAGTTACTAAACAGAGTGATGGTGTAGTTGGGAGGACACGGACATTTGATGGAGGTGGACAGTTGACAGTGGGAGTTAGTAAACAGAGTGATGCGGTCTAGTTGGGAGGACACGGACATTTGATGGAGGTGGACAGTTGACAGTGAGAGTTACTAAACAGAGTGATGGGGTCTAGTTGAGTGGACACGGACATTTGATGGAGGTGGACAGTTGACAGTGGGAGTTACTAAACAGAGTGATGGGGTCTAGTTGGGAGGACATGGACATTTGATGGAGGTGGACAGTTGACAGTGGGAGTTACTAAACAGAGTGATGGGGTCTCATCGGGAGGACACGGACATTTGATGGAGGTGGACAGTTGACAGTGGGAGTTACTAAACAGATTGAAGGGGTCTAGTTGGGAGGACACGGACATTTGATGGAGGTGGACAGTTGACAGTGGGATTAGTAAACAGAGTGATGGGGTCTCATCAGGAGGACACGGACTTTTGATGGAGGTGGACAGTTGACAGTGGGAGTTACTAAACAGATTGAAGGGGTCTAGTTGGGAGGACACGGACATTTGATGGAGGTGGACAGTTGACAGTGGGATTAGTAAACAGAGTGATGTGGTCTCATCAGGAGGACACGGACTTTTGATGGAGGTGGACAGTTGACAGTGGGAGTTACTAAACAGAGTGATGGGGTCTAGTTGGGAGGACACGGACATTTGATGGAGGTGGACAGTTGACAGTGGGAGTTAATAAACAGAGTGATGGGGTCTAGTTGGGAGGACACGGATATTTGATGGAGGTGGACAGTTGTCAGTGGGAGTTACTAAACAGAGTGATGGGGTCTAGTTGGGAGGACACGGACATTTGATGGAGGTGGACAGTTGACAGTGGGAGTTACTAAACAGAGTGATGGGGTCTAGTTGGGAGGACACGGACATTTGTTGGAGGTGGACAGTTGACAGTGGGAGTTACTAAACAGAGTGATGGAGTCTAGTTGGGAGGACACGGACATTTGATGGAGGTGGACAGTTGACAGTGGGAGTTACTAAACAGAGTGATGGGGTCTCATCGGGAGGACACGGACATTTGATGGAGGTGGACAGTTGACAGTGGGAGTTACTAAACAGAGTGATGGGGTCTAGTTGGGAGGACACGGACATTTGATGGAGGTGGACAGTTGACAGTGGGAGTTACTAAACAGAGTGATGGGGTCTAGTTGGGAGGACACGGACATTTGATGGAGGTGGACAGTTGTCAGTGGGAGTTACTAAACAGAGTGATGGGGTCTAGTTGGGAGGACACGGACATTTGATGGAGGTGGACAGTTGACAGTGGGAGTTACTAAACAGAGTGATGGGGTCTAGTTGGGAGGACACTGACATTTGTTGGAGGTGGACAGTTGATAGTGGGAGTTACTAAACAGAGTGATGGAGTCTAGTTGGGAGGACACGGACATTTGATGGAGGTGGACAGTTGACAGTGGGAGTTACTAAACAGAGTGATGGGGTCTCATCGGGAGGACACGGAAATTTGATGGTGGTGGACAGTTGACAGTGGGTGTTAGTAAACAGAGCGATGGGGTCTGGTTGGGAGGATACGGATATTTGATGGAGGTGGACAGTTGACAGTGGGTGTTAGTAAACAGAGTGATGGGGTCTGGTTGGGAAGACATGGACATTTGATGGAGGTGGACAGTTGACAGTGGGAGTTAGTAAACAGAGTGATGGGGTCTAATTGGGAGGACACGGACATTTGATGGAGGTGGACAGTTGACAGTGGGAGTTACTAAACAGAGTGATGGGGTCTAGTTGAGTGGACACGGACATTTGATGGAGGTGGACAGTTGAAAGTGGGAGTTACTAAACAGAGTGATGGGGTCTAGTTGGGAGGACATGGACATTTGATGGAGGTGGAGAGTTGACAGTGGGAGTTACTAAACAGAGTGGTGGGGTCTCATCGGGAGGACACGGACATTTGATGGAGGTGGACAGTTGACAGTGGGTGTTAGTAAACAGAGCGATGGGGTCTGGTTGGGAGGATACGGATATTTGATGGAGGTGGACAGTTGACAGTGGGTGTTAGTAAACAGAGTGATGGGGTCTGGTTGGGAAGACATGGACATTTGATGGAGGTGGACAGTTGACAGTGGGAGTTAGTAAACAGAGCGATTGGGTCTGGTTGGCAGGACACGGACATTTGATGGAGGTGGACAGTTGACAGTGGGTGTTAGTAAACAGAGCGATGGGATCTGGTTGGGAGGACACGGACATTTGATGGAGGTGGACAGTTTACAGTGGGAGTTACTATACAGATTGAAGGGGTCTAGTTGGGAGGACACGGACATTTGATGGAGGTGGACAGTTGACAGTGGGAGTTAATAAACAGAGTGATGGGGTCTAGTTGGGAGGACACAGATATTTGATGGAGGTGGACAGTTGTCAGTGGGAGTTACTAAACAGAGTGATGGGGTCTAGTTGGGAGGACACGGACATTTGATGGAAGTGGACAGTTGACAGTGGGAGTTACTAAACAGAGTGATGGGGTCTAGTTGGGAGGACACGGACATTTGTTGGAGGTGGACAGTTGACAGTGGGAGTTACTAAACAGAGTGATGGAGGCTAGTTTGGAGGACACGGACATTTGATGGAGGTGGACAGTTGACAGTGGGAGTTACTAAACAGAGTGATGGGGTCTCATCGGGAGGACACGGACATTTGATGGAGGTGGACAGTTGACAGTGGGAGTTACTAAACAGAGTGATGTGGTCTAGTTGGGAGGACACGGACATTTGATGGAGGTGGACAGTTGACAGTGGGAGTTACTAAACAGAGTGATGGGGTCTAGTTGGGAGGACACGGACATTTGATGGAGGTGGACAGTTGTCAGTGGGAGTTACTAAACAGAGTGATGGGGTCTAGTTGGGAGGACACGGACATTTGATGGAGGTGGACAGTTGACAGTGGGAGTTACTAAACAGAGTGATGGGGTCTAGTTGGGAGGACACTGACATTTGTTGGAGGTGGACAGTTGATAGTGGGAGTTACTAAACAGAGTGATGGAGTCTAGTTGGGAGGACACGGACATTTGATGGAGGTGGACAGTTGACAGTGGGAGTTACTAAACAGAGTGATGGGGTCTCATCGGGAGGACACGGAAATTTGATGGAGGTGGACAGTTGACAGTGGGTGTTAGTAAACAGAGCGATGGGGTCTGGTTGGGAGGATACGGATATTTGATGGAGGTGGACAGTTGACAGTGGGTGTTAGTAAACAGAGTGATGGGGTCTGGTTGGGAAGACATGGACATTTGATGGAGGTGGACAGTTGACAGTGGGAGTTAGTAAACAGAGTGATGGGGTCTAATTTGGAGGACACGGACATTTGATGGAGGTGGACAGTTGACAGTGGGAGTTACTAAACAGAGTGATGGGGTGTCATCGGGAGGAGACGGACATTTGATGGAGTTGGACATTTGACAGTGGGAGTTACTAAACAGAGTGATGGTGTAGTTGGGAGGACACGGACATTTGATGGAGGTGGACAGTTGACAGTGGGAGTTAGTAAACAGAGTGATGCGGTCTAGTTGGGAGGACACGGACATTTGATGGAGGTGGACAGTTGACAGTGAGAGTTACTAAACAGAGTGATGGGGTCTAGTTGAGTGGACACGGACATTTGATGGAGGTGGACAGTTGACAGTGGGAGTTACTAAACAGAGTGATGGGGTCTAGTTGGGAGGACATGGACATTTGATGGAGGTGGACAGTTGACAGTGGGAGTTACTAAACAGAGTGATGGGGTCTCATCGGGAGGACACGGACATTTGATGGAGGTGGACAGTTGACAGTGGGAGTTACTAAACAGATTGAAGGGGTCTAGTTGGGAGGACACGGACATTTGATGGAGGTGGACAGTTGACAGTGGGATTAGTAAACAGAGTGATGGGGTCTCATCAGGAGGACACGGACTTTTGATGGAGGTGGACAGTTGACAGTGGGAGTTACTAAACAGATTGAAGGGGTCTAGTTGGGAGGACACGGACATTTGATGGAGGTGGACAGTTGACAGTGGGATTAGTAAACAGAGTGATGTGGTCTCATCAGGAGGACACGGACTTTTGATGGAGGTGGACAGTTGACAGTGGGAGTTACTAAACAGAGTGATGGGGTCTAGTTGGGAGGACACGGACATTTGATGGAGGTGGACAGTTGACAGTGGGAGTTAATAAACAGAGTGATGGGGTCTAGTTGGGAGGACACGGATATTTGATGGAGGTGGACAGTTGTCAGTGGGAGTTACTAAACAGAGTGATGGGGTCTAGTTGGGAGGACACGGACATTTGATGGAGGTGGACAGTTGACAGTGGGAGTTACTAAACAGAGTGATGGGGTCTAGTTGGGAGGACACGGACATTTGTTGGAGGTGGACAGTTGACAGTGGGAGTTACTAAACAGAGTGATGGAGTCTAGTTGGGAGGACACGGACATTTGATGGAGGTGGACAGTTGACAGTGGGAGTTACTAAACAGAGTGATGGGGTCTCATCGGGAGGACACGGACATTTGATGGAGGTGGACAGTTGACAGTGGGAGTTACTAAACAGAGTGATGGGGTCTAGTTGGGAGGACACGGACATTTGATGGAGGTGGACAGTTGACAGTGGGAGTTACTAAACAGAGTGATGGGGTCTAGTTGGGAGGACACGGACATTTGATGGAGGTGGACAGTTGACAGTGGGAGTTACTAAACAGAGTGATGGGGTCTCATCGGGAGGACACGGACATTTGATGGAGGTGGACAGTTGACAGTGGGAGTTACTAAACAGAGTGATGGGGTCTAGTTGGGAGGACACGGACATTTGATGGAGGTGGACAGTTGACAGTGGGATTAGTAAACAGAGTGATGGGGTCTCATCAGGAGGACACGGACTTTTGATGGAGGTGGACAGTTGACAGTGGGAGTTACTAAACAGATTGAAGGGGTCTAGTTGGGAGGACACGGACATTTGATGGAGGTGGACAGTTGACAGTGGGATTAGTAAACAGAGTGATGTGGTCTCATCAGGAGGACACGGACTTTTGATGGAGGTGGACAGTTGACAGTGGGAGTTACTAAACAGAGTGATGGGGTCTAGTTGGGAGGACACGGACATTTGATGGAGGTGGACAGTTGACAGTGGGAGTTAATAAACAGAGTGATGGGGTCTAGTTGGGAGGACACGGATATTTGATGGAGGTGGACAGTTGTCAGTGGGAGTTACTAAACAGAGTGATGGGGTCTAGTTGGGAGGACACGGACATTTGATGGAGGTGGACAGTTGACAGTGGGAGTTACTAAACAGAGTGATGGGGTCTAGTTGGGAGGACACGGACATTTGTTGGAGGTGGACAGTTGACAGTGGGAGTTACTAAACAGAGTGATGGAGTCTAGTTGGGAGGACACGGACATTTGATGGAGGTGGACAGTTGACAGTGGGAGTTACTAAACAGAGTGATGGGGTCTCATCGGGAGGACACGGACATTTGATGGAGGTGGACAGTTGACAGTGGGAGTTACTAAACAGAGTGATGGGGTCTAGTTGGGAGGACACGGACATTTGATGGAGGTGGACAGTTGACAGTGGGAGTTACTAAACAGAGTGATGGGGTCTAGTTGGGAGGACACGGACATTTGATGGAGGTGGACAGTTGTCAGTGGGAGTTACTAAACAGAGTGATGGGGTCTAGTTGGGAGGACACGGACATTTGATGGAGGTGGACAGTTGACAGTGGGAGTTACTAAACAGAGTGATGGGGTCTAGTTGGGAGGACACTGACATTTGTTGGAGGTGGACAGTTGATAGTGGGAGTTACTAAACAGAGTGATGGAGTCTAGTTGGGAGGACACGGACATTTGATGGAGGTGGACAGTTGACAGTGGGAGTTACTAAACAGAGTGATGGGGTCTCATCGGGAGGACACGGAAATTTGATGGAGGTGGACAGTTGACAGTGGGTGTTAGTAAACAGAGCGATGGGGTCTGGTTGGGAGGATACGGATATTTGATGGAGGTGGACAGTTGACAGTGGGTGTTAGTAAACAGAGTGATGGGGTCTGGTTGGGAAGACATGGACATTTGATGGAGGTGGACAGTTGACAGTGGGAGTTAGTAAACAGAGTGATGGGGTCTAATTGGGAGGACACGGACATTTGATGGAGGTGGACAGTTGACAGTGGGAGTTACTAAACAGAGTGATGGGGTCTAGTTGAGTGGACACGGACATTTGATGGAGGTGGACAGTTGAAAGTGGGAGTTACTAAACAGAGTGATGGGGTCTAGTTGGGAGGACATGGACATTTGATGGAGGTGGAGAGTTGACAGTGCGAGTTACTAAACAGAGTGGTGGGGTCTCATCGGGAGGACACGGACATTTGATGGAGGTGGACAGTTGACAGTGGGTGTTAGTAAACAGAGCGATGGGGTCTGGTTGGGAGGATACGGATATTTGATGGAGGTGGACAGTTGACAGTGGGTGTTAGTAAACAGAGTGATGGGGTCTGGTTGGGAAGACATGGACATTTGATGGAGGTGGACAGTTGACAGTGGGAGTTAGTAAACAGAGCGATGGGGTCTGGTTGGCAGGACACGGACATTTGATGGAGGTGGACAGTTGACAGTGGGTGTTAGTAAACAGAGCGATGGGATCTGGTTGGGAGGATACGGATATTTGACGGAGGTGAACAGTTGGCAGTGGGTGTTAGTAAACAGAGTGATGGGGTCTAGTTGGGAGGACACGGACATTTGATGGAGGTGGACAGTTGACAGTGGGAGTTACTAAACAGAGTGATGGGGTCTAGTTGGGAGGACACGGACATTTGATGGAGGTGGACAGTTGACAGTGGGAGTTACTAAACAGAGTGATGGGGTCTAGTTGGGAGGACACGGACATTTGATGGAGGTGGACAGTTGACAGTGGGAGTTACTAAACAGAGTGATGGGGTCTCATCGGGAGGACACGGAAATTTGATGGAGGTGGACAGTTGACAGTGGGTGTTAGTAAACAGAGCGATGGGGTCTGGTTGGGAGGATACGGATATTTGATGGAGGTGGACAGTTGACAGTGGGAGTTAGTAAACAGAGTGATGGGGTCTCATCGGGAGGACACGGACATTTGATGGAGGTGGACAGATGACAGTGGGAGTTACTAAACCGGGTGATGCGGTCTAGTTGGGAGGACACGGACTTTTGATGGAGGTGGACAGTTGACAGTGGGAGTTACTAAACAGAGTGATGGGGTCTAGTTGGGAGGAGACGGACATTTGATGGAGGTGGACAGTTGACAGTGGGAGTTACTAAACAGAGCGATGGGGTCTAGTTGGGAGGACACGGACATTTGATGGACGTGGACAGTTGACAGTGGGAGTTACTAAACAGAGTGATGGAGTCTAGTTGGGAGGACACGGACATTTGATGGAGGTGGACAGTTGACAGTGGGAGTTACTAAACAGAGTGATGGGGTCTCATCGGGAGGACACGAACATTTGATGGAGGTGGACAGTTGACAGTGGGTGTTAGTAAACAGAGCGATGGGGTCTGGTTGGGAGGATACGGATATTTGATGGAGGTGGACAGTTGACTGTGGGTGTTAGTAAACAGAGTGTTGGGGTCTCATCAGGAGGACACGGACATTTGATGGAGGTGGACAGTTGACAGTGGGAGTTACTAAACAGATTGAAGGGGTCTAGTTGGGAGGACACGGAGATTTGATGGAGGTGGACAGTTGACAGTGGGAGTTACTAAACAGAGTGATGGGGTCTAGTTGGGAGGACACTGACATTTGTTGGAGGTGGACAGTTGATAGTGGGAGTTACTAAACAGAGTGATGGAGTCTAGTTGGGAGGACACGGACATTTGATGGAGGTGAACAGTTGACAGTGGGAGTTACTAAACAGAGTGATGGGGTCTCATCGGGAGGACACGGAAATTTGATGGAGGTGGACAGTTGACAGTGGGTGTTAGTAAACAGAGCGATGGGGTCTGGTTGGGAGGATACGGATATTTGATGGAGGTGGACAGTTGACAGTGGGTGTTAGTAAACAGAGTGATGGGGTCTGGTTGGGAAGACATGGACATTTGATGGAGGTGGACAGTTGACAGTGGGAGTTAGTAAACAGAGTGATGGGGTCTAATTTGGAGGACACGGACATTTGATGGAGGTGGACAGTTGACAGTGGGAGTTACTAAACAGAGTGATGGGGTGTCATCGGGAGGAGACGGACATTTGATGGAGTTGGACATTTGACAGTGGGAGTTACTAAACAGAGTGATGGTGTAGTTGGGAGGACACGGACATTTGATGGAGGTGGACAGTTGACAGTGGGAGTTAGTAAACAGAGTGATGCGGTCTAGTTGGGAGGACACGGACATTTGATGGAGGTGGACAGTTGACAGTGAGAGTTACTAAACAGAGTGATGGGGTCTAGTTGAGTGGACACGGACATTTGATGGAGGTGGACAGTTGACAGTGGGAGTTACTAAACAGAGTGATGGGGTCTAGTTGGGAGGACATGGACATTTGATGGAGGTGGACAGTTGACAGTGGGAGTTACTAAACAGAGTGATGGGGTCTCATCGGGAGGACACGGACATTTGATGGAGGTGGACAGTTGACAGTGGGAGTTACTAAACAGATTGAAGGGGTCTAGTTGGGAGGACACGGACATTTGATGGAGGTGGACAGTTGACAGTGGGATTAGTAAACAGAGTGATGGGGTCTCATCAGGAGGACACGGACTTTTGATGGAGGTGGACAGTTGACAGTGGGAGTTACTAAACAGATTGAAGGGGTCTAGTTGGGAGGACACGGACATTTGATGGAGGTGGACAGTTGACAGTGGGATTAGTAAACAGAGTGATGTGGTCTCATCAGGAGGACACGGACTTTTGATGGAGGTGGACAGTTGACAGTGGGAGTTACTAAACAGCGTGATGGGGTCTAGTTGGGAGGACACGGACATTTGATGGAGGTGGACAGTTGACAGTGGGAGTTAATGAACAGAGTGATGGGGTCTAGTTGGGAGGACACGGATATTTGATGGAGGTGGACAGTTGTCAGTGGGAGTTACTAAACAGAGTGATGGGGTCTAGTTGGGAGGACACGGACATTTGATGGAGGTGGACAGTTGACAGTGGGAGTTAATAAACAGAGTGATGGGGTCTAGTTGGGAGGACACGGACATTTGTTGGAGGTGGACAGTTGACAGTGGGAGTTACTAAACAGAGTGATGGAGTCTAGTTGGGAGGACACGGACATTTGATGGAGGTGGACAGTTGACAGTGGGAGTTACTAAACAGAGTGATGGGGTCTCATCGGGAGGACACGGACATTTGATGGAGGTGGACAGTTGACAGTGGGAGTTACTAAACAGAGTGATGGGGTCTAGTTGGGAGGACACGGACATTTGATGGAGGTGGACAGTTGACAGTGGGAGTTACTAAACAGAGTGATGGGGTCTAGTTGGGAGGACACGGACATTTGATGGAGGTGGACAGTTGTCAGTGGGAGTTACTAAACAGAGTGATGGGGTCTAGTTGGGAGGACACGGACATTTGATGGAGGTGGACAGTTGACAGTGGGAGTTACTAAACAGAGTGATGGGGTCTAGTTGGGAGGACACTGACATTTGTTGGAGGTGGACAGTTGATAGTGGGAGTTACTAAACAGAGTGATGGAGTCTAGTTGGGAGGACACGGACATTTGATGGAGGTGGACAGTTGACAGTGGGAGTTACTAAACAGAGTGATGGGGTCTCATCGGGAGGACACGGAAATTTGATGGAGGTGGACAGTTGACAGTGGGTGTTAGTAAACAGAGCGATGGGGTCTGGTTGGGAGGATACGGATATTTGATGGAGGTGGACAGTTGACAGTGGGTGTTAGTAAACAGAGTGATGGGGTCTGGTTGGGAAGACATGGACATTTGATGGAGGTGGACAGTTGACAGTGGGAGTTAGTAAACAGAGTGATGGGGTCTAATTGGGAGGACACGGACATTTGATGGAGGTGGACAGTTGACAGTGGGAGTTACTAAACAGAGTGATGGGGTCTAGTTGAGTGGACACGGACATTTGATGGAGGTGGACAGTTGAAAGTGGGAGTTACTAAACAGAGTGATGGGGTCTAGTTGGGAGGACATGGACATTTGATGGAGGTGGAGAGTTGACAGTGGGAGTTACTAAACAGAGTGGTGGGGTCTCATCGGGAGGACACGGACATTTGATGGAGGTGGACAGTTGACAGTGGGTGTTAGTAAACAGAGCCATGGGGTCTGGTTGGGAGGATACGGATATTTGATGGAGGTGGACAGTTGACAGTGGGTGTTAGTAAACAGAGTGATGGGGTCTGGTTGGGAAGACATGGACATTTGATGGAGGTGGACAGTTGACAGTGGGAGTTAGTAAACAGAGCGATGGGGTCTGGTTGGCAGGACACGGACATTTGATGGAGGTGGACAGTTGACAGTGGGTGTTAGTAAACAGAGCGATGGGATCTGGTTGGGAGGATACGGATATTTGACGGAGGTGAACAGTTGGCAGTGGGTGTTAGTAAACAGAGTGATGGGGTCTAGTTGGGAGGACACGGACATTTGATGGAGGTGGACAGTTGACAGTGGGAGTTACTAAACAGAGTGATGGGGTCTAGTTGGGAGGACACGGACATTTGATGGAGGTGGACAGTTGACAGTGGGAGTTACTAAACAGAGTGATGGGGTCTAGTTGGGAGGACACGGACATTTGATGGAGGTGGACAGTTGACAGTGGGAGTTACTAAACAGAGTGATGGGGTCTCATCGGGAGGACACGGAAATTTGATGGAGGTGGACAGTTGACAGTGGGTGTTAGTAAACAGAGCGATGGGGTCTGGTTGGGAGGATACGGATATTTGATGGAGGTGGACAGTTGACAGTGGGAGTTAGTAAACAGAGTGATGGGGTCTCATCGGGAGGACACGGACATTTGATGGAGGTGGACAGATGACAGTGGGAGTTACTAAACCGGGTGATGCGGTCTAGTTGGGAGGACACGGACTTTTGATGGAGGTGGACAGTTGACAGTGGGAGTTACTAAACAGAGTGATGGGGTCTAGTTGGGAGGAGACGGACATTTGATGGAGGTGGACAGTTGACAGTGGGAGTTACTAAACAGAGCGATGGGGTCTAGTTGGGAGGACACGGACATTTGATGGACGTGGACAGTTGACAGTGGGAGTTACTAAACAGAGTGATGGAGTCTAGTTGGGAGGACACGGACATTTGATGGAGGTGGACAGTTGACAGTGGGAGTTACTAAACAGAGTGATGGGGTCTCATCGGGAGGACACGAACATTTGATGGAGGTGGACAGTTGTCAGTGGGTGTTAGTAAACAGAGCGATGGGGTCTGGTTGGGAGGATACGGATATTTGATGGAGGTGGACAGTTGACTGTGGGTGTTAGTAAACAGAGTGTTGGGGTCTCATCAGGAGGACACGGACATTTGATGGAGGTGGACAGTTGACAGTGGGAGTTACTAAACAGATTGAAGGGGTCTAGTTGGGAGGACACGGACATTTGATGGAGGTGGACAGTTGACAGTGGGATTAGTAAACAGAGTGATGGGGTCTCATCAGGAGGACACGGACTTTTGATGGATGTGGACAGTTGACAGTGGGAGTTACTAAACAGAGTGATGGGGTCTAGTTGGGAGGACACGGATATTTGATGGAGGTGGACAGTTGTCAGTGGGAGTTACTAAACAGAGTGATGGGGTCTAGTTGGGAGGACACGGACATTTGATGGAGGTGGACAGTTGACAGTGGGAGTTAGTAAACAGAGTGATGGGGTCTAATTGGGAGGACACGGACATTTGATGGAGGTGGACAGTTGACAGTGGGAGTTACTAAACAGAGTGATGGGGTCTAGTTGAGTGGACACGGACATTTGATGGAGTTGGACAGTTGAAAGTGGGAGTTACTAAACAGAGTGATGGGGTCTAGTTGGGAGGACATGGACATTTGATGGAGGTGGACAGTTGACAGTGGGAGTTACTAAACAGAGTGATGTGGTCTAGTTGGGAGGACACGGACATTTGATGGAGGTGGACAGTTGACAGTGGGAGTTACTAAACAGAGTGATGGGGTCTAGTTGGGAGGACACGGACATTTGATGGAGGTGGACAGTTGTCAGTGGGAGTTACTAAACAGAGTGATGGGGTCTAGTTGGGAGGACACGGACATTTGATGGAGGTGGACAGTTGACAGTGGGAGTTACTAAACAGAGTGATGGGGTCTAGTTGGGAGGACACTGACATTTGTTGGAGGTGGACAGTTGATAGTGGGAGTTGCTAAACAGAGTGATGGAGTCTAGTTGGGAGGACACGGACATTTGATGGAGGTGGACAGTTGACAGTGGGAGTTACTAAACAGAGTGATGGGGTCTCATCGGGAGGACACGGAAATTTGATGGAGGTGGACAGTTGACAGTGGGTGTTAGTAAACAGAGCGATGGGGTCTGGTTGGGAGGATACGGATATTTGATGGAGGTGGACAGTTGACAGTGGGTGTTAGTAAACAGAGTGATGGGGTCTGGTTGGGAAGACATGGACATTTGATGGAGGTGGACAGTTGACAGTGGGAGTTAGTAAACAGAGTGATGGGGTCTAATTTGGAGGACACGGACATTTGATGGAGGTGGACAGTTGACAGTGGGAGTTACTAAACAGAGTGATGGGGTGTCATCGGGAGGAGACGGACATTTGATGGAGTTGGACATTTGACAGTGGGAGTTACTAAACAGAGTGATGGTGTAGTTGGGAGGACACGGACATTTGATGGAGGTGGACAGTTGACAGTGGGAGTTAGTAAACAGAGTGATGCGGTCTAGTTGGGAGGACACGGACATTTGATGGAGGTGGACAGTTGACAGTGAGAGTTACTAAACAGAGTGATGGGGTCTAGTTGAGTGGACACGGACATTTGATGGAGGTGGACAGTTGACAGTGGGAGTTACTAAACAGAGTGATGGGGTCTAGTTGGGAGGACATGGACATTTGATGGAGGTGGACAGTTGACAGTGGGAGTTACTAAACAGAGTGATGGGGTCTCATCGGGAGGACACGGACATTTGATGGAGGTGGACAGTTGACAGTGGGAGTTACTAAACAGATTGAAGGGGTCTAGTTGGGAGGACACGGACATTTGATGGAGGTGGACAGTTGACAGTGGGATTAGTAAACAGAGTGATGGGGTCTCATCAGGAGGACACGGACTTTTGATGGATGTGGACAGTTGACAGTGGGAGTTACTAAACAGAGTGATGGGGTCTAGTTGGGAGGACACGGATATTTGATGGAGGTGGACAGTTGTCAGTGGGAGTTACTAAACAGAGTGATGGGGTCTAGTTGGGAGGACACGGACATTTGATGGAGGTGGACAGTTGACAGTGGGAGTTAGTAAACAGAGTGATGGGGTCTAATTGGGAGGACACGGACATTTGATGGAGGTGGACAGTTGACAGTGGGAGTTACTAAACAGAGTGATGGGGTCTAGTTGAGTGGACACGGACATTTGATGGAGTTGGACAGTTGAAAGTGGGAGTTACTAAACAGAGTGATGGGGTCTAGTTGGGAGGACATGGACATTTGATGGAGGTGGACAGTTGACAGTGGGAGTTACTAAACAGAGTGATGTGGTCTAGTTGGGAGGACACGGACATTTGATGGAGGTGGACAGTTGACAGTGGGAGTTACTAAACAGAGTGATGGGGTCTAGTTGGGAGGACACGGACATTTGATGGAGGTGGACAGTTGTCAGTGGGAGTTACTAAACAGAGTGATGGGGTCTAGTTGGGAGGACACGGACATTTGATGGAGGTGGACAGTTGACAGTGGGAGTTACTAAACAGAGTGATGGGGTCTAGTTGGGAGGACACTGACATTTGTTGGAGGTGGACAGTTGATAGTGGGAGTTGCTAAACAGAGTGATGGAGTCTAGTTGGGAGGACACGGACATTTGATGGAGGTGGACAGTTGACAGTGGGAGTTACTAAACAGAGTGATGGGGTCTCATCGGGAGGACACGGAAATTTGATGGAGGTGGACAGTTGACAGTGGGTGTTAGTAAACAGAGCGATGGGGTCTGGTTGGGAGGATACGGATATTTGATGGAGGTGGACAGTTGACAGTGGGTGTTAGTAAACAGAGTGATGGGGTCTGGTTGGGAAGACATGGACATTTGATGGAGGTGGACAGTTGACAGTGGGAGTTAGTAAACAGAGTGATGGGGTCTAATTTGGAGGACACGGACATTTGATGGAGGTGGACAGTTGACAGTGGGAGTTACTAAACAGAGTGATGGGGTGTCATCGGGAGGAGACGGACATTTGATGGAGTTGGACATTTGACAGTGGGAGTTACTAAACAGAGTGATGGTGTAGTTGGGAGGACACGGACATTTGATGGAGGTGGACAGTTGACAGTGGGAGTTAGTAAACAGAGTGATGCGGTCTAGTTGGGAGGACACGGACATTTGATGGAGGTGGACAGTTGACAGTGAGAGTTACTAAACAGAGTGATGGGGTCTAGTTGAGTGGACACGGACATTTGATGGAGGTGGACAGTTGACAGTGGGAGTTACTAAACAGAGTGATGGGGTCTAGTTGGGAGGACATGGACATTTGATGGAGGTGGACAGTTGACAGTGGGAGTTACTAAACAGAGTGATGGGGTCTCATCGGGAGGACACGGACATTTGATGGAGGTGGACAGTTGACAGTGGGAGTTACTAAACAGATTGAAGGGGTCTAGTTGGGAGGACACGGACATTTGATGGAGGTGGACAGTTGACAGTGGGATTAGTAAACAGAGTGATGGGGTCTCATCAGGAGGACACGGACTTTTGATGGAGGTGGACAGTTGACAGTGGGAGTTACTAAACAGATTGAAGGGGTCTAGTTGGGAGGACACGGACATTTGATGGAGGTGGACAGTTGACAGTGGGATTAGTAAACAGAGTGATGGGGTCTCATCAGGAGGACACGGACTTTTGATGGAGGTGGACAGTTGACAGTGGGAGTTACTAAACAGAGTGATGGGGTCTAGTTGGGAGGACACGGACATTTGATGGAGGTGGACAGTTGACAGTGGGAGTTAATAAACAGAGTGATGGGGTCTAGTTGGGAGGACACGGATATTTGATGGAGGTGGACAGTTGTCAGTGGGAGTTACTAAACAGAGTGATGGGGTCTAGTTGGGAGGACACGGACATTTGATGGAGGTGGACAGTTGACAGTGGGAGTTACTAAACAGAGTGATGGGGTCTAGTTGGGAGGACACGGACATTTGTTGGAGGTGGACAGTTGACAGTGGGAGTTACTAAACAGAGTGATGGAGTCTAGTTGGGAGGACACGGACATTTGATGGAGGTGGACAGTTGACAGTGGGAGTTACTAAACAGAGTGATGGGGTCTCATCGGGAGGACACGGACATTTGATGGAGGTGGACAGTTGACAGTGGGAGTTACTAAACAGAGTGATGGGGTCTAGTTGGGAGGACACGGACATTTGATGGAGGTGGACAGTTGACAGTGGGAGTTACTAAACAGAGTGATGGGGTCTAGTTGGGAGGACACGGACATTTGATGGAGGTGGACAGTTGTCAGTGGGAGTTACTAAACAGAGTGATGGGGTCTAGTTGGGAGGACACGGACATTTGATGGAGGTGGACAGTTGACAGTGGGAGTTACTAAACAGAGTGATGGGGTCTAGTTGGGAGGACACTGACATTTGTTGGAGGTGGACAGTTGATAGTGGGAGTTACTAAACACAGTGATGGAGTCTTGTTGGGAGGACACGGACATTTGATGGAGGTGGACAGTTGACAGTGGGAGTTACTAAACAGAGTGATGGGGTCTCATCGGGAGGACACGGAAATTTGATGGAGGTGGACAGTTGACAGTGGGTGTTAGTAAACAGAGCGATGGGGTCTGGTTGGGAGGATACGGATATTTGATGGAGGTGGACAGTTGACAGTGGGTGTTAGTAAACAGAGTGATGGGGTCTGGTTGGGAAGACATGGACATTTGATGGAGGTGGACAGTTGACAGTGGGAGTTAGTAAACAGAGTGATGGGGTCTAATTGGGAGGACACGGACATTTGATGGAGGTGGACAGTTGACAGTGGGAGTTACTAAACAGAGTGATGGGGTCTAGTTGAGTGGACACGGACATTTGATGGAGGTGGACAGTTGAAAGTGGGAGTTACTAAACAGAGTGATGGGGTCTAGTTGGGAGGACATGGACATTTGATGGAGGTGGAGAGTTGACAGTGGGAGTTACTAAACAGAGTGGTGGGGTCTCATCGGGAGGACACGGACATTTGATGGAGGTGGACAGTTGACAGTGGGTGTTAGTAAACAGAGCGATGGGGTCTGGTTGGGAGGATACGTATATTTGATGGAGGTGGACAGTTGACAGTGGGAGTTAGTAAACAGAGTGATGGGGTCTGGTTGGGAAGACATGGACATTTGATGGAGGTGGACAGTTGACAGTGGGAGTTAGTAAACAGAGCGATGGGGTCTGGTTGGCAGGACACGGACATTTGATGGAGGTGGACAGTTGACAGTGGGTGTTAGTAAACAGAGCGATGGGATCTGGTTGGGAGGATACGGATATTTGATGGAGGTGAACAGTTGGCAGTGGGTGTTAGTAAACAGAGTGATGGGGTCTAGTTGGGAGGACACGGACATTTGATGGAGGTGGACAGTTGACAGTGGGAGTTACTAAACAGAGTGATGGGGTCTAGTTGGGAGGACACGGACATTTGATGGAGGTGGACAGTTGACAGTGGGAGTTACTAAACAGAGTGATGGGGTCTAGTTGGGAGGACACGGACATTTGATGGAGGTGGACAGTTGACAGTGGGAGTTACTAAACAGAGTGATGGGGTCTCATCGGGAGGACACTGACATTTGTTGGAGGTGGACAGTTGATAGTGGGAGTTACTAAACAGAGTGATGGAGTCTAGTTGGGAGGACACGGACATTTGATGGAGGTGGACAGTTGACAGTGGGAGTTACTAAACAGAGTGATGGGGTCTCATCGGGAGGACACGGAAATTTGATGGAGGTGGACAGTTGACAGTGGGTGTTAGTAAACAGAGCGATGGGGTCTGGTTGGGAGGATACGGATATTTGATGGAGGTGGACAGTTGACAGTGGGTGTTAGTAAACAGAGTGATGGGGTCTGGTTGGGAAGACATGGACATTTGATGGAGGTGGACAGTTGACAGTGGGAGTTAGTAAACAGAGTGATGGGGTCTAATTGGGAGGACACGGACATTTGATGGAGGTGGACAGTTGACAGTGGGAGTTACTAAACAGAGTGATGGGGTCTAGTTGAGTGGACACGGACATTTGATGGAGGTGGACAGTTGAAAGTGGGAGTTACTAAACAGAGTGATGGGGTCTAGTTGGGAGGACATGGACATTTGATGGAGGTGGAGAGTTGACAGTGGGAGTTACTAAACAGAGTGGTGGGGTCTCATCGGGAGGACACGGACATTTGATGGAGGTGGACAGTTGACAGTGGGTGTTAGTAAACAGAGCGATGGGGTCTGGTTGGGAGGATACGGATATTTGATGGAGGTGGACAGTTGACAGTGGGTGTTAGTAAACAGAGTGATGGGGTCTGGTTGGGAAGACATGGACATTTGATGGAGGTGGACAGTTGACAGTGGGATTTAGTAAACAGAGTGATGGGGTCTAATTTGGAGGACACGGACATTTGATGGAGGTGGACAGTTGACAGTGGGAGTTACTAAACAGAGTGATGGGGTGTCATCGGGAGGAGACGGACATTTGATGGAGTTGGACATTTGACAGTGGGAGTTACTAAACAGAGTGATGGTGTAGTTGGGAGGACACGGACATTTGATGGAGGTGGACAGTTGACAGTGGGAGTTAGTAAACAGAGAGATGCGGTCTAGTTGGGAGGACACGGACATTTGATGGAGGTGGACAGTTGACAGTGAGAGTTACTAAACAGAGTGATGGGGTCTAGTTGAGTGGACACGGACATTTGATGGAGGTGGACAGTTGACAGTGGGAGTTACTAAACAGAGTGATGGTGTAGTTGGGAGGACACGGACATTTGATGGAGGTGGACAGTTGACAGTGGGAGTTAGTAAACAGAGAGATGCGGTCTAGTTGGGAGGACACGGACATTTGATGGAGGTGGACAGTTGACAGTGAGAGTTACTAAACAGAGTGATGGGGTCTAGTTGAGTGGACACGGACATTTGATGGAGGTGGACAGTTGACAGTGGGAGTTACTAAACAGAGTGATGGGGTCTAGTTGGGAGGACATGGACATTTGATGGAGGTGGACAGTTGACAGTGGGAGTTACTAAACAGAGTGATGGGGTCTCATCGGGAGGACACGGACATTTGATGGAGGTGGACAGTTGACAGTGGGAGTTACTAAACAGATTGAAGGGGTCTAGTTGGGAGGACACGGACATTTGATGGAGGTGGACAGTTGACAGTGGGATTAGTAAACAGAGTGATGGGGTCTCATCAGGAGGACAAGGACTTTTGATGGAGGTGGACAGTTGACAGTGGGAGTTACTAAACAGATTGAAGGGGTCTAGTTGGGAGGACACGGACATTTGATGGAGGTGGACAGTTGACAGTGGGATTAGTAAACAGAGTGATGGGGTCTCATCAGGAGGACACGGACTTTTGATGGAGGTGGACAGTTGACAGTGGGAGTTACTAAACAGAGTGATGGGGTCTAGTTGGGAGGACACGGACATTTGATGGAGGTGGACAGTTGACAGTGGGAGTTAATAAACAGAGTGATGGGGTCTAGTTGGGAGGACACGGATATTTGATGGAGGTGGACAGTTGTCAGTGGGAGTTACTAAACAGAGTGATGGGGTCTAGTTGGGAGGACACGGACATTTGATGGAGGTGGACAGTTGACAGTGGGAGTTACTAAACAGAGTGATGGGGTCTAGTTGGGAGGACACGGACATTTGTTGGAGGTGGACAGTTGACAGTGGGAGTTACTAAACAGAGTGATGGAGTCTAGTTGGGAGGACACGGACATTTGATGGAGGTGGACAGTTGACAGTGGGAGTTACTAAACAGAGTGATGGGGTCTCATCGGGAGGACACGGACATTTGATGGAGGTGGACAGTTGACAGTGGGAGTTACTAAACAGAGTGATGGGGTCTAGTTGGGAGGACACGGACATTTGATGGAGGTGGACAGTTGACAGTGGGAGTTACTAAACAGAGTGATGGGGTCTAGTTGGGAGGACACGGACATTTGATGGAGGTGGACAGTTGTCAGTGGGAGTTACTAAACAGAGTGATGGGGTCTAGTTGGGAGGACACGGACATTTGATGGAGGTGGACAGTTGACAGTGGGAGTTACTAAACAGAGTGATGGGGTCTAGTTGGGAGGACACTGACATTTGTTGGAGGTGGACAGTTGATAGTGGGAGTTACTAAACAGAGTGATGGAGTCTAGTTGGGAGGACACGGACATTTGATGGAGGTGGACAGTTGACAGTGGGAGTTACTAAACAGAGTGATGGGGTCTCATCGGGAGGACACGGAAATTTGATGGAGGTGGACAGTTGACAGTGGGTGTTAGTAAACAGAGCGATGGGGTCTGGTTGGGAGGATACGGATATTTGATGGAGGTGGACAGTTGACAGTGGGTGTTAGTAAACAGAGTGATGGGGTCTGGTTGGGAAGACATGGACATTTGATGGAGGTGGACAGTTGACAGTGGGAGTTAGTAAACAGAGTGATGGGGTCTAATTGGGAGGACACGGACATTTGATGGAGGTGGACAGTTGACAGTGGGAGTTACTAAACAGAGTGATGGGGTCTAGTTGAGTGGACACGGACATTTGATGGAGGTGGACAGTTGAAAGTGGGAGTTACTAAACAGAGTGATGGGGTCTAGTTGGGAGGACATGGACATTTGATGGAGGTGGAGAGTTGACAGTGGGAGTTACTAAACAGAGTGGTGGGGTCTCATCGGGAGGACACGGACATTTGATGGAGGTGGACAGTTGACAGTGGGTGTTAGTAAACAGAGCGATGGGGTCTGGTTGGGAGGATACGGATATTTGATGGAGGTGGACAGTTGACAGTGGGTGTTAGTAAACAGAGTGATGGGGTCTGGTTGGGAAGACATGGACATTTGATGGAGGTGGACAGTTGACAGTGGGAGTTAGTAAACAGAGCGATGGGGTCTGGTTGGCAGGACACGGACATTTGATGGAGGTGGACAGTTGACAGTGGGTGTTAGTAAACAGAGCGATGGGATCTGGTTGGGAGGATACGGATATTTGATGGAGGTGAACAGTTGGCAGTGGGTGTTAGTAAACAGAGTGATGGGGTCTAGTTGGGAGGACACGGACATTTGATGGAGGTGGACAGTTGACAGTGGGAGTTACTAAACAGAGTGATGGGGTCTAGTTGGGAGGACACGGACATTTGATGGAGGTGGACAGTTGACAGTGGGAGTTACTAAACAGAGTGATGGGGTCTAGTTGGGAGGACACGGACATTTGATGGAGGTGGACAGTTGACAGTGGGAGTTACTAAACAGAGTGATGGGGTCTCATCGGGAGGACACGGAAATTTGATGGAGGTGGACAGTTGACAGTGGGTGTTAGTAAACAGAGCGATGGGGTCTGGTTGGGAGGATACGGATATTTGATGGAGGTGGACAGTTGACAGTGGGTGTTAGTAAACAGAGTGATGGGGTCTGGTTGGGAAGACATGGACATTTGATGGAGGTGGACAGTTGACAGTGGGAGTTAGTAAACAGAGTGATGGGGTCTAATTGGGAGGACACGGACATTTGATGGAGGTGGACAGTTGACAGTGGGAGTTACTAAACAGAGTGATGGGGTCTAGTTGAGTGGACACGGACATTTGATGGAGGTGGACAGTTGAAAGTGGGAGTTACTAAACAGAGTGATGGGGTCTAGTTGGGAGGACATGGACATTTGATGGAGGTGGAGAGTTGACAGTGGGAGTTACTAAACAGAGTGGTGGGGTCTCATCGGGAGGACACGGACATTTGATGGAGGTGGACAGTTGACAGTGGGTGTTAGTAAACAGAGCGATGGGGTCTGGTTGGGAGGATACGGATATTTGATGGAGGTGGACAGTTGACAGTGGGTGTTAGTAAACAGAGTGATGGGGTCTGGTTGGGAAGACATGGACATTTGATGGAGGTGGACAGTTGACAGTGGGATTTAGTAAACAGAGTGATGGGGTCTAATTTGGAGGACACGGACATTTGATGGAGGTGGACAGTTGACAGTGGGAGTTACTAAACAGAGTGATGGGGTGTCATCGGGAGGAGACGGACATTTGATGGAGTTGGACATTTGACAGTGGGAGTTACTAAACAGAGTGATGGTGTAGTTGGGAGGACACGGACATTTGATGGAGGTGGACAGTTGACAGTGGGAGTTAGTAAACAGAGTGATGCGGTCTAGTTGGGAGGACACGGACATTTGATGGAGGTGGACAGTTGACAGTGAGAGTTACTAAACAGAGTGATGGGGTCTAGTTGAGTGCACACGGACATTTGATGGAGGTGGACAGTTGACAGTGGGAGTTACTAAACAGAGTGATGGGGTCTAGTTGGGAGGACATGGACATTTGATGGAGGTGGACAGTTGACAGTGGGAGTTACTAAACAGAGTGATGGGGTCTCATCGGGAGGACACGGACATTTGATGGAGGTGGACAGTTGACAGTGGGATTAGTAAACAGAGTGATGGGGTCTCATCAGGAGGACAAGGACTTTTGATGGAGGTGGACAGTTGACAGTGGGAGTTACTAAACAGATTGAAGGGGTCTAGTTGGGAGGACACGGACATTTGATGGAGGTGGACAGTTGACAGTGGGATTAGTAAACAGAGTGATGGGGTCTCATCAGGAGGACACGGACTTTTGATGGAGGTGGACAGTTGACAGTGGGAGTTACTAAACAGAGTGATGGGGTCTAGTTGGGAGGACACGGACATTTGATGGAGGTGGACAGTTGACAGTGGGAGTTAATAAACAGAGTGATGGGGTCTAGTTGGGAGGACACGGATATTTGATGGAGGTGGACAGTTGTCAGTGGGAGTTACTAAACAGAGTGATGGGGTCTAGTTGGGAGGACACGGACATTTGATGGAGGTGGACAGTTGACAGTGGGAGTTACTAAACAGAGTGATGGGGTCTAGTTGGGAGGACACGGACATTTGTTGGAGGTGGACAGTTGACAGTGGGAGTTACTAAACAGAGTGATGGAGTCTAGTTGGGAGGACACGGACATTTGATGGAGGTGGACAGTTGACAGTGGGAGTTACTAAACAGAGTGATGGGGTCTCATCGGGAGGACACGGACATTTGATGGAGGTGGACAGTTGACAGTGGGAGTTACTAAACAGAGTGATGGGGTCTAGTTGGGAGGACACGGACATTTGATGGAGGTGGACAGTTGACAGTGGGAGTTACTAAACAGAGTGATGGGGTCTAGTTGGGAGGACACGGACATTTGATGGAGGTGGACAGTTGTCAGTGGGAGTTACTAAACAGAGTGATGGGGTCTAGTTGGGAGGACACGGACATTTGATGGAGGTGGACAGTTGACAGTGGGAGTTACTAAACAGAGTGATGGGGTCTAGTTGGGAGGACACTGACATTTGTTGGAGGTGGACAGTTGATAGTGGGAGTTACTAAACAGAGTGATGGAGTCTAGTTGGGAGGACACGGACATTTGATGGAGGTGGACAGTTGACAGTGGGAGTTACTAAACAGAGTGATGGGGTCTCATCGGGAGGACACGGAAATTTGATGGAGGTGGACAGTTGACAGTGGGTGTTAGTAAACAGAGCGATGGGGTCTGGTTGGGAGGATACGGATATTTGATGGAGGTGGACAGTTGACAGTGGGTGTTAGTAAACAGAGTGATGGGGTCTGGTTGGGAAGACATGGACATTTGATGGAGGTGGACAGTTGACAGTGGGAGTTAGTAAACAGAGTGATGGGGTCTAATTGGGAGGACACGGACATTTGATGGAGGTGGACAGTTGACAGTGGGAGTTACTAAACAGAGTGATGGGGTCTAGTTGAGTGGACACGGACATTTGATGGAGGTGGACAGTTGAAAGTGGGAGTTACTAAACAGAGTGATGGGGTCTAGTTGGGAGGACATGGACATTTGATGGAGGTGGAGAGTTGACAGTGGGAGTTACTAAACAGAGTGGTGGGGTCTCATCGGGAGGACACGGACATTTGATGGAGGTGGACAGTTGACAGTGGGTGTTAGTAAACAGAGCGATGGGGTCTGGTTGGGAGGATACGGATATTTGATGGAGGTGGACAGTTGACAGTGGGTGTTAGTAAACAGAGTGATGGGGTCTGGTTGGGAAGACATGGACATTTGATGGAGGTGGACAGTTGACAGTGGGAGTTAGTAAACAGAGCGATGGGGTCTGGTTGGCAGGACACGGACATTTGATGGAGGTGGACAGTTGACAGTGGGTGTTAGTAAACAGAGCGATGGGATCTGGTTGGGAGGATACGGATATTTGATGGAGGTGAACAGTTGGCAGTGGGTGTTAGTAAACAGAGTGATGGGGTCTAGTTGGGAGGACACGGACATTTGATGGAGGTGGACAGTTGACAGTGGGAGTTACTAAACAGAGTGATGGGGTCTAGTTGGGAGGACACGGACATTTGATGGAGGTGGACAGTTGACAGTGGGAGTTACTAAACAGAGTGATGGGGTCTAGTTGGGAGGACACGGACATTTGATGGAGGTGGACAGTTGACAGTGGGAGTTACTAAACAGAGTGATGGGGTCTCATCGGGAGGACACGGAAATTTGATGGAGGTGGACAGTTGACAGTGGGTGTTAGTAAACAGAGCGATGGGGTCTGGTTGGGAGGATACGGATATTTGATGGAGGTGGACAGTTGACAGTGGGTGTTAGTAAACAGAGTGATGGGGTCTGGTTGGGAAGACATGGACATTTGATGGAGGTGGACAGTTGACAGTGGGAGTTAGTAAACAGAGTGATGGGGTCTAATTGGGAGGACACGGACATTTGATGGAGGTGGACAGTTGACAGTGGGAGTTACTAAACAGAGTGATGGGGTCTAGTTGAGTGGACACGGACATTTGATGGAGGTGGACAGTTGAAAGTGGGAGTTACTAAACAGAGTGATGGGGTCTAGTTGGGAGGACATGGACATTTGATGGAGGTGGAGAGTTGACAGTGGGAGTTACTAAACAGAGTGGTAGGGTCTCATCGGGAGGACACGGACATTTGATGGAGGTGGACAGTTGACAGTGGGTGTTAGTAAACAGAGCGATGGGGTCTGGTTGGGAGGATACGGATATTTGATGGAGGTGGACAGTTGACAGTGGGTGTTAGTAAACAGAGTGATGGGGTCTGGTTGGGAAGACATGGACATTTGATGGAGGTGGACAGTTGACAGTGGGAGTTACTAAACAGATTGAAGGGGTCTAGTTGGGAGGACACGGACATTTGATGGAGGTGGACAGTTGACAGTGGGATTAGTAAACAGAGTGATGGGGTCTCATCAGGAGGACAAGGACTTTTGATGGAGGAGGACAGTTGACAGTGGGAGTTACTAAACAGATTGAAGGGGTCTAGTTGGGAGGACACGGACATTTGATGGAGGTGGACAGTTGACAGTGGGATTAGTAAACAGAGTGATGGGGTCTCATCAGGAGGACACGGACTTTTGATGGAGGTGGACAGTTGACAGTGGGAGTTACTAAACAGAGTGATGGGGTCTAGTTGGGAGGACACGGACATTTGATGGAGGTGGACAGTTGACAGTGGGAGTTAATAAACAGAGTGATGGGGTCTAGTTGGGAGGACACGGATATTTGATGGAGGTGGACAGTTGTCAGTGGGAGTTACTAAACAGAGTGATGGGGTCTAGTTGGGAGGACACGGACATTTGATGGAGGTGGACAGTTGACAGTGGGAGTTACTAAACAGAGTGATGGGGTCTAGTTGGGAGGACACGGACATTTGTTGGAGGTGGACAGTTGACAGTGGGAGTTACTAAACAGAGTGATGGAGTCTAGTTGGGAGGACACGGACATTTGATGGAGGTGGACAGTTGACAGTGGGAGTTACTAAACAGAGTGATGGGGTCTCATCGGGAGGACACGGACATTTGATGGAGGTGGACAGTTGACAGTGGGAGTTACTAAACAGAGTGATGGGGTCTAGTTGGGAGGACACGGACATTTGATGGAGGTGGACAGTTGACAGTGGGAGTTACTAAACAGAGTGATGGGGTCTAGTTGGGAGGACACGGACATTTGATGGAGGTGGACAGTTGTCAGTGGGAGTTACTAAACAGAGTGATGGGGTCTAGTTGGGAGGACACGGACATTTGATGGAGGTGGACAGTTGACAGTGGGAGTTACTAAACAGAGTGATGGGGTCTAGTTGGGAGGACACTGACATTTGTTGGAGGTGGACAGTTGATAGTGGGAGTTACTAAACAGAGTGATGGAGTCTAGTTGGGAGGACACGGACATTTGATGGAGGTGGACAGTTGACAGTGGGAGTTACTAAACAGAGTGATGGGGTCTCATCGGGAGGACACGGAAATTTGATGGAGGTGGACAGTTGACAGTGGGTGTTAGTAAACAGAGCGATGGGGTCTGGTTGGGAGGATACGGATATTTGATGGAGGTGGACAGTTGACAGTGGGTGTTAGTAAACAGAGTGATGGGGTCTGGTTGGGAAGACATGGACATTTGATGGAGGTGGACAGTTGACAGTGGGAGTTAGTAAACAGAGCGATGGGGTCTGGTTGGCAGGACACGGACATTTGATGGAGGTGGACAGTTGACAGTGGGTGTTAGTAAACAGAGCGATGGGATCTGGTTGGGAGGATACGGATATTTGATGGAGGTGAACAGTTGGCAGTGGGTGTTAGTAAACAGAGTGATGGGGTCTAGTTGGGAGGACACGGACATTTGATGGAGGTGGACAGTTGACAGTGGGAGTTACTAAACAGAGTGATGGGGTCTAGTTGGGAGGACACGGACATTTGATGGAGGTGGACAGTTGACAGTGGGAGTTACTAAACAGAGTGATGGGGTCTAGTTGGGAGGACACGGACATTTGATGGAGGTGGACAGTTGACAGTGGGAGTTACTAAACAGAGTGATGGGGTCTCATCGGGAGGACACGGAAATTTGATGGAGGTGGACAGTTGACAGTGGGTGTTAGTAAACAGAGCGATGGGGTCTGGTTGGGAGGATACGGATATTTGATGGAGGTGGACAGTTGACAGTGGGTGTTAGTAAACAGAGTGATGGGGTCTGGTTGGGAAGACATGGACATTTGATGGAGGTGGACAGTTGACAGTGGGAGTTAGTAAACAGAGTGATGGGGTCTAATTGGGAGGACACGGACATTTGATGGAGGTGGACAGTTGACAGTGGGAGTTACTAAACAGAGTGATGGGGTCTAGTTGAGTGGACACGGACATTTGATGGAGGTGGACAGTTGAAAGTGGGAGTTACTAAACAGAGTGATGGGGTCTAGTTGGGAGGACATGGACATTTGATGGAGGTGGAGAGTTGACAGTGGGAGTTACTAAACAGAGTGGTGGGGTCTCATCGGGAGGACACGGACATTTGATGGAGGTGGACAGTTGACAGTGGGTGTTAGTAAACAGAGCGATGGGGTCTGGTTGGGAGGATACGGATATTTGATGGAGGTGGACAGTTGACAGTGGGTGTTAGTAAACAGAGTGATGGGGTCTGGTTGGGAAGACATGGACATTTGATGGAGGTGGACAGTTGACAGTGGGAGTTAGTAAACAGAGCGATGGGGTCTGGTTGGCAGGACACGGACATTTGATGGAGGTGGACAGTTGACAGTGGGTGTTAGTAAACAGAGCGATGGGATCTGGTTGGGAGGATACGGATATTTGATGGAGGTGAACAGTTGGCAGTGGGTGTTAGTAAACAGAGTGATGGGGTCTAGTTGGGAGGACACGGACATTTGATGGAGGTGGACAGTTGACAGTGGGAGTTACTAAACAGAGTGATGGGGTCTAGTTGGGAGGACACGGACATTTGATGGAGGTGGACAGTTGACAGTGGGAGTTACTAAACAGAGTGATGGGGTCTAGTTGGGAGGACACGGACATTTGATGGAGGTGGACAGTTGACAGTGGGAGTTACTAAACAGAGTGATGGGGTCTCATCGGGAGGACACGGAAATTTGATGGAGGTGGACAGTTGACAGTGGGTGTTAGTAAACAGAGCGATGGGGTCTGGTTGGGAGGATACGGATATTTGATGGAGGTGGACAGTTGACAGTGGGAGTTAGTAAACAGAGTGATGGGGTCTCATCGGGAGGACACGGACATTTGATGGAGGTGGACAGATGACAGTGGGAGTTACTAAACCGGGTGATGCGGTCTAGTTGGGAGGACACGGACTTTTGATGGAGGTGGACAGTTGACAGTGGGAGTTACTAAACAGAGTGATGGGGTCTAGTTGGGAGGAGACGGACATTTGATGGAGGTGGACAGTTGACAGTGGGAGTTACTAAACAGAGCGATGGGGTCTAGTTGGGAGGACACGGACATTTGATGGACGTGGACAGTTGACAGTGGGAGTTACTAAACAGAGTGATGGAGTCTAGTTGGGAGGACACGGACATTTGATGGAGGTGGACAGTTGACAGTGGGAGTTACTAAACAGAGTGATGGGGTCTCATCGGGAGGACACGAACATTTGATGGAGGTGGACAGTTGACAGTGGGTGTTAGTAAACAGAGCGATGGGGTCTGGTTGGGAGGATACGGATATTTGATGGAGGTGGACAGTTGACTGTGGGTGTTAGTAAACAGAGTGTTGGGGTCTCATCAGGAGGACACGGACATTTGATGGAGGTGGACAGTTGACAGTGGGAGTTACTAAACAGATTGAAGGGGTCTAGTTGGGAGGACACGGACATTTGATGGAGGTGGACAGTTGACAGTGGGATTAGTAAACAGAGTGATGGGGTCTCATCAGGAGGACACGGACTTTTGATGGATGTGGACAGTTGACAGTGGGAGTTACTAAACAGAGTGATGGGGTCTAGTTGGGAGGACACGGACATTTGATGGAGGTGGACAGTTGACAGTGGGAGTTAATAAACAGAGTGATGGGGTCTAGTTGGGAGGACACGGATATTTGATGGAGGTGGACAGTTGTCAGTGGGAGTTACTAAACAGAGTGATGGGGTCTAGTTGGGAGGACACGGACATTTGATGGAGGTGGACAGTTGACAGTGGGAGTTAGTAAACAGAGTGATGGGGTCTAATTGGGAGGACACGGACATTTGATGGAGGTGGACAGTTGACAGTGGGAGTTACTAAACAGAGTGATGGGGTCTAGTTGAGTGGACACGGACATTTGATGGAGGTGGACAGTTGAAAGTGGGAGTTACTAAACAGAGTGATGGGGTCTAGTTGGGAGGACATGGACATTTGATGGAGGTGGACAGTTGACAGTGGGAGTTACTAAACAGAGTGGTGGGGTCTCATCGGGAGGACACGGACATTTGATGGAGGTGGACAGTTGACAGTGGGTGTTAGTAAACAGAGCGATGGGGTCTGGTTGGGAGGATACGGATATTTGATGGAGGTGGACAGTTGACAGTGGGTGTTAGTAAACAGAGTGATGGGGTCTGGTTGGGAAGACATGGACATTTGATGGAGGTGGACAGTTGATAGTGGGAGTTAGTAAACAGAGCGATGGGGTCTGGTTGGCAGGACACGGACATTTGATGGAGGTGGACAGTTGACAGTGGGTGTTAGTAAACAGAGCGATGGGGTCTGGTTGGGAGGATACGGATATTTGATGGAGGTGGACAGTTGACAGTGGGTGTTAGTAAACAGAGTGATGGGGTCTGGTTGGGAAGACATGGACATTTGATGGAGGTGGACAGTTGACAGTGGGAGTTAGTAAACAGAGTGATGGGGTCTAATTGGGAGGACACGGACATTTGATGGAGGTGGACAGTTGACAGTGGGAGTTACTAAACAGAGTGATGGGGTCTAGTTGAGTGGACACGGACATTTGATGGAGGTGGACAGTTGAAAGTGGGAGTTACTAAACAGAGTGATGGGGTCTAGTTGGGAGGACATGGACATTTGATGGAGGTGGAGAGTTGACAGTGGGAGTTACTAAACAGAGTGGTGGGGTCTCATCGGGAGGACACGGACATTTGATGGAGGTGGACAGTTGACAGTGGGTGTTAGTAAACAGAGCGATGGGGTCTGGTTGGGAGGATACGGATATTTGATGGAGGTGGACAGTTGACAGTGGGTGTTAGTAAACAGAGTGATGGGGTCTGGTTGGGAAGACATGGACATTTGATGGAGGTGGACAGTTGACAGTGGGAGTTAGTAAACAGAGCGATGGGGTCTGGTTGGCAGGACACGGACATTTGATGGAGGTGGACAGTTGACAGTGGGTGTTAGTAAACAGAGCGATGGGATCTGGTTGGGAGGATACGGATATTTGATGGAGGTGAACAGTTGGCAGTGGGTGTTAGTAAACAGAGTGATGGGGTCTAGTTGGGAGGACACGGACATTTGATGGAGGTGGACAGTTGACAGTGGGAGTTACTAAACAGAGTGATGGGGTCTAGTTGGGAGGACACGGACATTTGATGGAGGTGGACAGTTGACAGTGGGAGTTACTAAACAGAGTGATGGGGTCTAGTTGGGAGGACACGGACATTTGATGGAGGTGGACAGTTGACAGTGGGAGTTACTAAACAGAGTGATGGGGTCTCATCGGGAGGACACGGAAATTTGATGGAGGTGGACAGTTGACAGTGGGTGTTAGTAAACAGAGCGATGGGGTCTGGTTGGGAGGATACGGATATTTGATGGAGGTGGACAGTTGACAGTGGGAGTTAGTAAACAGAGTGATGGGGTCTCATCGGGAGGACACGGACATTTGATGGAGGTGGACAGATGACAGTGGGAGTTACTAAACCGGGTGATGCGGTCTAGTTGGGAGGACACGGACTTTTGATGGAGGTGGACAGTTGACAGTGGGAGTTACTAAACAGAGTGATGGGGTCTAGTTGGGAGGATACGGATATTTGATGGAGGTGGACAGTTGACAGTGGGAGTTAGTAAACAGAGCGATGGGGTCTGGTTGGCAGGACACGGACATTTGATGGAGGTGGACAGTTGACAGTGGGTGTTAGTAAACAGAGCGATGGGATCTGGTTGGGAGGATACGGATATTTGATGGAGGTGAACAGTTGGCAGTGGGTGTTAGTAAACAGAGTGATGGGGTCTAGTTGGGAGGACACGGACATTTGATGGAGGTGGACAGTTGACAGTGGGAGTTACTAAACAGAGTGATGGGGTCTAGTTGGGAGGACACGGACATTTGATGGAGGTGGACAGTTGACAGTGGGAGTTACTAAACAGAGTGATGGGGTCTAGTTGGGAGGACACGGACATTTGATGGAGGTGGACAGTTGACAGTGGGAGTTACTAAACAGAGTGATGGGGTCTCATCGGGAGGACACGGACATTTGATGGAGGTGGACAGTTGACAGTGGGAGTTACTAAACAGAGTGAGGTGGTCTAGTTGGGAGGACACGGACATTTGATGGAGGTGGACAGTTGACAGTGGGAGTTAGTAAACAGAGTGATGGGGTCTCATCGGGAGGACACGGACATTTGATGGAGGTGGACAGATGACAGTGGGAGTTACTAAACCGGGTGATGCGGTCTAGTTGGGAGGACACGGACTTTTGATGGAGGTGGACAGTTGACAGTGGGAGTTACTAAACAGAGTGATGGGGTCTCATCGGGAGGACACGGAAATTTGATGGAGGTGGACAGTTGACAGTGGGTGTTAGTAAACAGAGCGATGGGGTCTGGTTGGGAGGATACGGATATTTGATGCAGGTGGACAGTTGACAGTGGGAGTTAGTAAACAGAGTGATGGGGTCTCATCGGGAGGACACGGACATTTGATGGAGGTGGACAGATGACAGTGGGAGTTACTAAACCGGGTGATGCGGTCTAGTTGGGAGGACACGGACTTTTGATGGAGGTGGACAGTTGACAGTGGGAGTTACTAAACAGAGTGATGGGGTCTAGTTGGGAGGAGACGGACATTTGATGGAGGTGGACAGTTGACAGTGGGAGTTACTAAACAGAGCGATGGGGTCTAGTTGGGAGGACACGGACATTTGATGGACGTGGACAGTTGACAGTGGGAGTTACTAAACAGAGTGATGGAGTCTAGTTGGGAGGACACGGACATTTGATGGAGGTGGACAGTTGACAGTGGGAGTTACTAAACAGAGTGATGGGGTCTCATCGGGAGGACACGAACATTTGATGGAGGTGGACAGTTGACAGTGGGTGTTAGTAAACAGAGCGATGGGGTCTGGTTGGGAGGATACGGATATTTGATGGAGGTGGACAGTTGACTGTGGGTGTTAGTAAACAGAGTGTTGGGGTCTCATCAGGAGGACACGGACATTTGATGGAGGTGGACAGTTGACAGTGGGAGTTACTAAACAGATTGAAGGGGTCTAGTTGGGAGGACACGGACATTTGATGGAGGTGGACAGTTGACAGTGGGATTAGTAAACAGAGTGATGGGGTCTCATCAGGAGGACACGGACTTTTGATGGATGTGGACAGTTGACAGTGGGAGTTACTAAACAGAGTGATGGGGTCTAGTTGGGAGGACACGGACATTTGATGGAGGTGGACAGTTGACAGTGGGAGTTAATAAACAGAGTGATGGGGTCTAGTTGGGAGGACACGGATATTTGATGGAGGTGGACAGTTGTCAGTGGGAGTTACTAAACAGAGTGATGGGGTCTAGTTGGGAGGACACGGACATTTGATGGAGGTGGACAGTTGACAGTGGGAGTTAGTAAACAGAGTGATGGGGTCTAATTGGGAGGACACGGACATTTGATGGAGGTGGACAGTTGACAGTGGGAGTTACTAAACAGAGTGATGGGGTCTAGTTGAGTGGACACGGACATTTGATGGAGGTGGACAGTTGAAAGTGGGAGTTACTAAACAGAGTGATGGGGTCTAGTTGGGAGGACATGGACATTTGATGGAGGTGGACAGTTGACAGTGGGAGTTACTAAACAGAGTGGTGGGGTCTCATCGGGAGGACACGGACATTTGATGGAGGTGGACAGTTGACAGTGGGTGTTAGTAAACAGAGCGATGGGGTCTGGTTGGGAGGATACGGATATTTGATGGAGGTGGACAGTTGACAGTGGGTGTTAGTAAACAGAGTGATGGGGTCTGGTTGGGAAGACATGGACATTTGATGGAGGTGGACAGTTGATAGTGGGAGTTAGTAAACAGAGCGATGGGGTCTGGTTGGCAGGACACGGACATTTGATGGAGGTGGACAGTTGACAGTGGGTGTTAGTAAACAGAGCGATGGGGTCTGGTTGGGAGGATACGGATATTTGATGGAGGTGGACAGTTGACAGTGGGTGTTAGTAAACAGAGTGATGGGGTCTGGTTGGGAAGACATGGACATTTGATGGAGGTGGACAGTTGACAGTGGGAGTTAGTAAACAGAGTGATGGGGTCTAATTGGGAGGACACGGACATTTGATGGAGGTGGACAGTTGACAGTGGGAGTTACTAAACAGAGTGATGGGGTCTAGTTGAGTGGACACGGACATTTGATGGAGGTGGACAGTTGAAAGTGGGAGTTACTAAACAGAGTGATGGGGTCTAGTTGGGAGGACATGGACATTTGATGGAGGTGGACAGTTGACAGTGGGAGTTACTAAACAGAGTGGTGGGGTCTCATCGGGAGGACACGGACATTTGATGGAGGTGGACAGTTGACAGTGGGTGTTAGTAAACAGAGCGATGGGGTCTGGTTGGGAGGATACGGATATTTGATGGAGGTGGACAGTTGACAGTGGGTGTTAGTAAACAGAGTGATGGGGTCTGGTTGGGAAGACATGGACATTTGATGGAGGTGGACAGTTGACAGTGGGAGTTAGTAAACAGAGCGATGGGGTCTGGTTGGCAGGACACGGACATTTGATGGAGGTGGACAGTTGACAGTGGGTGTTAGTAAACGGAGCGATGGGATCTGGTTGGGAGGATACGGATATTTGATGGAGGTGAACAGTTGGCAGTGGGTGTTAGTAAACAGAGTGATGGGGTCTAGTTGGGAGGACACGGACATTTGATGGAGGTGGACAGTTGACAGTGGGAGTTACTAAACAGAGTGATGGGGTCTAGTTGGGAGGACACGGACATTTGATGGAGGTGGACAGTTGACAGTGGGAGTTACTAAACAGAGTGATGGGGTCTAGTTGGGAGGACACGGACATTTGATGGAGGTGGACAGTTGACAGTGGGAGTTACTAAACAGAGTGATGGGGTCTCATCGGGAGGACACGGACATTTGATGGAGGTGGACAGTTGACAGTGGGAGTTACTAAACAGAGTGAGGTGGTCTAGTTGGGAGGACACGGACATTTGATGGAGGTGGACAGTTGACAGTGGGAGTTAGTAAACAGAGTGATGGGGTCTCATCGGGAGGACACGGACATTTGATGGAGGTGGACAGATGACAGTGGGAGTTACTAAACCGGGTGATGCGGTCTAGTTGGGAGGACACGGACTTTTGATGGAGGTGGACAGTTGACAGTGGGAGTTACTAAACAGAGTGATGGGGTCTAGTTGGGAGGAGACGGACATTTGATGGAGGTGGACAGTTGACAGTGGGAGTTACTAAACAGAGCGATGGGGTCTAGTTGGGAGGACACGGACATTTGATGGACGTGGACAGTTGACAGTGGGAGTTACTAAACAGATTGAAGGGGTCTAGTTGGGAGGACACGGACATTTGATGGAGGTGGACAGTTGACAGTGGGATTAGTAAACAGAGTGATGGGGTCTCATCAGGAGGACACGGACTTTTGATGGATGTGGACAGTTGACAGTGGGAGTTACTAAACAGAGTGATGGGGTCTAGTTGGGAGGACACGGACATTTGATGGAGGTGGACAGTTGACAGTGGGAGTTAATAAACAGAGTGATGGGGTCTAGTTGGGAGGACACGGATATTTGATGGAGGTGGACAGTTGTCAGTGGGAGTTACTAAACAGAGTGATGGGGTCTAGTTGGGAGGACACGGACATTTGATGGAGGTGGACAGTTGACAGTGGGAGTTAGTAAACAGAGTGATGGGGTCTAATTGGGAGGACACGGACATTTGATGGAGGTGGACAGTTGACAGTGGGAGTTACTAAACAGAGTGATGGGGTCTAGTTGAGTGGACACGGACATTTGATGGAGGTGGACAGTTGAAAGTGGGAGTTACTAAACAGAGTGATGGGGTCTAGTTGGGAGGACATGGACATTTGATGGAGGTGGACAGTTGACAGTGGGAGTTACTAAACAGAGTGGTGGGGTCTCATCGGGAGGACACGGACATTTGATGGAGGTGGACAGTTGACAGTGGGTGTTAGTAAACAGAGCGATGGGGTCTGGTTGGGAGGATACGGATATTTGATGGAGGTGGACAGTTGACAGTGGGTGTTAGTAAACAGAGTGATGGGGTCTGGTTGGGAAGACATGGACATTTGATGGAGGTGGACAGTTGATAGTGGGAGTTAGTAAACAGAGCGATGGGGTCTGGTTGGCAGGACACGGACATTTGATGGAGGTGGACAGTTGACAGTGGGTGTTAGTAAACAGAGCGATGGGATCTGGTTGGGAGGATACGGATATTTGATGGAGGTGAACAGTTGGCAGTGGGTGTTAGTAAACAGAGTGATGGGGTCTAGTTGGGAGGACACGGAAATTTGATGGAGGTGGACAGTTGACAGTGGGAGTTACTAAACAGAGTGATGGGGTCTAGTTGGGAGGACACTGACATTTGTTGGAGGTGGACAGTTGACAGTGGGTGTTAGTAAACAGAGCGATGGGGTCTGGTTGGGAGGATACGGATATTTGATGGAGGTGGACAGTTGACAGTGGGTGTTAGTAAACAGAGTGATGGGGTCTGGTTGGGAAGACATGGACATTTGATGGAGGTGGACAGTTGACAGTGGGAGTTAGTAAACAGAGCGATGGGGTCTGGTTGGCAGGACACGGACATTTGATGGAGGTGGACAGTTGACAGTGGGTGTTAGTAAACAGAGCGATGGGATCTGGTTGGGAGGATACGGATATTTGATGGAGGTGAACAGTTGGCAGTGGGTGTTAGTAAACAGAGTGATGGGGTCTAGTTGGGAGGACACGGACATTTGATGGAGGTGGACAGTTGACAGTGGGAGTTACTAAACAGAGTGATGGGGTCTAGTTGGGAGGACACGGACATTTGATGGAGGTGGACAGTTGACAGTGGGAGTTACTAAACAGAGTGATGGGGTCTAGTTGGGAGGACACGGACATTTGATGGAGGTGGACAGTTGACAGTGGGAGTTACTAAACAGAGTGATGGGGTCTCATCGGGAGGACACGGAAATTTGATGGAGGTGGACAGTTGACAGTGGGTGTTAGTAAACAGAGCGATGGGGTCTGGTTGGGAGGATACGGATATTTGATGGAGGTGGACAGTTGACAGTGGGAGTTAGTAAACAGAGTGATGGGGTCTCATCGGGAGGACACGGACATTTGATGGAGGTGGACAGATGACAGTGGGAGTTACTAAACCGGGTGATGCGGTCTAGTTGGGAGGACACGGACTTTTGATGGAGGTGGACAGTTGACAGTGGGAGTTACTAAACAGAGTGATGGGGTCTAGTTGGGAGGAGACGGACATTTGATGGAGGTGGACAGTTGACAGTGGGAGTTACTAAACAGAGCGATGGGGTCTAGTTGGGAGGACACGGACATTTGATGGACGTGGACAGTTGACAGTGGGAGTTACTAAACAGAGTGATGGAGTCTAGTTGGGAGGACACGGACATTTGATGGAGGTGGACAGTTGACAGTGGGAGTTACTAAACAGAGTGATGGGGTCTCATCGGGAGGACACGAACATTTGATGGAGGTGGACAGTTGACAGTGGGTGTTAGTAAACAGAGCGATGGGGTCTGGTTGGGAGGATACGGATATTTGATGGAGGTGGACAGTTGACTGTGGGTGTTAGTAAACAGAGTGTTGGGGTCTCATCAGGAGGACACGGACATTTGATGGAGGTGGACAGTTGACAGTGGGAGTTACTAAACAGATTGAAGGGGTCTAGTTGGGAGGACACGGACATTTGATGGAGGTGGACAGTTGACAGTGGGATTAGTAAACAGAGTGATGGGGTCTCATCAGGAGGACACGGACTTTTGATGGATGTGGACAGTTGACAGTGGGAGTTACTAAACAGAGTGATGGGGTCTAGTTGGGAGGACACGGACATTTGATGGAGGTGGACAGTTGACAGTGGGAGTTAATAAACAGAGTGATGGGGTCTAGTTGGGAGGACACGGATATTTGATGGAGGTGGACAGTTGTCGGTGGGAGTTACTAAACAGAGTGATGGGGTCTAGTTGGGAGGACACGGACATTTGATGGAGGTGGACAGTTGACAGTGGGAGTTAGTAAACAGAGTGATGGGGTCTAATTGGGAGGACACGGACATTTGATGGAGGTGGACAGTTGACAGTGGGAGTTACTAAACAGAGTGATGGGGTCTAGTTGAGTGGACACGGACATTTGATGGAGGTGGACAGTTGAAAGTGGGAGTTACTAAACAGAGTGATGGGGTCTAGTTGGGAGGACATGGACATTTGATGGAGGTGGACAGTTGACAGTGGGAGTTACTAAACAGAGTGGTGGGGTCTCATCGGGAGGACACGGACATTTGATGGAGGTGGACAGTTGACAGTGGGTGTTAGTAAACAGAGCGATGGGGTCTGGTTGGGAGGATACGGATATTTGATGGAGGTGGACAGTTGACAGTGGGTGTTAGTAAACAGAGTGATGGGGTCTGGTTGGGAAGACATGGACATTTGATGGAGGTGGACAGTTGATAGTGGGAGTTAGTAAACAGAGCGATGGGGTCTGGTTGGCAGGACACGGACATTTGATGGAGGTGGACAGTTGACAGTGGGTGTTAGTAAACAGAGCGATGGGGTCTGGTTGGGAGGATACGGATATTTGATGGAGGTGGACAGTTGACAGTGGGTGTTAGTAAACAGAGTGATGGGGTCTGGTTGGGAAGACATGGACATTTGATGGAGGTGGACAGTTGACAGTGGGAGTTAGTAAACAGAGTGATGGGGTCTAATTGGGAGGACACGGACATTTGATGGAGGTGGACAGTTGACAGTGGGAGTTACTAAACAGAGTGATGGGGTCTAGTTGAGTGGACACGGACATTTGATGGAGGTGGACAGTTGAAAGTGGGAGTTACTAAACAGAGTGATGGGGTCTAGTTGGGAGGACATGGACATTTGATGGAGGTGGACAGTTGACAGTGGGAGTTACTAAACAGAGTGGTGGCGTCTCATCGGGAGGACACGGACATTTGATGGAGGTGGACAGTTGACAGTGGGTGTTAGTAAACAGAGCGATGGGGTCTGGTTGGGAGGATACGGATATTTGATGGAGGTGGACAGTTGACAGTGGGTGTTAGTAAACAGAGTGATGGGGTCTGGTTGGGAAGACATGGACATTTGATGGAGGTGGACAGTTGACAGTGGGAGTTAGTAAACAGAGCGATGGGGTCTGGTTGGCAGGACACGGACATTTGATGGAGGTGGACAGTTGACAGTGGGTGTTAGTAAACAGAGCGATGGGATCTGGTTGGGAGGATACGGATATTTGATGGAGGTGAACAGTTGGCAGTGGGTGTTAGTAAACAGAGTGATGGGGTCTAGTTGGGAGGACACGGACATTTGATGGAGGTGGACAGTTGACAGTGGGAGTTACTAAACAGAGTGATGGGGTCTAGTTGGGAGGACACGGACATTTGATGGAGGTGGACAGTTGACAGTGGGAGTTACTAAACAGAGTGATGGGGTCTAGTTGGGAGGACACGGACATTTGATGGAGGTGGACAGTTGACAGTGGGAGTTACTAAACAGAGTGATGGGGTCTCATCGGGAGGACACGGACATTTGATGGAGGTGGACAGTTGACAGTGGGAGTTACTAAACAGAGTGAGGTGGTCTAGTTGGGAGGACACGGACATTTGATGGAGGTGGACAGTTGACAGTGGGAGTTAGTAAACAGAGTGATGGGTTCTCATCGGGAGGACACGGACATTTGATGGAGGTGGACAGATGACAGTGGGAGTTACTAAACCGGGTGATGCGGTCTAGTTGGGAGGACACGGACTTTTGATGGAGGTGGACAGTTGACAGTGGGAGTTACTAAACAGAGTGATGGGGTCTAGTTGGGAGGAGACGGACATTTGATGGAGGTGGACAGTTGACAGTGGGAGTTACTAAACAGAGCGATGGGGTCTAGTTGGGAGGACACGGACATTTGATGGACGTGGACAGTTGACAGTGGGAGTTACTAAACAGATTGAAGGGGTCTAGTTGGGAGGACACGGACATTTGATGGAGGTGGACAGTTGACAGTGGGATTAGTAAACAGAGTGATGGGGTCTCATCAGGAGGACACGGACATTTGATGGAGGTGGACAGTTGACAGTGGGAGTTACTAAACAGAGTGATGGGGTCTAGTTGAGTGGACACGGACATTTGATGGAGGTGGACAGTTGAAAGTGGGAGTTACTAAACAGAGTGATGGGGTCTAGTTGGGAGGACATGGACATTTGATGGAGGTGGACAGTTGACAGTGGGAGTTACTAAACAGAGTGGTGGGGTCTCATCGGGAGGACACGGACATTTGATGGAGGTGGACAGTTGACAGTGGGTGTTAGTAAACAGAGCGATGGGGTCTGGTTGGGAGGATACGGATATTTGATGGAGGTGGACAGTTGACAGTGGGTGTTAGTAAACAGAGTGATGGGGTCTGGTTGGGAAGACATGGACATTTGATGGAGGTGGACAGTTGATAGTGGGAGTTAGTAAACAGAGCGATGGGGTCTGGTTGGCAGGACACGGACATTTGATGGAGGTGGACAGTTGACAGTGGGTGTTAGTAAACAGAGCGATGGGATCTGGTTGGGAGGATACGGATATTTGATGGAGGTGAACAGTTGGCAGTGGGTGTTAGTAAACAGAGTGATGGGGTCTGGTTGGGAAGACATGGACATTTGATGGAGGTGGACAGTTGATAGTGGGAGTTAGTAAACAGAGCGATGGGGTCTGGTTGGCAGGACACGGACATTTGATGGAGGTGGACAGTTGACAGTGGGTGTTAGTAAACAGAGCGATGGGATCTGGTTGGGAGGATACGGATATTTGATGGAGGTGAACAGTTGGCAGTGGGTGTTAGTAAACAGAGTGATGGGGTCTAGTTGGGAGGACACGGAAATTTGATGGAGGTGGACAGTTGACAGTGGGAGTTACTAAACAGAGTGATGGGGTCTAGTTGGGAGGACACGGACATTTGATGGAGGTGGACAGTTGACAGTGGGAGTTACTAAACAGAGTGATGGGGTCTAATTGGGAGGACACGGACATTTGATGGAGGTGGACAGTTGACAGTGGGAGTTACTAAACAGAGTGATGGGGTCTAGTTGAGTGGACACGGACATTTGATGGAGGTGGACAGTTGAAAGTGGGAGTTACTAAACAGAGTGATGGGGTCTAGTTGGGAGGACATGGACATTTGATGGAGGTGGACAGTTGACAGTGGGAGTTACTAAACAGAGTGGTGGCGTCTCATCGGGAGGACACGGACATTTGATGGAGGTGGACAGTTGACAGTGGGTGTTAGTAAACAGAGCGATGGGGTCTGGTTGGGAGGATACGGATATTTGATGGAGGTGAACAGTTGGCAGTGGGTGTTAGTAAACAGAGTGATGGGGTCTGGTTGGGAAGACATGGACATTTGATGGAGGTGGACAGTTGATAGTGGGAGTTAGTAAACAGAGCGATGGGGTCTGGTTGGCAGGACACGGACATTTGATGGAGGTGGACAGTTGACAGTGGGTGTTAGTAAACAGAGCGATGGGATCTGGTTGGGAGGATACGGATATTTGATGGAGGTGAACAGTTGGCAGTGGGTGTTAGTAAACAGAGTGATGGGGTCTAGTTGGGAGGACACGGAAATTTGATGGAGGTGGACAGTTGACAGTGGGAGTTACTAAACAGAGTGATGGGGTCTAGTTGGGAGGACACGGACATTTGATGGAGGTGGACAGTTGACAGTGGGAGTTACTAAACAGAGTGATGGGGTCTAATTGGGAGGACACGGACATTTGATGGAGGTGGACAGTTGACAGTGGGAGTTACTAAACAGAGTGATGGGGTCTAGTTGAGTGGACACGGACATTTGATGGAGGTGGACAGTTGAAAGTGGGAGTTACTAAACAGAGTGATGGGGTCTAGTTGGGAGGACATGGACATTTGATGGAGGTGGACAGTTGACAGTGGGAGTTACTAAACAGAGTGGTGGCGTCTCATCGGGAGGACACGGACATTTGATGGAGGTGGACAGTTGACAGTGGGTGTTAGTAAACAGAGCGATGGGGTCTGGTTGGGAGGATACGGATATTTGATGGAGGTGGACAGTTGACAGTGGGTGTTAGTAAACAGAGTGATGGGGTCTGGTTGGGAAGACATGGACATTTGATGGAGGTGGACAGTTGACAGTGGGAGTTAGTAAACAGAGCGATGGGGTCTGGTTGGCAGGACACGGACATTTGATGGAGGTGGACAGTTGACAGTGGGTGTTAGTAAACAGAGCGATGGGATCTGGTTGGGAGGATACGGATATTTGATGGAGGTGAACAGTTGGCAGTGGGTGTTAGTAAACAGAGTGATGGGGTCTAGTTGGGAGGACACGGACATTTGATGGAGGTGGACAGTTGACAGTGGGAGTTACTAAACAGAGTGATGGGGTCTAGTTGGGAGGACACGGACATTTGATGGAGGTGGACAGTTGACAGTGGGAGTTACTAAACAGAGTGATGGGGTCTAGTTGGGAGGACACGGACATTTGATGGAGGTGGACAGTTGACAGTGGGAGTTACTAAACAGAGTGATGGGGTCTCATCGGGAGGACACGGACATTTGATGGAGGTGGACAGTTGACAGTGGGAGTTACTAAACAGAGTGAGGTGGTCTAGTTGGGAGGACACGGACATTTGATGGAGGTGGACAGTTGACAGTGGGAGTTAGTAAACAGAGTGATGGGTTCTCATCGGGAGGACACGGACATTTGATGGAGGTGGACAGATGACAGTGGGAGTTACTAAACCGGGTGATGCGGTCTAGTTGGGAGGACACGGACTTTTGATGGAGGTGGACAGTTGACAGTGGGAGTTACTAAACAGAGTGATGGGGTCTAGTTGGGAGGAGACGGACATTTGATGGAGGTGGACAGTTGACAGTGGGAGTTACTAAACAGAGCGATGGGGTCTAGTTGGGAGGACACGGACATTTGATGGACGTGGACAGTTGACAGTGGGAGTTACTAAACAGATTGAAGGGGTCTAGTTGGGAGGACACGGACATTTGATGGAGGTGGACAGTTGACAGTGGGATTAGTAAACAGAGTGATGGGGTCTCATCAGGAGGACACGGACATTTGATGGAGGTGGACAGTTGACAGTGGGAGTTACTAAACAGAGTGATGGGGTCTAGTTGAGTGGACACGGACATTTGATGGAGGTGGACAGTTGAAAGTGGGAGTTACTAAACAGAGTGATGGGGTCTAGTTGGGAGGACATGGACATTTGATGGAGGTGGACAGTTGACAGTGGGAGTTACTAAACAGAGTGGTGGGGTCTCATCGGGAGGACACGGACATTTGATGGAGGTGGACAGTTGACAGTGGGTGTTAGTAAACAGAGCGATGGGGTCTGGTTGGGAGGATACGGATATTTGATGGAGGTGGACAGTTGACAGTGGGTGTTAGTAAACAGAGTGATGGGGTCTGGTTGGGAAGACATGGACATTTGATGGAGGTGGACAGTTGATAGTGGGAGTTAGTAAACAGAGCGATGGGGTCTGGTTGGCAGGACACGGACATTTGATGGAGGTGGACAGTTGACAGTGGGTGTTAGTAAACAGAGCGATGGGATCTGGTTGGGAGGATACGGATATTTGATGGAGGTGAACAGTTGGCAGTGGGTGTTAGTAAACAGAGTGATGGGGTCTGGTTGGGAAGACATGGACATTTGATGGAGGTGGACAGTTGATAGTGGGAGTTAGTAAACAGAGCGATGGGGTCTGGTTGGCAGGACACGGACATTTGATGGAGGTGGACAGTTGACAGTGGGTGTTAGTAAACAGAGCGATGGGATCTGGTTGGGAGGATACGGATATTTGATGGAGGTGAACAGTTGGCAGTGGGTGTTAGTAAACAGAGTGATGGGGTCTAGTTGGGAGGACACGGAAATTTGATGGAGGTGGACAGTTGACAGTGGGAGTTACTAAACAGAGTGATGGGGTCTAGTTGGGAGGACACGGACATTTGATGGAGGTGGACAGTTGACAGTGGGAGTTACTAAACAGAGTGATGGGGTCTAGTTGGGAGGACATGGACATTTGATGGAGGTGGACAGTTGACAGTGGGAGTTAGTAAACAGAGTGATGGGGTCTCATCGGGAGGACACGGACATTTGATGGAGGTGGACAGATGACAGTGGGAGTTACTAAACCGGGTGATGCGGTCTAGTTGGGAGGACACGGACTTTTGATGGAGGTGGACAGTTGACAGTGGGAGTTACTAAACAGAGTGATGGGGTCTAGTTGGGAGGAGACGGACATTTGATGGAGGTGGACAGTTGACAGTGGGAGTTACTAAACAGAGCGATGGGGTCTAGTTGGGAGGACACGGACATTTGATGGACGTGGACAGTTGACAGTGGGAGTTACTAAACAGAGTGATGGAGTCTAGTTGGGAGGACACGGACATTTGATGGAGGTGGACAGTTGACAGTGGGAGTTACTAAACAGAGTGATGGGGTCTCATCGGGAGGACACGAACATTTGATGGAGGTGGACAGTTGACAGTGGGTGTTATTAAACAGAGCGATGGGGTCTGGTTGGGAGGATACGGATATTTGATGGAGGTGGACAGTTGACTGTGGGTGTTAGTAAACAGAGTGTTGGGGTCTCATCAGGAGGACACGGACATTTGATGGAGGTGGACAGTTGACAGTGGGAGTTACTAAACAGATTGAAGGGGTCTAGTTGGGAGGACACGGACATTTGATGGAGGTGGACAGTTGACAGTGGGATTAGTAAACAGAGTGATGGGGTCTCATCAGGAGGACACGGACTTTTGATGGATGTGGACAGTTGACAGTGGGAGTTACTAAACAGAGTGATGGGGTCTAGTTGGGAGGACACGGACATTTGATGGAGGTGGACAGTTGACAGTGGGAGTTAATAAACAGAGTGATGGGGTCTAGTTGGGAGGACACGGATATTTGATGGAGGTGGACAGTTGTCAGTGGGAGTTACTAAACAGAGTGATGGGGTCTAGTTGGGAGGACACGGACATTTGATGGAGGTGGACAGTTGACAGTGGGAGTTACTAAACAGAGTGATGGGGTCTGGTTGGGAAGACATGGACATTTGATGGAGGTGGACAGTTGACAGTGGGAGTTAGTAAACAGAGCGATGGGGTCTGGTTGGCAGGACACGGACATTTGATGGAGGTGGACAGTTGACAGTGGGTGTTAGTAAACAGAGCGATGGGATCTGGTTGGGAGGATACGGATATTTGATGGAGGTGAACAGTTGGCAGTGGGTGTTAGTAAACAGAGTGATGGGGTCTAGTTGGGAGGACACGGACATTTGATGGAGGTGGACAGTTGACAGTGGGAGTTACTAAACAGAGTGATGGGGTCTAGTTGGGAGGACACGGACATTTGATGGAGGTGGACAGTTGACAGTGGGAGTTACTAAACAGAGTGATGGGGTCTAGTTGGGAGGACACGGACATTTGATGGAGGTGGACAGTTGACAGTGGGAGTTACTAAACAGAGTGATGGGGTCTCATCGGGAGGACACGGACATTTGATGGAGGTGGACAGTTGACAGTGGGAGTTACTAAACAGAGTGAGGTGGTCTAGTTGGGAGGACACGGACATTTGATGGAGGTGGACAGTTGACAGTGGGAGTTAGTAAACAGAGTGATGGGGTCTCATCGGGAGGACACGGACATTTGATGGAGGTGGACAGATGACAGTGGGAGTTACTAAACCGGGTGATGCGGTCTAGTTGGGAGGACACGGACTTTTGATGGAGGTGGACAGTTGACAGTGGGAGTTACTAAACAGAGTGATGGGGTCTAGTTGGGAGGAGACGGACATTTGATGGAGGTGGACAGTTGACAGTGGGAGTTACTAAACAGAGCGATGGGGTCTAGTTGGGAGGACACGGACATTTGATGGACGTGGACAGTTGACAGTGGGAGTTACTAAACAGAGTGATGGAGTCTAGTTGGGAGGACACGGACATTTGATGGAGGTGGACAGTTGACAGTGGGTGTTAGTAAACAGAGCGATGGGGTCTGGTTGGGAGGATACGGATATTTGATGGAGGTGGACAGTTGACTGTGGGTGTTAGTAAACAGAGTGTTGGGGTCTCATCAGGAGGACACGGACATTTGATGGAGGTGGACAGTTGACAGTGGGAGTTACGAAACAGATTGAAGGGGTCTAGTTGGGAGGACACGGACATTTGATGGAGGTGGACAGTTGACAGTGGGATTAGTAAACAGAGTGATGGGGTCTCATCAGGAGGACACGGACTTTTGATGGATGTGGACAGTTGACAGTGGGAGTTAATAAACAGAGTGATGGGGTCTAGTTGGGAGGACACGGATATTTGATGGAGGTGGACAGTTGTCAGTGGGAGTTACTAAACAGAGTGATGGGGTCTAGTTGGGAGGACACGGACATTTGATGGAGGTGGACAGTTGACAGTGGGAGTTACTAAACAGAGTGATGGGGTCTAGTTGGGAGGACACGGACATTTGTTGGAGGTGGACAGTTGACAGTGGGAGTTACTAAACAGAGTGATGGAGTCTAGTTGGGAGGACACGGACATTTGATGGAGGTGGACAGTTGACAGTGGGAGTTACTAAACAGAGTGATGGGGTCTCATCGGGAGGACACGGACATTTGATGGAGGTGGACAGTTGACAGTGGGTGTTAGTGAACAGAGCGATGGGGTCTGGTTGGGAGGATACGGATATTTGATGGAGGTGGACAGTTGACAGTGGGTGTTAGTAAACAGAGTGATGGGGTCTGGTTGGGAAGACATGGACATTTGATGGAGGTGGACAGTTGACAGTGGGAGTTAGTAAACAGAGTGATGGGGTCTAATCGGGAGGACACGGACATTTGATGGAGGTGGACAGTTGACAGTGGGAGTTACTAAACAGAGTGATGGGGTGTCATCGGGAGGAGACGGACATTTGATGGAGTTGGACATTTGACAGTGGGAGTTACTAAACAGAGTGATGGTGTCTAGTTGGGAGGACACGGACATTTGATGGAGGTGGACAGTTGACAGTGGGAGTTAGTAAACAGAGTGATGGGGTGTCATCGGGAGGAGACGGACATTTGATGGAGTTGGACATTTGACAGTGGGAGTTACTAAACAGAGTGATGGTGTCTAGTTGGGAGGACACGGACATTTGATGGAGGTGGACAGTTGACAGTGGGAGTTACTAAACAGAGTGATGGGGTCTCATCGGGAGGACACGGACATTTGATGGAGGTGGACAGTTGACAGTGGGAGTTAGTAAACAGAGCGATGGGGTCTGGTTGGGAGGATACGGACATTTGATGGAGGTGGACAGTTGACAGTGGGAGTTACTAAACAGAGTGATGGGGTTTAGTTGGGAGGACACGGACATTTGATGGAGGTGGACAGTTGACAGTGGGAGTTACTAAACCGGGTGATGCGGTCTAGTTGGGAGGACACGGACTTTTGATGGAGGTGGACAGTTGACAGTGGGAGTTACTAAACAGAGTGATGGGGTCTAGTTGGGAGGAGACGGACATTTGATGGAGGTGGACAGTTGACAGTGGGAGTTACTAAACAAAGCGATGGGGTCTAGTTGGGAGGACACGGACATTTGATGGACGTGGACAGTTGACAGTGGGAGTTACTAAACAGAGTGATGGAGTCTAGTTGGGAGGACACGGACATTTGATGGAGGTGGACAGTTGACAGTGGGAGTTACTAAACAGAGTGATGGGGTCTCATCGGGAGGACACGAACATTTGATGGAGGTGGACAGTTGACAGTGGGTGTTAGTAAACAGAGCGATGGGGTCTGGTTGGGAGGATACGGATATTTGATGGAGGTGGACAGTTGACTGTGGGTGTTAGTAAACAGAGTGTTGGGGTCTCATCGGGAGGACACGGACATTTGATGGAGGTGGACAGTTGACAGTGGGAGTTACTAAACAGATTGAAGGGGTCTAGTTGGGAGGAGACGGACATTTGATGGAGGTGGACAGTTGACAGTGGGATTAGTAAACAGAGTGATGGGGTCTCATCAGGAGGACACGGACTTTTGATGGAGGTGGACAGTTGACAGTGGGAGTTACTAAACAGAGTGATGGGGTCTAGTTGGGAGGACACGGACATTTGATGGAGGTGGACAGTTGACAGTGGGTGTTCGTAAACAGAGTGTTGGGGTCTCATCGGGAGGACACGGACATTTGATGGAGGTGGACAGTTGACAATGGGAGTTACTAAACAGAGTGATGGGGTCTAGTTGGGAGGACACGGACATTTGATGGAGGTGGACAGCTGACAGTGGGATTAGTAAACAGAGTGATGGGGTCTCATCGGGAGGACATGGACATTTGATGGAGGTGGACAGTTGACAGTCGGAGTTACTAAACAGAGTGATGGGGTCTAATTGGCAGGACACGGACATTTGATGGAGGTGGACAGTTGTCAGTGGGAGTTACTAAACAGAGTGATGGGGTCTAGTTGGGAGGACACGGACATTTGATGGAGGTGGACAGTTGACAGTGGGAGTTACTAAACAGAGTGATGGGGTCTAGTTGGGAGGACACGGACATTTGATGGAGGTGGACAGTTGACAGTGGGAGTTACTAAACAGAGTGATGGGGTCTCATCGAGAGGACACGGACATTTGATGGAGGTGGACAGTTCACAGTGGGAGTTTGTAAACAGGGTGATGCGGTGTAGTTGGGAGGACACGGACATTTGATGGAGGTGGACAGTTGTCAGTGGGAGTTACTAAACAGAGTGATGGGGTCTAGTTGGGAGGACACGGACATTTGATGGAGGTGGACAGTTGACAGTGGGAGTTACTAAACAGAGTGATGGGGTCTAGTTGGGAGGACACGGACATTTGTTGGAGGTGGACAGTTGACAGTGGGAGTTACTAAACAGAGTGATGGAGTCTAGTTGGGAGGACACGGACATTTGATGGAGGTGGACAGTTGACAGTGGGAGTTACTAAATAGAGTGATGGGGTCTCATCGGGAGGACACGGACATTTGATGGAGGTGGACAGTTGACAGTGGGTGTTAGTAAACAGAGCGATGGGGTCTGGTTGGGAGGATACGGATATTTGATGGAGGTGGACAGTTGACAGTGGGTGTTGGTAAACAGAGTGATGGGCTCTGGTTGGGAAGACATGGACATTTGATGGAGGTGGACAGTTGACAGTGGGAGTTAGTAAACAGAGTGATGGGGTCTAATTGGGAGGACACGGACATTTGATGGAGGTGGACAGTTGACATTGGAAGTTACTAAACAGAGTGATGGGGTGTCATCGGGAGGAGACGGCCATTTGATGGAGGTGGACATTTGACAGTGGGAGTTACTAAACCCAGTGATGGGGTCTAGTTGGGAGGACAGGGACATTTGATGGAGGTGGACAGTTGACAGTGGGAGTTAGTAAACAGAGTGATGGGGTCTCATCGGGAGGACACGGACATTTGATGGAGGTGGACAGTTGACAGTGGGAGTTACTAAACAGAGTGATGGGGTCTCATCGGGAGGACACGGACATTTGATGGAGGTGGACAGTTGACAGTGAGAGCTACTAAACAGAGTGATGGGGTCTGGTTGGGAGGATACGGACATTTGATGGAGGTGGACAGTTGCCAGTGGGAGTTACTAAACAGAGTGATGGGGTTTAGTTGGGAGGACACGGACATTTGATGGAGGTGGACAGTTGACAGTGGGAGTTTGTAAACAGAGTGATGCGGTCTAGTTGGGAGGACACGGACATTTGATGGAGGTGGACAGTTGACAGTGGGAGTTACTAAACAGAGTGATGGGGTTTAGTTGAGAGGACACGGACATTTGATGGAGGTGTACAGTTGACAGTGGGAGTTTGTAAACAGAGTAATGCGGTCTAGTTGGGAGGACACGGACATTTGATGGAGGTGGACAGTTGACAGTGGGAGTTACTAAACAGAGTGATGGGGTTTAGTTGAGAGGACACGGACATTTGATGGAGGTTGCAGTTGACAGTGTGTGTTACTAAACAGAGTGATGGGGTCTAGTTGGGAGGACATGGACATTTGATGGAGGTGGACAGTTGACAGTGGGAGTTACTAAACAGAGTGATGGGGTCTCATCGAGAGGACACGGACATTTGATGGAGGTGGACAGTTCACAGTGGGAGTTTGTAAACAGGGTGATGCGGTCTAGTTGGGAGGACACGGACATTTGATGGAGGTGGACAGTTGTCAGTGGGAGTTACTAAACAGAGTGATGGGGTCTAGTTGGGAGGACACGGACATTTGATGGAGGTGGACAGTTGACAGTGGGAGTTACTAAACAGAGTGATGGGGTCTAGTTGGGAGGACACGGACATTTGTTGGAGGTGGACAGTTGACAGTGGGAGTTACTAAACAGAGTGATGGAGTCTAGTTGGGAGGACACGGACATTTGATGGAGGTGGACAGTTGACAGTGGGAGTTACTAAATAGAGTGATGGGGTCTCATCGGGAGGACACGGACATTTGATGGAGGTGGACAGTTGACAGTGGGTGTTAGTAAACAGAGCGATGGGGTCTGGTTGGGAGGATACGGATATTTGATGGAGGTGGACAGTTGACAGTGGGTGTTGGTAAACAGAGTGATGGGCTCTGGTTGGGAAGACATGGACATTTGATGGAGGTGGACAGTTGACAGTGGGAGTTAGTAAACAGAGTGATGGGGTCTAATTGGGAGGACACGGACATTTGATGGAGGTGGACAGTTGACATTGGAAGTTACTAAACAGAGTGATGGGGTGTCATCGGGAGGAGACGGCCATTTGATGGAGGTGGACATTTGACAGTGGGAGTTACTAAACCCAGTGATGGGGTCTAGTTGGGAGGACAGGGACATTTGATGGAGGTGGACAGTTGACAGTGGGAGTTAGTAAACTGAGTGATGGGGTCTCATCGGGAGGACACGGACATTTGATGGAGGTGGACAGTTGACAGTGGGAGTTACTAAACAGAGTGATGGGGTCTCATCGGGAGGACACGGACATTTGATGGAGGTGGACAGTTGACAGTGAGAGCTACTAAACAGAGTGATGGGGTCTGGTTGGGAGGATACGGACATTTGATGGAGGTGGACAGTTGACAGTGGGAGTTACTAAACAGAGTGATGGGGTTTAGTTGGGAGGACACGGACATTTGATGGAGGTGGACAGTTGACAGTGGGAGTTTGTAAACAGAGTGATGCGGTCTAGTTGGGAGGACACGGACATTTGATGGAGGTGGACAGTTGACAGTGGGAGTTACTAAACAGAGTGATGGGGTTTAGTTGAGAGGACACGGACATTTGATGGAGGTGGACAGTTGACAGTGGGAGTTTGTAAACAGAGTAATGCGGTCTAGTTGGGAGGACACGGACATTTGATGGAGGTGGACAGTTGACAGTGGGAGTTACTAAACAGAGTGATGGGGTTTAGTTGAGAGGACACGGACATTTGATGGAGGTTGCAGTTGACAGTGTGTGTTACTAAACAGTGTGATGCGGTCTAGTTGGGAGGACATGGACATTTGATGGAGGTGGACAGTTGACAGTGGGAGTTACTAAACAGAGTGATGGGGTCTCATCGGGTGGACACGGACATTTGATGGAGGTGGACAGTTGACAGTGGGTGTTAGTAAACAGAGCAATGGGGTCTGGTTGGGAGGATACGGATATTTGATGCAGGTGGACAGTTGACAGTGGGAGTTACTAAACAGAGTGATGGGGTCTCATCGGGAGGACACGGACATTTGATGGAGGTGGACAGTTGACAGTGAGAGCTACTAAACAGAGTGATGGGGTCTGGTTGGGAGGATACGGACATTTGATGGAGGTGGACAGTTGACAGTGGGAGTTACTAAACAGAGTGATGGGGTTTAGTTGGGAGGACACGGACATTTGATGGAGGTGGACAGTTGACAGTGGGAGTTTGTAAACAGAGTAATGCGGTCTAGTTGGGAGGACACGGACATTTGATGGAGGTGGACAGTTGACAGTGGGAGTTACTAAACTGAGTGATGGGATCTAGTTGGGAGGACATGGCCATTTGATGGAGGTGAACAGTTGACAGTGGGAGTTACTAAACAGAGTGATGGGGACTCATCGGGAGGACATGGACATTTGATGGAGGTGGACAGTTGACAGTGGGAGTTACTTATCAGAGTGATGAGGTCTAGTTGGGAGGACACGGACATTTGATGGAGGTGGACAGTTGACAGTCGGAGTTACTAATCAGAGTGATGAGGTCTAGTTGGGAGGACACGGACATTTGATGGAGGTGGACAGTTGACAGTGGGAGTTACTAAACAGAGTGATCGGGTCTAGTTGGGAGGACACGGACATTTGATGGAGGTGGACAGTTGACAGTGGGAGTTACTAAACAGAGTGATGGTGTCTAATTGGGAGGACATGGACATTTGATGGAGGTGGACAGTTGACAGTGGGAGTTACTAAACAGAGTGATGGGGTCTCATCGGGAGGACACGGACATTTGATGGAGGTGGACAGTTGACAGTGGGAGTTACTAAACAGAGTGATGGGGTCTAGTTGGGAGGACACAGACATTTGATGGAGGTGGACAGTTGACAGTGGAAGTTAGTAAACAGAGTGATGGGGTCTATGATGGAGGTGGACAGTTGACAGTGGGAGTTACTAAACAGTGATGGGGTCTAGTTGGGAGGACACGGACATTTGATGGAGGTGGACAGTTGACAGTGGGAGTTACTAAACAGAGTGATGGGGTCTAGTTGGGAGGACACTGACATTTGATGGAGGTGGACAGTTGACAGTGGGATTAGTAAACAGAGTGATGGGGTCTCATCGGGAGGACACGGACATTTGATGGAGGTGGACAGTTGACAGTCGGAGTTACTAAACAGAGTGATGGGGTCTAATTGGGAGGACACGGACATTTGATGGAGCTGGACAGTTGTCAGTGGGAGTTACTAAACAGAGTGATGGGGTCTAGTTGGGAGGACACGGACATTTGATGGAGGTGGACAGTTGACAGTGGGAGTTACTAAACAGAGTGATGGGGTCTCATCGGGAGGACACGGACATTTGATGGAGGTGGACAGTTGACAGTGGGAGTTACTAAACAGAGTGATGGGGTCTAGTTGAGAGGACACGGACATTTGGTGGAGGTGGACAGTTGACAGTGGGAGTTACTAAACAGAGTGATGGGGTCTAGTTGGGAGGACATGGACATTTGATGGAGGTGGACAGTTGACAGTGGGAGTTACTAAACAGAGTGATGGGGTCTAGTTGGGAGGACATGGACATTTGATGGAGGTGGACAGTTGACAGTGGGTGTTAGTAAACAGAGTGATGGGGTCTGGTTGGGAAGACATGGACATTTGATGGAGGTGGACAGTTGACAGTGGGAGTTAGTAAACAGAGCGATGGGGTCTGGTTGGGAGGACACGGACATTTGATGGAGGTGGACAGTTGACAGTGGGTGTTAGTAAACACAGCGATGGGATCTGGTTGGGAGGATACGGATATTTGATGGAGGTGAACAGTTGGCAGTGGGTGTTAGTAAACAGAGTGATGGGGTCTGGTTTTGAGGATACGGATATTTGATGGAGGTGGACAGTTGACAGTGGGAGTCACTAAACAGTGATGGGGTCTTTCATGGAGGTGGACAGTTGACAGTGGGAGTTACTAAACAGTGATGGGGTCTTTGATGGAGGTGGACAGTTGACAGTGGGAGTTACTAATCAGAGTGATGAGGTCTAGTTTGGAGGACACGGACATTTGATGGAGGTGGACAGTTGACAGTGGGAGTTACTAATCAGAGTGATGAGGTCTAGTTGGGAGGACACGGACATTTGATGGAGGTGGACAGTTGACAGTGGGAGTTACTAAACAGAGTGATGGGGTCTAGTTGGGAGGACACGGACATTTGATGGAGGTGGACAGTTGACAGTGGGAGTTACTAAACAGAGTGATGGTGTCTAATTGGGAGGACATGGACATTTGATGGAGGTGGACAGTTGACAGTGGGAGTTAGTAAACAGAGTGTTGGGGTCTATGATGGAGGTGGACAGTTGACAGTGGGAGTTACTAAACAGTGATGGGGTCTAGTTGGGAGGACACGGACATTTGATGGAGGTGGACAGTTGACAGTGGGTGTTCGTAAACAGAGTGTTGGGGTCTCATCGGGAGGACACGGACATTTGATGGAGGTGGACAGTTGACAGTGGGAGTTACTAAACAGAGTGATGGGGTCTAGTTGGGAGGACACGGACATTTGATAGAGGTGGACAGTTGACAGTGGGATTAGTAAACAGAGTGATGGGGTCTCATCGGGAGGACACGGACATTTGATGGAGGTGGACAGTTGACAGTCGGAGTTACTAAACAGAGTGATGGGGTCTAATTGGGAGGACACGGACATTTGATGGAGGTGGACAGCTGTCAGTGGGAGTTACTAAACAGAGTGATGGGGTCTAGTTGGGAGGACACGGACATTTGATGGAGGTGGACAGTTGACAGTGGGAGTTACTAAACAGAGTGATGGGGTCTAGTTGGGAGGACACGGACATTTGATGGAGGTGGACAGTTGACAGTGGGAGTTACTAAACAGTGTGATGGGGTCTCATCGAGAGGACACGGACATTTGATGGAGGTGGACAGTTGACAGTGGGAGTTTGTAAACAGGGTGATGCGGTCTAGTTGGGAGGACACGGACATTTGATGGAGGTGGACAGTTGTCAGTGGGAGTTACTAAACAGAGTGATGGGGTCTAGTTGGGAGGACACGGACATTTGATGGAGGTGGACAGTTGACAGTGGGAGTTACTAAACAGAGTGATGGGGTCTAGTTGGGAGGACACGGACATTTGTTGGAGGTGGACAATTGACAGTGGGAGTTACTAAACAGAGTGATGGAGTCTAGTTGGGAGGACACGGACATTTGATGGAGGTGGACAGTTGACAGTGGGAGTTACTAAATAGAGTGATGGGGTCTCATCGGGAGGACACGGACATTTGATGGAGGTGGACAGTTGACAGTGGGTGTTAGTAAACAGAGCGATGGGGTCTGGTTGGGAGGATACGGATATTTGATGGAGGTGGACAGTTGACAGTGGGTGTTAGTAAACAGAGTGATGGGCTCTGGTTGGGAAGACATGGACATTTGATGGAGGTGGACAGTTGACAGTGGGAGTTAGTAAACAGAGTGATGGGGTCTAATTGGGAGGACACGGACATTTGATGGAGGTGGACAGTTGACAGTGGAAGTTACTAAACAGAGTGATGGGGTGTCATCGGGAGGAGACGGCCATTTGATGGAGGTGGACATTTGACAGTGGGAGTTACTAAACAGAGTGATGGGGTCTAGTTGGGAGGACACGGACATTTGATGGAGGTGGACAGTTGACAGTGGGAGTTAGTAAACAGAGTGATGGGGTCTCATCGGGAGGACACGGACATTTGATGGAGGTGGACAGTTGACAGTGGGTGTTAGTAAACAGAGCGATGGGGTCTGGTTGGGAGGATACGGATATTTGATGGAGGTGGACAGTTGACAGTGGGTGTTAGTAAACAGAGTGATGGGCTCTGGTTGGGAAGACATGGACATTTGATGGAGGTGGACAGTTGACAGTGGGAGTTAGTAAACAGAGTGATGGGGTCTGGTTGGGAGGATACGGACATTTGATGGAGGTGGACAGTTGTCAGTGGGAGTTACTAAACAGAGTGATGGGGTTTAGTTGGGAGGACACGGACATTTGATGGAGGTGGACAGTTGACAGTGGGAGTTACTAAACAGAGTGATGGGGTCTCATCGGGAGGACACGGACATTTGATGGAGGTGGACAGTTGACAGTGGGAGTTACTAAACAGAGTGATGGGGTCTAGTTGAGAGGACACGGACATTTGATGGAGGTGGACAGTTGACAGTGGGAGTTACTAAACAGAGTGATGGGGTCTAGTTGGGAGGACACGGACATTTGATAGAGGTGGACAGTTGACAGTGGGAGTTACTAAACAGAGTGATGGGGTCTAGTTGGGAGGACATGGACATTTGATGGAGGTGGACAGTTGACAGTGGGTGTTAGTAAACAGAGCGATGGGGTCTGGTTGGGAGGATACGGATATTTGATGGAGGTGGACAGTTGACAGTGGGTGTTAGTAAACAGAGTGATGGGGTCTGGTTGGGAAGACATGGACATTTGATGGAGGTGGACAGTTGACAGTGGGAGTTAGTAAACAGAGCGATGGGGTCTGGTTGGGAGGACACGGACATTTGATGGAGGTGGACAGTTGACAGTGGGTGTTAGTAAACAGAGCGATGGGATCTGGTTGGGAGGATACGGATATTTGATGGAGGTGAACAGTTGGCAGTGGGTGTTAGTAAACAGAGTGATGGGGTCTGGTTGGGAGGATACGGATATTTGATGGAGGTGGACAGTTGACAGTGGGAGTTACTAAACAGTGATGGGGTCTTTGATGGAGGTGGACAGTTGACAGTGGGAGTTACTAAACAGTGATGGGGTCTTTGATGGAGGTGGACAGTTGACAGTGGGAGTTACTAATCAGAGTGATGAGGTCTAGTTTGGAGGACACGGACATTTGATGGAGGTGGACAGTTGACAGTGGAAGTTACTAAACAGAGTGATGGGGTGTCATCGGGAGGAGACGGCCATTTGATGGAGGTGGACATTTGACAGTGGGAGTTACTAAACAGAGTGATGGGGTCTAGTTGGGAGGACACGGACATTTGATGGAGGTGGACAGTTGACAGTGGGAGTTAGTAAACAGAGTGATGGGGTCTCATCGGGAGGACACGGACATTTGATGGAGGTGGACAGTTGACAGTGGGAGTTACTAAACAGAGTGATGGGGTCTCATCGGGAGGACACAGACATTTGATGGAGGTGGACAGTTGACAGTGGGAGTTACTAAACAGAGTGATGGGGTCTGGTTGGGAGGATACGGACATTTGATGGAGGTGGACTGTTGACAGTGGGAGTTACTAAACAGAGTGATGGGGTTTAGTTGGGAGGACACGGACATTTGATGGAGGTGGACAGTTGACAGTGGGAGTTTGTAAACAGAGTGATGCGGTCTAGTTGGGAGGACACGGACATTTGATGGAGGTGGACAGTTGACAGTGGGAGTTACTAAACAGAGTGATGGGGTTTAGTTGAGAGGACACGGACATTTGATGGAGGTTGCAGTTGACAGTGTGTGTTACTTAACAGTGTGATGGGGTCTAGTTGGGAGGACACGGACATTTGATGGAGGTGGACAGTTGACAGTGGGAGTTACTAAACAGAGTGATGGTGTCTAATTGGGAGGACATGGACATTTGATGGAGGTGGACAGTTGACAGTGGGAGTTAGTAAACAGAGTGTTGGGGTCTATGATGGAGGTGGACAGTTGACGGTGGGAGTTACTAAACAGTGATGGGGTCTAGTTGGGAGGACACGGACATTTGATGGAGGTGGACAGTTGACAGTGGGTGTTCGTAAACAGAGTGTTGGGGTCTCATCGGGAGGACACGGACATTTGATGGAGGTGGACAGTTGACAGTGGGAGTTACTAAACAGAGTGATGGGGTCTAGTTGGGAGGACACGGACATTTGATGGAGGTGGACAGTTGACAGTGGGATTAGTAAACAGAGTGATGGGGTCTCATCGGGAGGACACGGACATTTGATGGAGGTGGACAGTTGACAGTGGGAGTTACTAAACAGAGTGATGGGGTCTAGTTGAGAGGACACGGACATTTGATGGAGGTGGACAGTTGACAGTGGGAGTTACTAAACAGAGTGATGGGGTCTAGTTGGGAGGACATGGACATTTGATGGAGGTGGACAGTTGACAGTGGGAGTTACTAAACAGAGTGATGGGGTCTAGTTGGGAGGACATGGACATTTGATGGAGGTGGACAGTTGACAGTGGGTGTTAGTAAACAGAGCGATGGGGTCTGGTTGGGAGGATACGGATATTTGATGGAGGTGGACAGTTGACAGTGGGTGTTAGTAAACAGAGTGATGGGGTCTGGTTGGGAAGACATGGACATTTGATGGAGGTGGACAGTTGACAGTGGGAGTTAGTAAACAGAGCGATGGGGTCTGGTTGGGAGGACACGGACATTTGATGGAGGTGGACAGTTGACAGTGGGTGTTAGTAAACAGAGCGATGGGATCTGGTTGGGAGGATACGGATATTTGATGGAGGTGAACAGTTGGCAGTGGGTGTTAGTAAACAGAGTGATGGGGTCTGGTTGGGAGGATACGGATATTTGATGGAGGTGGACAGTTGACAGTGGGAGTTACTAAACAGTGATGGGGTCTTTGATGGAGGTGGACAGTTGACAGTGGGAGTTACTAAACAGTGATGGGGTCTTTGATGGAGGTGGACAGTTGACAGTGGGAGTTACTAATCAGAGTGATGAGGTCTAGTTTGGAGGACACGGACATTTGATGGAGGTGGACAGTTGACAGTGGAAGTTACTAAACAGAGTGATGGGGTGTCATCGGGAGGAGACGGCCATTTGATGGAGGTGGACATTTGACAGTGGGAGTTACTAAACAGAGTGATGGGGTCTAGTTGGGAGGACACGGACATTTGATGGAGGTGGACAGTTGACAGTGGGAGTTAGTAAACAGAGTGATGGGGTCTCATCGGGAGGACACGGACATTTGATGGAGGTGGACAGTTGACAGTGGGAGTTACTAAACAGAGTGATGGGGTCTCATCGGGAGGACACGGACATTTGATGGAGGTGGACAGTTGACAGTGGGAGTTACTAAACAGAGTGATGGGGTCTGGTTGGGAGGATACGGACATTTGATGGAGGTGGACTGTTGACAGTGGGAGTTACTAAACAGAGTGATGGGGTTTAGTTGGGAGGACACGGACATTTGATGGAGGTGGACTGTTGACAGTGGGAGTTTGTAAACAGAGTGATGCGGTCTAGTTGGGAGGACACGGACATTTGATGGAGGTGGACAGTTGACAGTGGGAGTTACTAAACAGAGTGATGGGGTTTAGTTGAGAGGACACGGACATTTGATGGAGGTTGCAGTTGACAGTGTGTGTTACTTAACAGTGTGATGGGGTCTAGTTGGGAGGACACGGACATTTGATGGAGGTGGACAGTTGACAGTGGGAGTTACTAAACAGAGTGATGGTGTCTAATTGGGAGGACATGGACATTTGATGGAGGTGGACAGTTGACAGTGGGAGTTAGTAAACAGAGTGTTGGGGTCTATGATGGAGGTGGACAGTTGACGGTGGGAGTTACTAAACAGTGATGGGGTCTAGTTGGGAGGACACGGACATTTGATGGAGGTGGACAGTTGACAGTGGGTGTTCGTAAACAGAGTGTTGGGGTCTCATCGGGAGGACACGGACATTTGATGGAGGTGGACAGTTGACAGTGGGAGTTACTAAACAGAGTGATGGGGTCTAGTTGGGAGGACACGGACATTTGATGGAGGTGGACAGTTGACAGTGGGATTAGTAAACAGAGTGATGGGGTCTCATCGGGAGGACACGGACATTTGATGGAGGTGGACAGTTGACAGTCGGAGTTACTAAACAGAGTGATGGGGTCTAATTGGGAGGAGACGGACATTTGATGGAGGTGGACAGCTGTCAGTGGGAGTTACTAAACAGAGTGATGGGGTTTAGTTGAGAGGACACGGACATTTGATGGAGGTTGCAGTTGACAGTGTGTGTTACTTAACAGTGTGATGGGGTCTAGTTGGGAGGACACGGACATTTGATGGAGGTGGACAGTTGACAGTGGGAGTTACTAAACAGAGTGATGGGGTCTAGTTGGGAGGACACGGACATTTGATGGAGGTGGACAGTTGACAGTGGGAGTTACTAAACAGAGTGATGGGGTCTAGTTGGGAGGACACGGACATTTGATGGAGGTGGACAGTTGACAGTGGGAGTTACTAAACAGAGTGATGGGGTCTAGTTGGGAGGACACGGACATTTGATGGATGTGGACAGTTGACAGTCGGAGTTACTAAACAGTGATGGGGTCTTTGATGGAGGTGGACAGTTGACAGTGGGAGTTACTAAACAGTGATGGGGTCTTTGATGGAGGTGGACAGTTGACAGTGGGAGTTACTAATCAGAGTGATGAGGTCTAGTTTGGAGGACACGGACATTTGATGGAGGTGGACAGTTGACAGTGGAAGTTACTAAACAGAGTGATGGGGTGTCATCGGGAGGAGACGGCCATTTGATGGAGGTGGACATTTGACAGTGGGAGTTACTAAACAGAGTGATGGGGTCTAGTTGGGAGGACACGGACATTTGATGGAGGTGGACAGTTGACAGTGGGAGTTAGTAAACAGAGTGATGGGGTCTCATCGGGAGGACACGGACATTTGATGGAGGTGGACAGTTGACAGTGGGAGTTACTAAACAGAGTGATGGGGTCTCATCGGGAGGACACAGACATTTGATGGAGGTGGACAGTTGACAGTGGGAGTTACTAAACAGAGTGATGGGGTCTGGTTGGGAGGATACGGACATTTGATGGAGGTGGACTGTTGACAGTGGGAGTTACTAAACAGAGTGATGGGGTTTAGTTGGGAGGACACGGACATTTGATGGAGGTGGACAGTTGACAGTGGGAGTTTGTAAACAGAGTGATGCGGTCTAGTTGGGAGGACACGGACATTTGATGGAGGTGGACAGTTGACAGTGGGAGTTACTAAACAGAGTGATGGGGTTTAGTTGAGAGGACACGGACATTTGATGGAGGTTGCAGTTGACAGTGTGTGTTACTTAACAGTGTGATGGGGTCTAGTTGGGAGGACACGGACATTTGATGGAGGTGGACAGTTGACAGTGGGAGTTACTAAACAGAGTGATGGTGTCTAATTGGGAGGACATGGACATTTGATGGAGGTGGACAGTTGACAGTGGGAGTTAGTAAACAGAGTGTTGGGGTCTATGATGGAGGTGGACAGTTGACGGTGGGAGTTACTAAACAGTGATGGGGTCTAGTTGGGAGGACACGGACATTTGATGGAGGTGGACAGTTGACAGTGGGTGTTCGTAAACAGAGTGTTGGGGTCTCATCGGGAGGACACGGACATTTGATGGAGGTGGACAGTTGACAGTGGGAGTTACTAAACAGAGTGATGGGGTCTAGTTGGGAGGACACGGACATTTGATGGAGGTGGACAGTTGACAGTGGGATTAGTAAACAGAGTGATGGGGTCTCATCGGGAGGACACGGACATTTGATGGAGGTGGACAGTTGACAGTGGGAGTTACTAAACAGAGTGATGGGGTCTAGTTGAGAGGACACGGACATTTGATGGAGGTGGACAGTTGACAGTGGGAGTTACTAAACAGAGTGATGGGGTCTAGTTGGGAGGACATGGACATTTGATGGAGGTGGACAGTTGACAGTGGGAGTTACTAAACAGAGTGATGGGGTCTAGTTGGGAGGACATGGACATTTGATGGAGGTGGACAGTTGACAGTGGGTGTTAGTAAACAGAGCGATGGGGTCTGGTTGGGAGGATACGGATATTTGATGGAGGTGGACAGTTGACAGTGGGTGTTAGTAAACAGAGTGATGGGGTCTGGTTGGGAAGACATGGACATTTGATGGAGGTGGACAGTTGACAGTGGGAGTTAGTAAACAGAGCGATGGGGTCTGGTTGGGAGGACACGGACATTTGATGGAGGTGGACAGTTGACAGTGGGTGTTAGTAAACAGAGCGATGGGATCTGGTTGGGAGGATACGGATATTTGATGGAGGTGAACAGTTGGCAGTGGGTGTTAGTAAACAGAGTGATGGGGTCTGGTTGGGAGGATACGGATATTTGATGGAGGTGGACAGTTGACAGTGGGAGTTACTAAACAGTGATGGGGTCTTTGATGGAGGTGGACAGTTGACAGTGGGAGTTACTAAACAGTGATGGGGTCTTTGATGGAGGTGGACAGTTGACAGTGGGAGTTACTAATCAGAGTGATGAGGTCTAGTTTGGAGGACACGGACATTTGATGGAGGTGGACAGTTGACAGTGGAAGTTACTAAACAGAGTGATGGGGTGTCATCGGGAGGAGACGGCCATTTGATGGAGGTGGACATTTGACAGTGGGAGTTACTAAACAGAGTGATGGGGTCTAGTTGGGAGGACACGGACATTTGATGGAGGTGGACAGTTGACAGTGGGAGTTAGTAAACAGAGTGATGGGGTCTCATCGGGAGGACACGGACATTTGATGGAGGTGGACAGTTGACAGTGGGAGTTACTAAACAGAGTGATGGGGTCTCATCGGGAGGACACGGACATTTGATGGAGGTGGACAGTTGACAGTGGGAGTTACTAAACAGAGGGATGGGGTCTGGTTGGGAGGATACGGACATTTGATGGAGGTGGACTGTTGACAGTGGGAGTTACTAAACAGAGTGATGGGGTTTAGTTGGGAGGACACGGACATTTGATGGAGGTGGACTGTTGACAGTGGGAGTTTGTAAACAGAGTGATGCGGTCTAGTTGGGAGGACACGGACATTTGATGGAGGTGGACAGTTGACAGTGGGAGTTACTAAACAGAGTGATGGGGTTTAGTTGAGAGGACACGGACATTTGATGGAGGTTGCAGTTGACAGTGTGTGTTACTTAACAGTGTGATGGGGTCTAGTTGGGAGGACACGGACATTTGATGGAGGTGGACAGTTGACAGTGGGAGTTACTAAACAGAGTGATGGTGTCTAATTGGGAGGACATGGACATTTGATGGAGGTGGACAGTTGACAGTGGGAGTTAGTAAACAGAGTGTTGGGGTCTATGATGGAGGTGGACAGTTGACGGTGGGAGTTACTAAACAGTGATGGGGTCTAGTTGGGAGGACACGGACATTTGATGGAGGTGGACAGTTGACAGTGGGTGTTCGTAAACAGAGTGTTGGGGTCTCATCGGGAGGACACGGACATTTGATGGAGGTGGACAGTTGACAGTGGGAGTTACTAAACAGAGTGATGGGGTCTAGTTGGGAGGACACGGACATTTGATGGAGGTGGACAGTTGACAGTGGGATTAGTAAACAGAGTGATGGGGTCTCATCGGGAGGACACGGACATTTGATGGAGGTGGACAGTTGACAGTCGGAGTTACTAAACAGAGTGATGGGGTCTAATTGGGAGGAGACGGACATTTGATGGAGGTGGACAGCTGTCAGTGGGAGTTACTAAACAGAGTGATGGGGTTTAGTTGAGAGGACACGGACATTTGATGGAGGTTGCAGTTGACAGTGTGTGTTACTTAACAGTGTGATGGGGTCTAGTTGGGAGGACACGGACATTTGATGGAGGTGGACAGTTGACAGTGGGAGTTACTAAACAGAGTGATGGGGTCTAGTTGGGAGGACACGGACATTTGATGGAGGTGGACAGTTGACAGTGGGAGTTACTAAACAGAGTGATGGGGTCTAGTTGGGAGGACACGGACATTTGATGGAGGTGGACAGTTGACAGTGGGAGTTACTAAACAGAGTGATGGGGTCTAGTTGGGAGGACACGGACATTTGATGGATGTGGACAGTTGACAGTCGGAGTTACTAAACAGAGTGATGGGGTCTAGTTGGGAGGACACGGACATTTGATGGAGGTGGACAGTTGACAGTGGGAGTTACTAAACAGACTGATGGGGTTTAGTTGGGAGGACACGGACATTTGATGGAGGTGGACAGTTGACAGTGGGAGTTACTAAACAGAGTGATGGTGTCTAATTGGGAGGACATGGACATTTGATGGAGGTGGACAGTTGACAGTGGGAGTTAGTAAACAGAGTGTTGGGGTCTATGATGGAGGTGGACAGTTGACGGTGGGAGTTACTAAACAGTGATGGGGTCTAGTTGGGAGGACACGGACATTTGATGGAGGTGGACAGTTGACAGTGGGTGTTCGTAAACAGAGTGTTGGGGTCTCATCGGGAGGACACGGACATTTGATGGAGGTGGACAGTTGACAGTGGGAGTTACTAAACAGAGTGATGGGGTCTAGTTGGGAGGACACGGACATTTGATGGAGGTGGACAGTTGACAGTGGGATTAGTAAACAGAGTGATGGGGTCTCATCGGGAGGACACGGACATTTGATGGAGGTGGACAGTTGACAGTGGGAGTTACTAAACAGAGTGATGGGGTCTCATCGAGAGGACACGGACATTTGATGGAGGTGGACAGTTGACAGTGGGAGTTTGTAAACAGGGTGATGCGGTCTAGTTGGGAGGACACGGACATTTGATGGAGGTGGACAGTTGTCAGTGGGAGTTACTAAACAGAGTGATGGGGTCTAGTTGGGAGGACACGGACATTTGATGGAGGTGGACAGTTGACAGTGGGAGTTACTAAACAGAGTGATGGGGTCTAGTTGGGAGGACACGGACATTTGTTGGAGGTGGACAATTGACAGTGGGAGTTACTAAACAGAGTGATGGAGTCTAGTTGGGAGGACACGGACATTTGATGGAGGTGGACAGTTGACAGTGGGAGTTACTAAATAGAGTGATGGGGTCTCATCGGGAGGACACGGACATTTGATGGAGGTGGACAGTTGACAGTGGGTGTTAGTAAACAGAGCGATGGGGTCTGGTTGGGAGGATACGGATATTTGATGGAGGTGGACAGTTGACAGTGGGTGTTAGTAAACAGAGTGATGGGCTCTGGTTGGGAAGACATGGACATTTGATGGAGGTGGACAGTTGACAGTGGGAGTTAGTAAACAGAGTGATGGGGTCTAATTGGGAGGACACGGACATTTGATGGAGGTGGACAGTTGACAGTGGAAGTTACTAAACAGAGTGATGGGGTGTCATCGGGAGGAGACGGCCATTTGATGGAGGTGGACATTTGACAGTGGGAGTTACTAAACAGAGTGATGGGGTCTAGTTGGGAGGACACGGACATTTGATGGAGGTGGACAGTTGACAGTGGGAGTTAGTAAACAGAGTGATGGGGTCTCATCGGGAGGACACGGACATTTGATGGAGGTGGACAGTTGACAGTGGGTGTTAGTAAACAGAGCGATGGGGTCTGGTTGGGAGGATACGGATATTTGATGGAGGTGGACAGTTGACAGTGGGTGTTAGTAAACAGAGTGATGGGCTCTGGTTGGGAAGACATGGACATTTGATGGAGGTGGACAGTTGACAGTGGGAGTTAGTAAACAGAGTGATGGGGTCTGGTTGGGAGGATACGGACATTTGATGGAGGTGGACAGTTGTCAGTGGGAGTTACTAAACAGAGTGATGGTGTCTAGTTGGGAGGACACGGACATTTGATGGAGGTGGACAGTTGACAGTGGGAGTTACTAAACAGAGTGATGGGGTCTCATCGGGAGGACACGGACATTTGATGGAGATGGACAGTTGACAGTGGGAGTTACTAAACAGAGTGATGGGGTCTAGTTGAGAGGACACGGACATTTGATGGAGGTGGACAGTTGACAGTGGGAGTTACTAAACAGAGTGATGGGGTCTAGTTGGGAGGACATGGACATTTGATGGAGGTGGACAGTTGACAGTGGGAGTTACTAAACAGAGTGATGGGGTCTAGTTGGGAGGACATGGACATTTGATGGAGGTGGACAGTTGACAGTGGGTGTTAGTAAACAGAGCGATGGGGTCTGGTTGGGAGGATACGGATATTTGATGGAGGTGGACAGTTGACAGTGGGTGTTAGTAAACAGAGTGATGGGGTCTGGTTGGGAAGACATGGACATTTGATGGAGGTGGACAGTTGACAGTGGGAGTTAGTAAACAGAGCGATGGGGTCTGGTTGGGAGGACACGGACATTTGATGGAGGTGGACAGTTGACAGTGGGTGTTAGTAAACAGAGCGATGGGATCTGGTTGGGAGGATACGGATATTTGATGGAGGTGAACAGTTGGCAGTGGGTGTTAGTAAACAGAGTGATGGGGTCTGGTTGGGAGGATACGGATATTTGATGGAGGTGGACAGTTGACAGTGGGAGTTACTAAACAGTGATGGGGTCTTCGATGGAGGTGGACAGTTGACAGTGGGAGTTACTAAACAGTGATGGGGTCTTTGATGGAGGTGGACAGTTGACAGTGGGAGTTACTAATCAGAGTGATGAGGTCTAGTTTGGAGGACACGGACATTTGATGGAGGTGGACAGTTGACAGTGGGAGTTACTAATCAGAGTGATGAGGTCTAGTTGGGAGGACACGGACATTTGATGGAGGTGGACAGTTGACAGTGGGAGTTACTAAACAGAGTGATGGGGTCTAGTTGGGAGGACACGGACATTTGATGGAGGTGGACAGTTGACAGTGGGAGTTACTAAACAGAGTGATGGTGTCTAATTGGGAGGACATGGACATTTGATGGAGGTGGACAGTTGACAGTGGGAGTTAGTAAACAGAGTGTTGGGGTCTATGATGGAGGTGGACAGTTGACATTGGGAGTTACTAAACAGTGATGGGGTCTAGTTGGGAGGACACGGACATTTGATGGAGGTGGACAGTTGACAGTGGAAGTTACTAAACAGAGTGATGGGGTGTCATCGGGAGGAGACGGCCATTTGATGGAGGTGGACATTTGACAGTGGGAGTTACTAAACAGAGTGATGGGGTCTAGTTGGGAGGACACGGACATTTGATGGAGGTGGACAGTTGACAGTGGGAGTTAGTAAACAGAGTGATGGGGTCTCATCGGGCGGACACGGACATTTGATGGAGGTGGACAGTTGACAGTGGGAGTTACTAAACAGAGTGATGGGGTCTCATCGGGAGGACACGGACATTTGATGGAGGTGGACAGTTGACAGTGGGAGTTACTAAACAGAGTGATGGGGTCTGGTTGGGAGGATACGGACATTTGATGGAGGTGGACTGTTGACAGTGGGAGTTACTAAACAGAGTGATGGGGTTTAGTTGGGAGGACACGGACATTTGATGGAGGTGGACAGTTGACAGTGGGAGTTTGTAAACAGAGTGATGCGGTCTAGTTGGGAGGACACGGACATTTGATGGAGGTGGACAGTTGACAGTGGGAGTTACTAAACAGAGTGATGGGGTTTAGTTGAGAGGACACGGACATTTGATGGAGGTTGCAGTTGACAGTGTGTGTTACTTAACAGTGTGATGGGGTGTGGTTGGGAGGACATGGACATTTGATGGAGGTGGACAGTTGACAGTGGGAGTTACTAAACAGAGTGATGGGGTCTCATCGGGTGGACACGGACATTTGATGGAGGTGGACAGTTGACAGTGGGTGTTAGTAAACAGAGCGATGGGGTCTGGTTGGGAGGATACGGATATTTGATGGAGGTGGACAGTTGACAGTGGGAATTAGTAAACAGAGTGATGGGGTCTGGTTGGGAAGACATGGACATTTGATGGAGGTGTACAGTTGACAGTGTGAGTTACTAAACAGAGCGATGGGTTCTGGTTGGGAGGACACGGACATTTGATGGAGGTGGACAGTTGACTGTGGGAGTTAGTAAACAGAGTGATGGGGTCTGGTTGGGAAGACATGGACATTTGATGGAGGTGGACAGTTGACAGTGGGAGTTAGTAAACAGAGTGATGGGGTCTAATCGGGAGGACACGGACATTTGATGGAGGTGGACAGTTGACAGTGGGAGTTACTAAACTGAGTGATGGGATCTAGTTGGGAGGACATGGACATTTGATGGAGGTGAACAGTTGACAGTGGGAGTTACTAAACAGAGTGATGGTATCTAATGGGAGGACATGGACATTTGATGGAGGTGGACAGTTGACAGTGGGAGTTACTAAACAGAGTGATGGGGTCTCATCGGGAGGACATGGACATTTGATGGAGGTGGACAGTTGACAGTGGGAGTTACTTATCAGAGTGATGAGGTCTAGTTGGGAGGACACGGACATTTGATGGAGGTGGACAGTTGACAGTCGGAGTTACTAATCAGAGTGATGAGGTCTAGTTGGGAGGACACGGACATTTAATGGAGGTGGACAGTTGACAGTGGGAGTTACTAAACAGAGTGATCGGGTCTAGTTGGGAGGACACGGACATTTGATTGAGGTGGACAGTTGACAGTGGGAGTTACTAAACTGAGTGATGGGATCTAGTTGGGAGGACATGGACATTTGATGGATGTGAACAGTTGACAGTGGGAGTTACTAAACAGAGTGATGGTATCTAATTGGGAGGACATGGACATTTGATGGAGGTGGACAGTTGACAGTGGGAGTTACTAAACAGAGTGATGGGGTCTCATCGGGAGGACATGGACATTTGATGGAGGTGGACAGTTGACAGTGGGAGATACTTATCAGAGTGATGAGGTCTAGTTGGGAGGACACGGACATTTGATGGAGGTGGACAGTTGACAGTCGGAGTTACTAATCAGAGTGATGAGGTCTAGTTGGGAGGACACGGACATTTGATGGAGGTGGACAGTTGACAGTGGGAGTTACTAAACAGAGTGATCGGGTCTAGTTGGGAGGACACGGATATTTGATGGAGGTGAACAGTTGGCAGTGGGTGTTAGTAAACAGAGTGATGGGGTTTGGTTGGGAGGATACGGATATTTGATGGAGGTGGACAGTTGACAGTGGGAGTTACTAAACAGTGATGGGGTCTTTGATGGAGGTGGACAGTTGACAGTGGGAGTTACTAAACAGTGATGGGGTCTTTGATGGAGGTGGACAGTTGACAGTGGGAGTTACTAATCAGAGTGATGAGGTCTAGTTTGGAGGACACGGACATTTGATGGAGGTGGACAGTTGACAGTGGGAGTTACTAATCAGAGTGATGAGGTCTAGTTGGGAGGACACGGACATTTGATGGAGGTGGATAGTTGACAGTGGGAGTTACTAAACAGAGTGATGGGGTCTAGTTGGGAGGACACGGACATTTGATGGAGGTGGACAGTTGACAGTGGGAGTTACTAAACAGAGTGATGGTGTCTAATTGGGAGGACATGGACATTTGATGGAGGTGGACAGTTGACAGTGGGAGTTAGTAAACAGAGTGTTGGGGTCTATGATGGAGGTGGACAGTTGACAGTGGGTGTTCGTAAACAGAGTGTTGGGGTCTCATCGGGAGGACACGGACATTTGATGGAGGTGGACAGTTGACAGTGGGAGTTACTAAACAGAGTGATGGGGTCTAGTTGGGAGGACACGGACATTTGATGGAGGTGGACAGTTGACAGTGGGATTAGTAAACAGAGTGATGGGGTCTCATCGGGAGGACACGGACATTTGATGGAGGTGGACAGTTGACAGTGGGAGTTAGTAAACAGAGTGATGGGGTCTCATCGGGAGGACACGGACATTTGATGGAGGTGGACAGTTGACAGTGGGAGTTACTAAACAGAGTGATGGGGTCTCATCGGGAGGACACGGACATTTGATGGAGGTGGACAGTTGACAGTGGGAGTTACTAAACAGAGTGATGGGGTCTGGTTGGGAGGATACGGACATTTGATGGAGGTGGACAGTTGACAGTGGGAGTTACTAAACAGAGTGATGGGGTTTAGTTGGGAGGACACGGACATTTGATGGAGGTGGACAGTTGACAGTGGGAGTTTGTAAACAGAGTGATGCGGTCTAGTTGGCAGGACACGGACATTTGATGGAGGTGGACAGTTGACAGTGGGAGTTACTAAACAGAGTGATGGGGTTTAGTTGAGAGGACACGGACATTTGATGGAGGTTGCAGTTGACAGTGTGTGTTACTAAACAGTGTGATGGGGTGTGGTTGGGAGGACATGGACATTTGATGGAGGTGGACAGTTGACAGTGGGAGTTACTAAACAGAGTGATGGGGTCTCATCGGGAGGACACGGACATTTGATGGAGGTGGACAGTTGACAGTGGGAGTTACTAAACAGTGATGGGGTCTAGTTGGGAGGACACGGACATTTGATGGAGGTGGACAGTTGACAGTGGGAGTTACTAAACAGAGTGATGGGGTCTCATCGGGTAGACACGGACATTTGATGGAGGTGGACAGTTGACAGTGGGTGTTAGTAAACAGAGCGATGGGGTCTGGTTGGGAGGATACGGATATTTGATGGAGGTGGACAGTTGACAGTGGGAGTTAGTAAACAGAGTGATGGGGTCTGGTTGGGAAGACATGGACATTTGATGGAGGTGGACAGTTGACAGTGCGAGTTAGTAAACAGAGTGATGGGGTCTAGTTGGGAGGACACGGACATTTGATGGAGGTGTACAGTTGACAGTGTGAGTTACTAAACAGAGCGATGGGTTCTGGTTGGGAGGACACGGACATTTGATGGAGGTGGACAGTTGACTGTGGGAGTTAGTAAACAGAGTGATGGGGTCTGGTTGGGAAGACATGGACATTTGATGGAGGTGGACAGTTGACAGTGGGAGTTAGTAAACAGGGTGATGGGGTCTAATCGGGAGGACACGGACATTTGATGGAGGTGGACAGTTGACAGTGGGAGTTACTAAACTGAGTGATGGGATCTAGTTGGGAGGACATGGACATTTGATGGAGGTGAACAGTTGACAGTGGGAGTTACTAAACAGAGTGATGTTATCTAATTGGGAGGACATGGACATTTGATGGAGGTGGACAGTTGACAGTGGGAGTTACTAAACAGAGTGATGGGGTCTCATCGGGAGGACATGGACATTTGATGGAGGTGGACAGTTGACAGTTGGAGTTACTTATCAGAGTGATGAGGTCTAGTTGGGAGGACACGGACATTTGATGGAGGTGGACAGTTGACAGTCGGAGTTACTAATCAGAGTGATGAGGTCTAGTTGGGAGGACACGGACATTTAATGGAGGTGGACAGTTGACAGTGGGAGTTACTAAACAGAGTGATCGGGTCTAGTTGGGAGGACACGGACATTTGATGGAGGTGGACAGTTGACAGTGGGAGTTAGTAAACAGAGCGATGGGGTCTGGTTGGGAGGATACGGATATTTGATGGAGGTGGACAGTTGACAGTGGGAATTAGTAAACAGAGTGATGCGGTCTGGTTGGGAAGACATGGACATTTGATGGAGGTGGACAGTTGACAGTGCGAGTTAGAAAACAGAGTGATGGGGTCTAGTTGGGAGGACACGGACATTTGATGGAGGTGTACAGTTGACAGTGTGAGTTACTAAACAGAGCGATGGGTTCTGGTTGGGAGGACACGGACATTTGATGGAGGTGGACAGTTGACTGTGGGAGTTAGTAAACAGAGTGTTGGGGTCTGGTTGGGAAGACATGGACATTTGATGGAGGTGGACAGTTGACAGTGGGAGTTAGTAAACAGAGTGATGGGGTCTAATCGGGAGGACACGGACATTTGATGGAGGTGGACAGTTGACAGTGGGAGTTACTAAACTGAGTGATGGGATCTAGTTGGGAGGACATGGACATTTGATGGAGGTGAACAGTTGACAGTGGGAGTTACTAAACAGAGTGATGGTATCTAATGGGAGGACATGGACATTTGATGGAGGTGGACAGTTGACAGTGGGAGTTACTAAACAGAGTGATGGGGTCTCATCGGGAGGACATGGACATTTGATGGAGGTGGACAGTTGACAGTGGGAGTTACTTATCAGAGTGATGAGGTCTAGTTGGGAGGACACGGACATTTGATGGAGGTGGACAGTTGACAGTCGGAGTTACTAATCAGAGTGATGAGGTCTAGTTGGGAGGACACGGACATTTAATGGAGGTGGACAGTTGACAGTGGGAGTTACTAAACAGAGTGATCGGGTCTAGTTGGGAGGACACGGACATTTGATGGAGGTGGACAGTTGACAGTGGGAGTTACTAAACTGAGTGATGGGATCTAGTTGGGAGGACATGGACATTTGATGGAGGTGAACAGTTGACAGTGGGAGTTACTAAACAGAGTGATGGTATCTAATTGGGAGGACATGGACATTTGATGGAGGTGGACAGTTGACAGTGGGAGTTACTAAACAGAGTGATGGGGTCTCATCGGGAGGACATGGACATTTGATGGAGGTGGACAGTTGACAGTGGGAGATACTTATCAGAGTGATGAGGTCTAGTTGGGAGGACACGGACATTTGATGGAGGTGGACAGTTGACAGTCGGAGTTACTAATCAGAGTGATGAGGTCTAGTTGGGAGGACACGGACATTTGATGGAGGTGGACAGTTGACAGTGGGAGTTACTACACAGAGTGATCGGGTCTAGTTGGGAGGACACGGATATTTGATGGAGGTGAACAGTTGGCAGTGGGTGTTAGTAAACAGAGTGATGGGGTTTGGTTGGGAGGATACGGATATTTGATGGAGGTGGACAGTTGACAGTGGGAGTTACTAAACAGTGATGGGGTCTTTGATGGAGGTGGACAGTTGACAGTGGGAGTTACTAAACAGTGATGGGGTCTTTGATGGAGGTGGACAGTTGACAGTGGGAGTTACTAATCAGAGTGATGAGGTCTAGTTTGGAGGACACGGACATTTGATGGAGGTGGACAGTTGACAGTGGGAGTTACTAATCAGAGTGATGAGGTCTAGTTGGGAGGACACGGACATTTGATGGAGGTGGATAGTTGACAGTGGGAGTTACTAAACAGAGTGATGGGGTCTAGTTGGGAGGACACGGACATTTGATGGAGGTGGACAGTTGACAGTGGGAGTTACTAAACAGAGTGATGGTGTCTAATTGGGAGGACATGGACATTTGATGGAGGTGGACAGTTGACAGTGGGAGTTAGTAAACAGAGTGTTGGGGTCTATGATGGAGGTGGACAGTTGACAGTGGGTGTTCATAAACAGAGTGTTGGGGTCTCATCGGGAGGACACGGACATTTGATGGAGGTGGACAGTTGACAGAGGGAGTTACTAAACAGAGTGATGGGGTCTAGTTGGGAGGACACGGACATTTGATGGAGGTGGACAGTTGACCGTGGGATTAGTAAACAGAGTGATGGTGTCTCATCGGGAGGACACGGACATTTGATGGAGGTGGACAGTTGACAGTGGGAGTTACTAAACAGAGTGATGGGGTCTAGTTGGGAGGACACGGACATTTGATGGAGGTGGACAGTTGACAGTGGGAGTTACTAAACAGAGTGATGGGGTCTAGTTGGGAGGACACGGGCATTTGATGGAGGTGGACAGTTGACAGTGGGAGTTACTAAACAGAGTGATGGGGTCTCATCGAGAGGACACGGACATTTGATGGAGGTGGACAGTTGACAGTGGGAGTTTGTAAACAGGGTGATGCGGTCTAGTTGGGAGGACACGGACATTTGATGGAGGTGGACAGTTGTCAGTGGGAGTTACTAAACAGAGTGATGGGGTCTAGTTGGGAGGACACGGACATTTGATGGAGGTGGACAGTTGACAGTGGCAGTTACTAAACAGAGTGATGGGGTCTAGTTGGGAGGACACGGACATTTGTTGGAGGTGGACAGTTGACAGTGGGAGTTACTAAACAGAGTGATGGAGTCTAGTTGGGAGGATACGGACATTTGATGGAGGTGGACAGTTGACAGTGGGAGTTACTAAATAGAATGATGGGGTCTCATCGGGAGGACACGGACATTTGATGGAGGTGGACAGTTGACAGTGGGTGTTAGTAAACAGAGCGATGGGGTCTGGTTGGGAGGATACGGATATTTGATGGAGGTGGACAGTTGACAGTGGGTGTTAGTAAACAGAGTGATGGGCTCTGGTTGGGAAGACATGGACATTTGATGGAGGTGGACAGTTGACAGTGGGAGTTAGTAAACAGAGTGATGGGGTCTAATTGGGAGGACACGGACATTTGATGGAGGTGGACAGTTGACAGTGGAAGTTACTAAACAGAGTGATGGGGTGTCATCGGGAGGAGACGGCCATTTGATGGAGGTGGACATTTGACAGTGGGAGTTACTAAACAGAGTGATGGGGTCTAGTTGGGAGGACACGGACATTTGATGGAGGTGGACAGTTGACAGTGGGAGTTAGTAAACAGAGTGATGGGGTCTCATCGGGAGGACACGGACATTTGATGGAGGTGGACAGTTGACAGTGGGAGTTACTAAACAGAGTGATGGGGTCTCATCGGGAGGACACGGACATTTGATGGAGGTGGACAGTTGACAGTGGGAGTTACTAAACAGAGTGATGGGGTCTGGTTGGGAGGATACGGACATTTGATGGAGGTGGACAGTTGACAGTGGGAGTTACTAAACAGAGTGATGGGGTTTAGTTGGGAGGACACGGACATTTGATGGAGGTGGACAGTTGACAGTGGGAGTTTGTAAACAGAGTGATGCGGTCTAGTTGGCAGGACACGGACATTTGATGGAGGTGGACAGTTGACAGTGGGAGTTACTAAACAGAGTGATGGGGTTTAGTTGAGAGGACACGGACATTTGATGGAGGTTGCAGTTGACAGTGTGTGTTACTAAACAGTGTGATGGGGTGTGGTTGGGAGGACATGGACATTTGATGGAGGTGGACAGTTGACAGTGGGAGTTACTAAACAGAGCGATGGGGTCTCATCGGGTGGACACGGACATTTGATGGAGGTGGACAGTTGACAGTGGGTGTTAGTAAACAGAGCGATGGGGTCTGGTTGGGAGTATACGGATATTTGATGGAGGTGGACAGTTGACAGTGGGAGTTAGTAAACAGAGTGATGGGGTCTGGTTGGGAAGACATGGACATTTGATGGAGGTGGACAGTTGACAGTGCGAGTTAGTAAACAGAGTGATGGGGTCTAGTTGGGAGGACACGGACATTTGATGGAGGTGTACAGTTGACAGTGTGAGTTACTAAACAGAGCGATGGGTTCTGGTTGGGAGGACACGGACATTTGATGGAGGTGGACAGTTGACTGTGGGAGTTAGTAAACAGAGTGATGGGGTCTGGTTGGGAAGACATGGACATTTGATGGAGGTGGACAGTTGACAGTGGGAGTTAGTAAACAGGGTGATGGGGTCTAATCGGGAGGACACGGACATTTGATGGAGGTGGACAGTTGACAGTGGGAGTTACTAAACTGAGTGATGGGATCTAGTTGGGAGGACATGGACATTTGATGGAGGTGAACAGTTGACAGTGGGAGTTACTAAACAGAGTGATGTTATCTAATTGGGAGGACATGGACATTTGATGGAGGTGGACAGTTGACAGTGGGAGTTACTAAACAGAGTGATGGGGTCTCATCGGGAGGACATGGACATTTGATGGAGGTGGACAGTTGACAGTGGGAGTTACTTATCAGAGTGATGAGGTCTAGTTGGGAGGACACGGACATTTGATGGAGGTGGACAGTTGACATTCGGAGTTACTAATCAGAGTGATGAGGTCTAGTTGGGAGGACACGGACATTTAATGGAGGTGGACAGTTGACAGTGGGAGTTACTAAACAGAGTGATCGGGTCTAGTTGGGAGGACACGGACATTTGATGGAGGTGGACAGTTGACAGTGGGAGTTACTAAACTGAGTGATGGGATCTAGTTGGGAGGACATGGACATTTGATGGAGGTGAACAGTTGACAGTGGGAGTTACTAAACAGAGTGATGGTATCTAATTGGGAGGACATGGACATTTGATGGAGGTGGACAGTTGACAGTGGGAGTTACTAAACAGAGTGATGGGGTCTCATCGGGAGGACATGGACATTTGATGGAGGTGGACAGTTGACAGTGGGAGTTACTTATCAGAGTGATGGGGTCCAGTTGGGAGGACACGGACATTTGATGGAGGTGGACAGTTGACAGTCGGAGTTACTAATCAGAGTGATGAGGTCTAGTTGGGAGGACACGGACATTTGATGGAGGTGGACAGTTGACAGTGGGAGTTACTAAACAGAGTGATGGGGTCTAGTTGGGAGGACACGGACATTTGATGGAGGTGGACAGTTGACAGTGGGAGTTACTAAACAGAGTGATGGAGTCTAATTGGGAGGACATGGACATTTGATGGAGGTGGACAGTTGACAGTGGGAGTTACTAAACAAAGTGATGGGGTCTCATCGGGAGGACACGGACATTTGATGGAGGTGGACAGTTGACAGTGGGAGTTACTAAACAGAGTGATGGGGTCTAGTTGGGAGGACACAGACATTTGATGGAGGTGGACAGTTGACAGTGGAAGTTAGTAAACAGAGTGATGGGGTCTATGATGGAGGTGGACAGTTGACAGTGGGAGTTACTAAACAGAGTGATGGGGTCTAGTTGGGAGGACACTGACATTTGATGGAGGTGGACAGTTGACAGTGGGATTAGTAAACAGAGTGATGGGGTCTCATCGGGAGGACACGGACATTTGATGGAGGTGGACAGTTGACAGTGGGAGTTACTAAACTGAGTGATGGGATCTAGTTGGGAGGACATGGACATTTGATGGAGGTGAACAGTTGACAGTGGGAGTTACTAAACAGAGTGATGGTATCTAATTGGGAGGACATGGACATTTGATGGAGGTGGACAGTTGACAGTGGGAGTTACTAAACAGAGTGATGGGGTCTCATCGGGAGGACATGGACATTTGATGGAGGTGGACAGTTGACAGTGGGAGTTACTTATCAGAGTGATGAGGTCTAGTTGGGAGGACACGGACATTTGATGGAGGTGGACAGTTGACAGTCGGAGTTACTAATCAGAGTGATGAGGTCTAGTTGGGAGGACACGGACATTTGATGGAGGTGGACAGTTGACAGTGGGAGTTACTAAACAGAGTGATCGGGTCTAGTTGGGAGGACACGGACATTTGATGGAGGTGGACAGTTGACAGTGGGAGTTACTAAACAGAGTGATGGAGTCTAATTGGGAGGACATGGACATTTGATGGAGGTGGACAGTTGACAGTGGGAGTTACTAAACAAAGTGATGGGGTCTCATCGGGAGGACACGGACATTTGATGGAGGTGGACAGTTGACAGTGGGAGTTACTAAACAGAGTGATGGGGTCTAGTTGGGAGGACACAGACATTTGATGGAGGTGGACAGTTGACAGTGGAAGTTAGTAAACAGAGTGATGGGGTCTATGATGGAGGTGGACAGTTGACAGTGGGAGTTACTAAACAGAGTGATGGGGTCTAGTTGGGAGGACACTGACATTTGATGGAGGTGGACAGTTGACAGTGGGATTAGTAAACAGAGTGATGGGGTCTCATCGGGAGGACACGGACATTTGATGGAGGTGGACAGTTGACAGTCGGAGTTACTAAACAGAGTGATGGGGTCTAATTGGGAGGACACGGACATTTGATGGAGGTGGACAGTTGTCAGTGGGAGTTACTAAACAGAGTGATGGGGTCTAGTTGGGAGGACACGGACATTTGATGGAGGTGGACAGTTGACAGTGGGAGTTACTAAACAGAGTGATGGGGTCTCATCGGGAGGACACGGACATTTGATGGAGGTGGACAGTTGACAGTGGGAGTTACTAAACAGAGTGATGGGGTCTAGTTGAGAGGACACGGACATTTGATGGAGGTGGACAGTTGACAGTGGGAGTTACTAAACAGAGTGATGGGGTCTAGTTGGGAGGACATGGACATTTGATGGAGGTGGACAGTTGACAGTGGGAGTTACTAAACAGAGTGATGGGGTCTCATCGGGAGGACACGGACATTTGATGGAGGTGGACATTTGACAGTGGGTGTTAGTAAACAGAGCGATGGGGTCTGGTTGGGAGGATACGGATATTTGATGGAGGTGGACAGTTGACAGTGGGTGTTAGTAAACAGAGTGATGGGGTCTGGTTGGGAAGACATGGACATTTGATGGAGGTGGACAGTTGACAGTGGGAGTTAGTAAACAGAGCGATGGGGTCTGGTTGGGAGGACACGGACATTTGATGGAGGTGGACAGTTGACAGTGGGTGTTAGTAAATAGAGCGATGGGATCTGGTTGGGAGGATACGGATATTTGATGGAGGTGAACAGTTGGCAGTGGGTGTTAGTAAACAGAGTGATGGGGTCTGGTTGGGAGGATACGGATATTTGATGGAGGTGGACAGTTGACAGTGGGAGTTACTAAACAGTGATGGGGTCTTTGATGGAGGTGGACAGTTGACAGTGGGAGTTACTAAACAGTGATGGGGTCTTTGATGGAGGTGGACAGTTGACAGTGGGTGTTACTAATCAGAGTGATGAGGTCTAGTTTGGAGGACACGGACATTTGATGGAGGTGGACAGTTGACAGTGGGAGTTACTAATCAGAGTGATGAGGTCTAGTTGGGAGGACGCGGACATTTGATGGAGGTGGACAGTTGACAGTGGGAGTTACTAAACAGAGTGAAGGGGTCTAGTTGGGAGGACACGGACATTTGATGGAGGTGGACAGTTGACAGTGGGAGTTACTAAACAGAGTGATGGTGTCTAATTGGGAGGACATGGACATTTGATGGAGGTGGACAGTTGACAGTGGGAGTTAGTAAACAGAGTGTTGGGGTCTATGATGGAGGTGGACAGTTGACAGTGGGAGTTACTAAACAGTGATGGGGTCTGGTTGGGAGGACACGGACATTTGATGGAGGTGGACAGTTGACAGTGGGTGTTCGTAAACAGAGTGTTGGGGTCTCATCGGGAGGACACGGACATTTGATGGAGGTGGACAGTTGACAGTGGGAGTTACTAAACAGAGTGATGGGGTCTAGTTGGGAGGACACGGATATTTGATGGAGGTGGACATTTGACAGTGGGATTAGTAAACATAGTGATGGGGTCTCATCGGGAGGACACGGACATTTGATGGATGTGGACAGTTGACAGTCGGAGTTACTAAACAGAGTGATGGGGTCTAATTGGGAGGACACGGACATTTGATGGAGGTGGACAGTTGTCAGTGGGAGTTACTAAACAGAGTGATGGGGTCTAGTTGGGAGGACACGGACATTTGATGGAGGTGGACAGTTGACAGTGGGAGTTACTAAACAGAGTGATGGGGTCTAGTTGGGAGGACACGGACATTTGATGGAGGTGGACAGTTGACAGTGGGAGTTACTAAACAGAGTGATGGGGTCTCATCGAGAGGACACGGACATTTGATGGAGGTGGACAGTTGACAGTGGGAGTTTGTAAACAGGGTGATGCGGTCTAGTTGGGAGGACACGGACATTTGATGGAGGTGGACAGTTGTCAGTGGGAGTTACTAAACAGAGTGATGGGGTCTAGTTGGGAGGACACGGACATTTGATGGAGGTGGACAGTTGACAGTGGGAGTTACTAAACAGAGTGATGGGGTCTAGTTGGGAGGACACGGACATTTGTTGGAGGTGGACAGTTGACAGTGGGAGTTACTAAACAGAGTGATGGAGTCTAGTTGGGAGGACACGGACATTTGATGGAGGTGGACAGTTGACAGTGGGAGTTACTAAATAGAGTGATGGGGTCTCATCGGGAGGACACGGACATTTGATGGAGGTGGACAGTTGACAGTGGGTGTTAGTAAACAGAGCGATGGGGTCTGGTTGGGAGGATACGGATATTTGATGGAGGTGGACAGTTGACAGTGGGTGTTAGTAAACAGCTTGATGGGCTCTGGTTGGGAAGACATGGACATTTGATGGAGGTGGACAGTTGACAGTGGGAGTTAGTAAACAGAGTGATGGGGTGTCATCGGGAGGAGACGGCCATTTGATGGAGGTGGACATTTGACAGTGGGAGTTACTAAACAGAGTGATGGGGTCTAGTTGGGAGGACACGGACATTTAATGGAGGTGGACAGTTGACAGTGGGAGTTAGTAAACAGAGTGATGGGGTCTCATCGGGAGGACACGGACATTTGATGGAGGTGGACAGTTGACAGTGGGAGTTACTAAACAGAGTGATGGGGTCTCATCGGGAGGACACGGACATTTGATGGAGGTGGACAGTTGACAGTGGGAGTTACTAAACAGAGTGATGAGGTCTGGTTGGGAGGATACGGACATTTGATGGAGGTGGACAGTTGACAGTGGGAGTTACTAAACAGAGTGATGGGGTTTAGTTGGGAGGACACGGACATTTGATGGAGGTGGACAGTTGACAGTGGGAGTTTGTAAACAGAGTGATGCGGTCTAGTTGGGAGGACACGGACATTTGATGGAGGTGGACAGTTGACAGTGGGAGTTACTAAACAGAGTGATGGGGTTTAGTTGAGAGGACACGGACATTTGATGGAGGTTGCAGTTGACAGTGGGAGTTACTAAACAGAGTGATGGGGTCTAGTTGGGAGGACATGGACATTTGATGGAGGTGGACATTTGACAGTGGGAGTTACTAAACAGAGTGATGGGGTCTCATCGGGTGGACACGGACATTTGATGGAGGTGGACAGTTGACAGTGGGTGTTAGTAAACAGAGCGATGGGGTCTGGTTGGGAGGATACGGATATTTGATGGAGGTGGACAGTTGACAGTGGGAGTTAGTAAACAGAGTGATGGGGTCTGGTTGGGAAGACATGGACATTTGATGGAGGTGGACAGTTGACAGTGCGAGTTAGTAAACAGAGTGATGGGGTCTAGTTGGGAGGACACGGACATTTGATGGAGGTGTACAGTTGACAGTGTGAGTTACTAAACAGAGCGATGGGTTCTGGTTGGGAGGACACGGACATTTGATGGAGGTGGACAGTTGACTGTGGGAGTTAGTAAACAGAGTGATGGGGTCTGGTTGGGAAGGCATGGACATTTGATGGAGGTGGACAGTTGACAGTGGGAGTTAGTAAACAGAGTGATGGGGTCTAATCGGGAGGACACGGACATTTGATGGAGGTGGACAGTTGACAGTGGGAGTTACTAAACTGAGTGATGGGATCTAGTTGGGAGGACATAGACATTTGATGGAGGTGAACAGTTGACAGTGGGAGTTACTAAACAGAGTGACGGTATCTAATTGGGAGGACATGGACATTTGATGGAGGTGGACAGTTGACAGTGGGAGTTACTAAACAGAGTGATGGGGTCTCATCGGGAGGACATGGACATTTGATGGAGGTGGACAGTTGACAGTGGGAGTTACTTATCAGAGTGATGAGGTCTAGTTGGGAGGACACGGACATTTGATGGAGGTGGACAGTTGACAGTCGGTGTTACTAATCAGAGTGATGAGGTCTAGTTGGGAGGACACGGACATTTGATGGAGGTGGACAGTTGACAGTGGGAGTTACTAAACAGAGTGATCGGGTCTAGTTGGGAGGACACGGACATTTGATGGAGGTGGACAGTTGACAGTGGGAGTTACTAAACAGAGTGATGGAGTCTAATTGGGAGGACATGGACATTTGATGGAGGTGGACAGTTGACAGTGGGAGTTACTAAACAAAGTGATGGGGTCTCATCGGGAGGACACGGACATTTGATGGAGGTGGACAGTTGACAGTGGGAGTTACTAAACAGAGTGATGGGGTCTAGTTGGGAGGACACAGACATTTGATGGAGGTGGACAGTTGACAGTGGAAGTTAGTAAACAGAGTGATGGGGTCTATGATGGAGGTGGACAGTTGACAGTGGGAGTTACTAAACAGAGTGATGGGGTCTAGTTGGGAGGACACTGACATTTGATGGAGGTGGACAGTTGACAGTGGGATTAGTAAACAGAGTGATGGGGTCTCATCGGGAGGACACGGACATTTGATGGAGGTGGACAGTTGACAGTCGGAGTTACTAAACAGAGTGATGGGGTCTAATTGGGAGGACACGGACATTTGATGGAGGTGGACAGTTGTCAGTGGGAGTTACTAAACAGAGTGATGGGGTCTAGTTGGGAGGACACGGACATTTGATGGAGGTGGACAGTTGACAGTGGGAGTTACTAAACAGAGTGATGGGGTCTCATCGGGAGGACACGGACATTTGATGGAGGTGGACAGTTGACAGTGGGAGTTACTAAACAGAGTGATGGGGTCTAGTTGAGAGGACACGGACATTTGATGGAGGTGGACAGTTGACAGTGGGAGTTACTAAACAGAGTGATGGGGTCTAGTTGGGAGGACATGGACATTTGATGGAGGTGGACAGTTGACAGTGGGAGTTACTAAACAGAGTGATGGGGTCTCATCGGGAGGACACGGACATTTGATGGAGGTGGACATTTGACAGTGGGTGTTAGTAAACAGAGCGATGGGGTCTGGTTGGGAGGATACGGATATTTGATGGAGGTGGACAGTTGACAGTGGGTGTTAGTAAACAGAGTGATGGGGTCTGGTTGGGAAGACATGGACATTTGATGGAGGTGGACAGTTGACAGTGGGAGTTAGTAAACAGAGCGATGGGGTCTGGTTGGGAGGACACGGACATTTGATGGAGGTGGACAGTTGACAGTGGGTGTTAGTAAATAGAGCGATGGGATCTGGTTGGGAGGATACGGATATTTGATGGAGGTGAACAGTTGGCAGTGGGTGTTAGTAAACAGAGTGATGGGGTCTGGTTGGGAGGATACGGATATTTGATGGAGGTGGACAGTTGACAGTGGGAGTTACTAAACAGTGATGGGGTCTTTGATGGAGGTGGACAGTTGACAGTGGGAGTTACTAAACAGTGATGGGGTCTTTGATGGAGGTGGACAGTTGACAGTGGGTGTTACTAATCAGAGTGATGAGGTCTAGTTTGGAGGACACGGACATTTGATGGAGGTGGACAGTTGACAGTGGGAGTTACTAATCAGAGTGATGAGGTCTAGTTGGGAGGACGCGGACATTTGATGGAGGTGGACAGTTGACAGTGGGAGTTACTAAACAGAGTGAAGGGGTCTAGTTGGGAGGACACGGACATTTGATGGAGGTGGACAGTTGACAGTGGGAGTTACTAAACAGAGTGATGGTGTCTAATTGGGAGGACATGGACATTTGATGGAGGTGGACAGTTGACAGTGGGAGTTACTAAACAGAGTGATGGGGTCTAGTTGGGAGGACACGGATATTTGATGGAGGTGGACATTTGACAGTGGGATTAGTAAACATAGTGATGGGGTCTCATCGGGAGGACACGGACATTTGATGGATGTGGACAGTTGACAGTCGGAGTTACTAAACAGAGTGATGGGGTCTAATTGGGAGGACACGGACATTTGATGGAGGTGGACAGTTGTCAGTGGGAGTTACTAAACAGAGTGATGGGGTCTAGTTGGGAGGACACGGACATTTGATGGAGGTGGACAGTTGACAGTGGGAGTTACTAAACAGAGTGATGGGGTCTAGTTGGGAGGACACGGACATTTGATGGAGGTGGACAGTTGACAGTGGGAGTTACTAAACAGAGTGATGGGGTCTCATCGAGAGGACACGGACATTTGATGGAGGTGGACAGTTGACAGTGGGAGTTTGTAAACAGGGTGATGCGGTCTAGTTGGGAGGACACGGACATTTGATGGAGGTGGACAGTTGTCAGTGGGAGTTACTAAACAGAGTGATGGGGTCTAGTTGGGAGGACACGGACATTTGATGGAGGTGGACAGTTGACAGTGGGAGTTACTAAACAGAGTGATGGGGTCTAGTTGGGAGGACACGGACATTTGTTGGAGGTGGACAGTTGACAGTGGGAGTTACTAAACAGAGTGATGGAGTCTAGTTGGGAGGACACGGACATTTGATGGAGGTGGACAGTTGACAGTGGGAGTTACTAAATAGAGTGATGGGGTCTCATCGGGAGGACACGGACATTTGATGGAGGTGGACAGTTGACAGTGGGTGTTAGTAAACAGAGCGATGGGGTCTGGTTGGGAGGATACGGATATTTGATGGAGGTGGACAGTTGACAGTGGGTGTTAGTAAACAGCTTGATGGGCTCTGGTTGGGAAGACATGGACATTTGATGGAGGTGGACAGTTGACAGTGGGAGTTAGTAAACAGAGTGATGGGGTGTCATCGGGAGGAGACGGCCATTTGATGGAGGTGGACATTTGACAGTGGGAGTTACTAAACAGAGTGATGGGGTCTAGTTGGGAGGACACGGACATTTAATGGAGGTGGACAGTTGACAGTGGGAGTTAGTAAACAGAGTGATGGGGTCTCATCGGGAGGACACGGACATTTGATGGAGGTGGACAGTTGACAGTGGGAGTTACTAAACAGAGTGATGGGGTCTCATCGGGAGGACACGGACATTTGATGGAGGTGGACAGTTGACAGTGGGAGTTACTAAACAGAGTGATGAGGTCTGGTTGGGAGGATACGGACATTTGATGGAGGTGGACAGTTGACAGTGGGAGTTACTAAACAGAGTGATGGGGTTTAGTTGGGAGGACACGGACATTTGATGGAGGTGGACAGTTGACAGTGGGAGTTTGTAAACAGAGTGATGCGGTCTAGTTGGGAGGACACGGACATTTGATGGAGGTGGACAGTTGACAGTGGGAGTTACTAAACAGAGTGATGGGGTTTAGTTGAGAGGACACGGACATTTGATGGAGGTTGCAGTTGACAGTGGGAGTTACTAAACAGAGTGATGGGGTCTAGTTGGGAGGACATGGACATTTGATGGAGGTGGACATTTGACAGTGGGAGTTACTAAACAGAGTGATGGGGTCTCATCGGGTGGACACGGACATTTGATGGAGGTGGACAGTTGACAGTGGGTGTTAGTAAACAGAGCGATGGGGTCTGGTTGGGAGGATACGGATATTTGATGGAGGTGGACAGTTGACAGTGGGAGTTAGTAAACAGAGTGATGGGGTCTGGTTGGGAAGACATGGACATTTGATGGAGGTGGACAGTTGACAGTGCGAGTTAGTAAACAGAGTGATGGGGTCTAGTTGGGAGGACACGGACATTTGATGGAGGTGTACAGTTGACAGTGTGAGTTACTAAACAGAGCGATGGGTTCTGGTTGGGAGGACACGGACATTTGATGGAGGTGGACAGTTGACTGTGGGAGTTAGTAAACAGAGTGATGGGGTCTGGTTGGGAAGGCATGGACATTTGATGGAGGTGGACAGTTGACAGTGGGAGTTAGTAAACAGAGTGATGGGGTCTAATCGGGAGGACACGGACATTTGATGGAGGTGGACAGTTGACAGTGGGAGTTACTAAACTGAGTGATGGGATCTAGTTGGGAGGACATAGACATTTGATGGAGGTGAACAGTTGACAGTGGGAGTTACTAAACAGAGTGACGGTATCTAATTGGGAGGACATGGACATTTGATGGAGGTGGACAGTTGACAGTGGGAGTTACTAAACAGAGTGATGGGGTCTCATCGGGAGGACATGGACATTTGATGGAGGTGGACAGTTGACAGTGGGAGTTACTTATCAGAGTGATGAGGTCTAGTTGGGAGGACACGGACATTTGATGGAGGTGGACAGTTGACAGTCGGTGTTACTAATCAGAGTGATGAGGTCTAGTTGGGAGGACACGGACATTTGATGGAGGTGGACAGTTGACAGTGGGAGTTACTAAACAGAGTGATCGGGTCTAGTTGGGAGGACACGGACATTTGATGGAGGTGGACAGTTGACAGTGGGAGTTACTAAACAGAGTGATGGTGTCTAATTGGGAGGACATGGACATTTGATGGAGGTGGACAGTTGACAGTGGGAGTTACTAAACAGAGTGATGGGGTCTCATCGGGAGGACACGGACATTTGATGGAGGTGGACAGTTGACAGTGGGAGTTCCTAAACAGAGTGATGGGGTCTAGTTGGGAGGACACAGACATTTGATGGAGGTGGACAGTTGACAGTGGAAGTTAGTAAACAGAGTGATGGGGTCTATGATGGAGGTGGAGAGTTGACAGTGGGAGTTACTAAACAGTGATGGGGTCTAGTTGGGAGGACACGGACATTTGATGGAGGTGGACAGTTGACAGTGGGTGTTAGTAAACAGAGTGTTGGGGTCTCCTCGGGAGGACACGGGCATTTGATGGAGGTGGACAGTTGACAGTGGGAGTTACTAAACAGAGTGATGGGGTCTAGTTGGGAGGACACTGACATTTGATGGAGGTGGACAGTTGACAGTGGGATTAGTAAACAGAGTGATGGGGTATCATCGGGAGGACACGGACATTTGATGGAGGTGGACAGTTGACAGTCGGAGTTACTAAACAGAGTGATGGGGTCTAATTGGGAGGACACGGACATTTGATGGAGGTGGACAGTTGTCAGTGGGAGTTACTAAACAGAGTGATGGGGTCTAGTTGGGAGGACACGGACATTTGATGGAGGTGGACAGCTGACAGTGGGAGTTACTAAACAGAGTGATGGGGTCTAGTTGGGAGGACACGGACATTTGATGGAGGTGGACAGTTGACAGTGGGAGTTACTAAACAGAGTGCTGGGGTCTCATCAGGAGGACACGGACATTTGATGGAGGTGGACAGTTGACAGTGGGAGTTAGTAAACAGGGTGATGCGGTCTAGTTGGGAGGACACGGACATTTGATGGTGGTGGACAGTTGTCAGTGGGAGTTACTAAACAGAGTGATGGGGTCTAGTTGGGAGGACACGGACATTTGATGGAGGTGGACAGTTGACAGTGGGAGTTACTAAACAGAGTGATGGGGTCTAGTTGGGAGGACACGGACATTTGTTGGAGGTGGACAGCTGACAGTGGGAGTTACTAAACAGAGTGATGGAGTCTAGTTGGGAGGACACGGACATTTGATGGAGGTGGACAGTTGACAGTGGGTGTTACTAAACAGAGTGATGGTGTCTCATCGGGAGGACACGGACATTTGATGGAGGTGGACAGTTGACAGTGGGTGTTAGTAAACAGAGCGATGGGGTCTGGTTGGGAGGATACGGATATTTGATGGAGGTGGACAGTTGACAGTGGGAGTTAGTAAACAGAGTGATGGGGTCTGGTTGGGAAGACATGGACATTTGATGGAGGTGGACAGTTGACAGTGGGAGTTAGTAAACAGAGTGATGGGGTCTAATTGGGAGGACACGGACATTTGATGGAGGTGGACAGTTGACAGTGGAAGTTACTAAACAGAGTGATGGGGTGTCATCGGGAGGAGACGGACATTTGATGGAGGTGGACATTTGACAGTGGGAGTTACTAAACAGAGTGATTGGGTCTAGTTGGGAGGACACGGACATTTGATGGAGGTGGACAGTTGACAGTGGGAGTTAGTAAACAGAGTGATGTGGTTTCATCGGGAGGACACGGACATTTGATGGAGGTGGACAGTTGACAGTGGGAGTTACTAAACAGAGTGATGGGGTCTCATCAGGAGGACACGGACATTTGATGGAGGTGGACAGTTGACAGTGGGAGTTACTAAACAGAGTGATGTGGTCTGGTTGGGAGGATACGGACATTTGATGGAGGTGGACAGTTGACAGTGGGAGTTACTAAACAGAGTGATGGGGTTTAGTTGGGAGGACACGGACATTTGATGGAGGTGGACAGTTGACAGTGGGAGTTAGTAAACAGAGTGATGCGGTCTTGTTGGGAGGACACGGACATTTGATGGAGGTGGACAGTTGACAGTGGGAGTTACTAAACAGAGTGATGGGGTTTAGTTGAGAGGACACGGACATTTGATGGAGGTTGCAGTTGACAGTGTGAGTTACTAAACAGTGTGATGGGATCTAGTTGTGAGGACATGGACATTTGATGGAGGTGGACAGTTGACAGTGGGAGTTACTAAACAGAGTGATGGGGTCTCATCGGGAGGACACGGACATTTGATGGAGTTGGACAGTTGACAGTGGGTGTTAGTAAACAGAGCGATGGGGTCTGGTTGGGAGGATACGGATATTTGATGGAGGTGGACAGTTGACAGTGGGAGTTAGTAAACAGAGTGATGGGGTCTGGTTGGGAAGACATGGACATTTGATGGAGGTGGAAGTTGACAGTTGACAGTGCGAGTTAGTAAACAGAGCGATGGGGTCTAGTTGGGAGGACACGGACATTTGATGGAGGTGGACAGTTGACAGTGGGAGTTACTAAACAGAGCGATGTGTTCTGGTTGGGAGGACACGGACATTTGATGGAGGTGGACAGTTGACTGTGGGAGTTAGTAAACAGAGTGATGGGGTCTGGTTGGGAAGACATGGACATTTGATGGAGTGGTACAGTTGACAGTGGGAGTTAGTAAACAGAGTGATGGCGTCTAATCGGGAGGACACGGACATTTGATGGAGGTGGACAGTTGACAGTGGGAGTTACTAAACAGAGTGATGGGATCTACTTGGGAGGACACGGACATTTGATGGAGGTGGACAGTTGACAGTGGGAGTTACTAAACAGAGTGATGGGGTCTCATCGGGAGGACACGGACATTTGATGGAGGTGGACAGTTGACAGTGGGAGTTACTAAACAGAGTGATGGGGTTTAGTTGGGAGGACACGGACATTTGATGGAGGTGGACAGTTGACAGTGGGAGTTTGTAAACAGAGTGATGCGGTCTAGTTGGGAGGACACGGACATTTGATGGAGGTGGACAGTTGACAGTGGGAGTTACTAAACACAGTGATGGGGTTTAGTTGAGAGGACACGGACATTTGATGGAGGTTGCAGTTGACAGTGTGTGTTACTAAACAGTGTGATGGGGTCTAGTTGGGAGGACATGGACATTTGATGGAGGTGGACAGTTGACAGTGGGAGTTACTAAACAGAGTTATGGGGTCTCATCGGGTGGACACGGACATTTGATGGAGGTGGACAGTTGACAGTGGGTGTTAGTAAACAGAGCGATGGGGTCTGGTTGGGAGGATACGGATATTTGATGGAGGTGGACAGTTGACAGTGGGAGTTAATAAACAGAGTGATGGGGTCTGGTTGGGAAGACATGGACATTTGATGGAGGTGGACAGTTGACAGTGCGAGTTAGTAAACAGAGTGATGGGGTCTAGTTGGGAGGACACGGACATTTGATGGAGGTGGACAGTTGACAGTGGGAGTTAGTAAACAGAGTGATGTGGTTTCATCGGGAGGACACGGACATTTGATGGAGGTGGACAGTTGACAGTGGGAGTTACTAAACAGAGTGATGGGGTCTCATCGGGAGGACACGGACATTTGATGGAGGTGGACAGTTGACAGTGGGAGTTACTAAACAGAGTGATGTGGTCTGGTTGGGAGGATACGGACATTTGATGGAGGTGGACAGTTGACAGTGGGAGTTACTAAACAGAGTGATGGGGTTTAGTTGGGAGGACACGGACATTTGATGGAGGTGGACAGTTGACAGTGGGAGTTAGTAAACAGAGTGATGCGGTCTAGTTGGGAGGACACGGACATTTGATGGAGGTGGACAGTTGACAGTGGGAGTTACTAAACAGAGTGATGGGGTTTAGTTGAGAGGACACGGACATTTGATGGAGGTTGCAGTTGACAGTGTGAGTTACTAAACAGTGTGATGGGATCTAGTTGTGAGGACATGGACATTTGATGGAGGTGGACAGTTGACAGTTGGAGTTACTAAACAGAGTGATGGGGTCTCATCGGGTGGACACGGACATTTGATGGAGGTGGACAGTTGACAGTGGGTGTTAGTAAACAGAGCGATGGGGTCTGGTTGGGAGGATACGGATATTTGATGGAGGTGGACAGTTGACAGTGGGAGTTAGTAAACAGAGTGATGGGGTCTGGTTGGGAAGACATGGACATTTGATGGAGGTGGACAGTTGACAGTGCGAGTTAGTAAACAGAGTGATGGGGTCTAGTTGGGAGGACACGGACATTTGATGGAGGTGGACAGTTGACAGTGGGAGTTACTAAACAGAGCGATGTGTTCTGGTTGGGAGGACACGGACATTTGATGGAGGTGGACAGTTGACTGTGGGAGTTAGTAAACAGAGTGATGGGGTCTGGTTGGGAAGACATGGACATTTGATGGAGTGGTACAGTTGACAGTGGGAGTTAGTAAACAGAGTGATGGCGTCTAATCGGGAGGAAACGGACATTTGATGGAGGAGGACAGTTGACAGTGGGAGTTACTAAACAGAGTGATGGGATCTACTTGGGAGGACACGGACATTTGATGGAGGTGGACAGTTGACACTGGGAGTTACTAAACAGAGTGATGGGGTCTCATCGGGAGGACACGGACATTTGATGGAGGTGGACAGTTGACAGTGTGAGTTACTAAACAGAGTGATGGGGTTTAGCTGGGAGGACACGGACATTTGATGGAGGTGGACAGTTGACAGTGGGAGTTTGTAAACAGAGTGATGCGGTCTAGTTGGGAGGACACGGACATTTGATGGAGGTGGACAGTTGACAGTGGGAGTTACTAAACAGAGTGATGGGGTTTAGTTGAGAGGACACGGACATTTGATGGAGGTTGCAGTTGACAGTGTGTGTTACTAAACAGTGTGATGGGGTCTCATCGGGAGGACACGGGCATTTGATGGAGGTGGACAGTTGACAGTCGGAGTTACTAAACAGAGTGATGGGGTCTAGTTGGGAGGACACTGACATTTGATGGAGGTGGACAGTTGACAGTGGGATTAGTAAACAGAGTGATGGGGTCTCATCGGGAGGACACGGACATTTGATGGAGGTGGACAGTTGACAGTCGGAGTTACTAAACAGAGTGATGGGGTCTAATTGGGAGGACATGGACATTTGATGGAGGTGGACAGTTGTCAGTGGGAGTTACTAAACAGAGTGATGGGGTCTAGTTGGGAGGACACGGACATTTGATGGAGGTGGACAGTTGACAGTGGGAGTTACTAAACAGAGTGATGGGGTCTAGTTGGGAGGACACGGACATTTGATGGAGGTGGACAGTTGACAGTGGGAGTTACTAAACAGAGTGATGGGGTCTCATCGGGAGGACACGGACATTTGATGGAGGTGGACAGTTGACAGTGGGAGTTAGTAAACAGGGTGATGCGGTCTAGTTGGGAGGACACGGACATTTGATGGTGGTGGACAGTTGTCAGTGGGAGTTACTAAACAGAGTGATGGGGTCTAGTTGGGAGGACACGGACATTTGATGGAGGTGGACAGTTGACAGTGGGAGTTACTAAACAGAGTGATGGGGTCTAGTTGGGAGGACACGGATATTTGTTGGAGGTGGACAGTTGACAGTGGGAGTTACTAAACAGAGTGATGGAGTCTAGTTGGGAGGACACGGACATTTGATGGAGGTGGACAGTTGACAGTGGGAGTTACTAAACAGAGTGATGGGGTCTCATCGGGAGGACACGGACATTTGATGGAGGTGGACAGTTGACAGTGGGTGTTAGTAAACAGAGCGATGGGGTCTGGTTGGGAGGATACGGATATTTGATGGAGGTGGACAGTTGACAGTGGGAGTTAGTAAACAGAGTGATGGGGTCTGGTTGGGAAGACATGGACATTTGATGGAGGTGGACAGTTGACAGTGGGAGTTAGTAAACAGAGTGATGGGGTCTAATTGGGAGGTCACGGACATTTGATGGAGGTGGACAGTTGACAGTGGAAGTTACTAAACAGAGTGATGGGGTGTCATCGGGAGGAGACGGACATTTGATGGAGGTGGACATTTGACAGTGGGAGTTACTAAACAGAGTGATGGGGTCTAGTTGGGAGGACACGGACATTTGATGGAGGTGGACAGTTGACAGTGGGAGTTAGTAAACAGAGTGATGTGGTTTCATCGGGAGGACACGGACATTTGATGGAGGTGGACAGTTGACAGTGGGAGTTACTAAACAGAGTGATGGGGTCTCATCGGGAGGACACGGACATTTGTTGGAGGTGGACAGTTGACAGTGGGAGTTACTAAACAGAGTGATGGAGTCTAGTTGGGAGGACACGGACATTTGATGGAGGTGGACAGTTGACAGTGGGAGTTACTAAACAGAGTGATGGGGTCTCATCGGGAGGACACGGACATTTGATGGAGGTGGACAGTTGACAGTGGGAGTTACTAAACAGAGTGATGGGGTCTAGTTGGGAGGACACAGACATTTGATGGAGGTGGACAGTTGACAGTGGAAGTTAGTAAACAGAGTGATGGGGTCTATGATGGAGGTGGACAGTTGACAGTGGGAGTTACTAAACAGAGTGATGGGGTCTAGTTGGGAGGACACTGACATTTGATGGAGGTGGACAGTTGACAGTGGGATTAGTAAACAGAGTGATGGGGTCTCATCGGGAGGACACGGACATTTGATGGAGGTGGACAGTTGACAGTCGGAGTTACTAAACAGAGTGATGGGGTCTAATTGGGAGGACATGGACATTTGATGGAGGTGGACAGTTGTCAGTGGGAGTTACTAAACAGAGTGATGGGGTCTAGTTGGGGGGACACGGACATTTGATGGAGGTGGACAGTTGACAGTGGGAGTTACTAAACAGAGTGATGGGGTCTAGTTGGGAGGACACGGACATTTGATGGAGGTGGACAGTTGACAGTGGGAGTTACTAAACAGAGTGATGGGGTCTCATCGGGAGGACACGGACATTTGATGGAGGTGGACAGTTGACAGTGGGTGTTAGTAAACAGAGCGATGGGATCTGGTTGGGAGGATACGGATATTTGATGGAGGTGGACAGTTGACAGTGGGAGTTACTAAACAGTGATGGGGTCTTTGATGGAGGTGGACAGTTGACAGTGGGAGTTAGTAAACAGAGTGATGGGGTCTAATTGGGAGGTCACGGACATTTGATGGAGGTGGACAGTTGACAGTGGAAGTTACTAAACAGAGTGATGGGGTGTCATCGGGAGGAGACGGGCATTTGATGGAGGTGGACATTTGACAGTGGGAGTTACTAAACAGAGTGATGGGGTCTAATTGGGAGGACATGGACATTTGATGGAGGTGGACGGTTGACAGTGGGAGTTACTAAACAGAGTGATGGGGTCTAATTGGGAGGACATGGACATTTGATGGAGGTGGACAGTTGACAGTGGGAGTTACTAAACAGAGTGATGGGGTCTCATCGGGAGGACACGGACATTTGATGGAGGTGGACAGTTGACAGTGGGAGTTACTAAACAGAGTGATGGGGTCTAGTTGGGAGGACACGGACATTTGATGGAGGTGGTCAGTTGACAGTGGGAGTTAGTAAACAGAGTGATGGGGTCTATGATGGAGGTGGACAGTTGACAGTGGGAGTTACTAAACAGTGATGGGGTCTATGATGGAGGTGGACAGTTGACAGTGGGAATTACTAAACAGAGTGATGAGGTCTAGTTGGGTGGACACGGACATTTGATGGAGGTGGACAGTTGACAGTGGGAGTTACTAAACAGAGTGATGAGGTCTAGTTGGGAGGACACGGACATTTGATGGAGGTGGACAGTTGACAGTGGGAGTTACTAAACTGAGTGATGAGGTCTAGTTGGGAGGACACGGACATTTGATGGAGGTGGACAGTTGACAGTGGGAGTTACTAAACAGACTGATGGGGTTTAGTTGAGAGGACACGGACATTTGATGGAGGTTGCAGTTGACAGTGGGAGTTACTAAACAGAGTGATGGGGTCTAGTTGGGAGGACATGGACATTTGATGGAGGTGGACATTTGACAGTGGGAGTTACTAAACAGAGTGATGGGGTCTCATCGGGTGGACACGGACATTTGATGGAGGTGGACAGTTGACAGTGGGTGTTAGTAAACAGAGCGATGGGGTCTGGTTGGGAGGATACGGATATTTGATGGAGGTGGACAGTTGACAGTGGGAGTTAGTAAACAGAGTGATGGGGTCTGGTTGGGAAGACATGGACATTTGATGGAGGTGGACAGTTGACAGTGCGAGTTAGTAAACAGAGTGATGGGGTCTAGTTGGGAGGACACGGACATTTGATGGAGGTGTACAGTTGACAGTGTGAGTTACTAAACAGAGCGATGGGTTCTGGTTGGGAGGACACGGACATTTGATGGAGGTGGACAGTTGACTGTGGGAGTTAGTAAACAGAGTGATGGGGTCTGGTTGGGAAGGCATGGACATTTGATGGAGGTGGACAGTTGACAGTGGGAGTTAGTAAACAGAGTGATGGGGTCTAATCGGGAGGACACGGACATTTGATGGAGGTGGACAGTTGACAGTGGGAGTTACTAAACTGAGTGATGGGATCTAGTTGGGAGGACATAGACATTTGATGGAGGTGAACAGTTGACAGTGGGAGTTACTAAACAGAGTGACGGTATCTAATTGGGAGGACATGGACATTTGATGGAGGTGGACAGTTGACAGTGGGAGTTACTAAACAGAGTGATGGGGTCTCATCGGGAGGACATGGACATTTGATGGAGGTGGACAGTTGACAGTGGGAGTTACTTATCAGAGTGATGAGGTCTAGTTGGGAGGACACGGACATTTGATGGAGGTGGACAGTTGACAGTCGGTGTTACTAATCAGAGTGATGAGGTCTAGTTGGGAGGACACGGACATTTGATGGAGGTGGACAGTTGACAGTGGGAGTTACTAAACAGAGTGATCGGGTCTAGTTGGGAGGACACGGACATTTGATGGAGGTGGACAGTTGACAGTGGGAGTTACTAAACAGAGTGATGGTGTCTAATTGGGAGGACATGGACATTTGATGGAGGTGGACAGTTGACAGTGGGAGTTACTAAACAGAGTGATGGGGTCTCATCGGGAGGACACGGACATTTGATGGAGGTGGACAGTTGACAGTGGGAGTTCCTAAACAGAGTGATGGGGTCTAGTTGGGAGGACACAGACATTTGATGGAGGTGGACAGTTGACAGTGGAAGTTAGTAAACAGAGTGATGGGGTCTATGATGGAGGTGGAGAGTTGACAGTGGGAGTTACTAAACAGTGATGGGGTCTAGTTGGGAGGACACGGACATTTGATGGAGGTGGACAGTTGACAGTGGGTGTTAGTAAACAGAGTGTTGGGGTCTCCTCGGGAGGACACGGGCATTTGATTGAGGTGGACAGTTGACAGTGGGAGTTACTAAACAGAGTGATGGGGTCTAGTTGGGAGGACACTGACATTTGATGGAGGTGGACAGTTGACAGTGGGATTAGTAAACAGAGTGATGGGGTCTCATCGGGAGGACACGGACATTTGATGGAGGTGGACAGTTGACAGTCGGAGTTACTAAACAGAGTGATGGGGTCTAATTGGGAGGACACGGACATTTGATGGAGGTGGACAGTTGTCAGTGGGAGTTACTAAACAGAGTGATGGGGTCTAGTTGGGAGGACACGGACATTTGATGGAGGTGGACAGCTGACAGTGGGAGTTACTAAACAGAGTGATGGGGTCTAGTTGGGAGGACACGGACATTTGATGGAGGTGGACAGTTGACAGTGGGAGTTACTAAACAGAGTGCTGGGGTCTCATCAGGAGGACACGGACATTTGATGGAGGTGGACAGTTGACAGTGGGAGTTAGTAAACAGGGTGATGCGGTCTAGTTGGGAGGACACGGACATTTGATGGTGGTGGACAGTTGTCAGTGGGAGTTACTAAACAGAGTGATGGGGTCTAGTTGGGAGGACACGGACATTTGATGGAGGTGGACAGTTGACAGTGGGAGTTACTAAACAGAGTGATGGGGTCTAGTTGGGAGGACACGGACATTTGTTGGAGGTGGACAGTTGACAGTGGGAGTTACTAAACAGAGTGATGGAGTCTAGTTGGGAGGACACGGACATTTGATGGAGGTGGACAGTTGACAGTGGGTGTTACTAAACAGAGTGATGGTGTCTCATCGGGAGGACACGGACATTTGATGGAGGTGGACAGTTGACAGTGGGTGTTAGTAAACAGAGCGATGGGGTCTGGTTGGGAGGATACGGATATTTGATGGAGGTGGACAGTTGACAGTGGGAGTTAGTAAACAGAGTGATGGGGTCTGGTTGGGAAGACATGGACATTTGATGGAGGTGGACAGTTGACAGTGGGAGTTAGTAAACAGAGTGATGGGGTCTAATTGGGAGGACACGGACATTTGATGGAGGTGGACAGTTGACAGTGGAAGTTACTAAACAGAGTGATGGGGTGTCATCGGGAGGAGACGGACATTTGATGGAGGTGGACATTTGACAGTGGGAGTTACTAAACAGAGTGATTGGGTCTAGTTGGGAGGACACGGACATTTGATGGAGGTGGACAGTTGACAGTGGGAGTTAGTAAACAGAGTGATGTGGTTTCATCGGGAGGACACGGACATTTGATGGAGGTGGACAGTTGACAGTGGGAGTTACTAAACAGAGTGATGGGGTCTCATCAGGAGGACACGGACATTTGATGGAGGTGGACAGTTGACAGTGGGAGTTACTAAACAGAGTGATGTGGTCTGGTTGGGAGGATACGGACATTTGATGGAGGTGGACAGTTGACAGTGGGAGTTACTAAACAGAGTGATGGGGTTTAGTTGGGAGGACACGGACATTTGATGGAGGTGGACAGTTGACAGTGGGAGTTAGTAAACAGAGTGATGCGGTCTTGTTGGGAGGACACGGACAGTTGATGGAGGTGGACAGTTGACAGTGGGAGTTACTAAACAGAGTGATGGGGTTTAGTTGAGAGGACACGGACATTTGATGGAGGTTGCAGTTGACAGTGTGAGTTACTAAACAGTGTGATGGGATCTAGTTGTGAGGACATGGACATTTGATGGAGGTGGACAGTTGACAGTGGGAGTTACTAAACAGAGTGATGGGGTCTCATCGGGAGGACACGGACATTTGATGGAGTTGGACAGTTGACAGTGGGTGTTAGTAAACAGAGCGATGGGGTCTGGTTGGGAGGATACGGATATTTGATGGAGGTGGACAGTTGACAGTGGGAGTTAGTAAACAGAGTGATGGGGTCTGGTTGGGAAGACATGGACATTTGATGGAGGTGGAAGTTGACAGTTGACAGTGCGAGTTAGTAAACAGAGCGATGGGGTCTAGTTGGGAGGACACGGACATTTGATGGAGGTGGACAGTTGACAGTGGGAGTTACTAAACAGAGCGATGTGTTCTGGTTGGGAGGACACGGACATTTGATGGAGGTGGACAGTTGACTGTGGGAGTTAGTAAACAGAGTGATGGGGTCTGGTTGGGAAGACATGGACATTTGATGGAGTGGTACAGTTGACAGTGGGAGTTAGTAAACAGAGTGATGGCGTCTAATCGGGAGGACACGGACATTTGATGGAGGTGGACAGTTGACAGTGGGAGTTACTAAACAGAGTGATGGGATCTACTTGGGAGGACACGGACATTTGATGGAGGTGGACAGTTGACAGTGGGAGTTACTAAACAGAGTGATGGGGTCTCATCGGGAGGACACGGACATTTGATGGAGGTGGACAGTTGACAGTGGGAGTTACTAAACAGAGTGATGGGGTTTAGTTGGGAGGACACGGACATTTGATGGAGGTGGACAGTTGACAGTGGGAGTTTGTAAACAGAGTGATGCGGTCTAGTTGGGAGGACACGGACATTTGATGGAGGTGGACAGTTGACAGTGGGAGTTACTAAACACAGTGATGGGGTTTAGTTGAGAGGACACGGACATTTGATGGAGGTTGCAGTTGACAGTGTGTGTTACTAAACAGTGTGATGGGGTCTAGTTGGGAGGACATGGACATTTGATGGAGGTGGACAGTTGACAGTGGGAGTTACTAAACAGAGTTATGGGGTCTCATCGGGTGGACACGGACATTTGATGGAGGTGGACAGTTGACAGTGGGTGTTAGTAAACAGAGCGATGGGGTCTGGTTGGGAGGATACGGATATTTGATGGAGGTGGACAGTTGACAGTGGGAGTTAATAAACAGAGTGATGGGGTCTGGTTGGGAAGACATGGACATTTGATGGAGGTGGACAGTTGACAGTGCGAGTTAGTAAACAGAGTGATGGGGTCTAGTTGGGAGGACACGGACATTTGATGGAGGTGGACAGTTGACAGTGGGAGTTAGTAAACAGAGTGATGTGGTTTCATCGGGAGGACACGGACATTTGATGGAGGTGGACAGTTGACAGTGGGAGTTACTAAACAGAGTGATGGGGTCTCATCGGGAGGACACGGACATTTGATGGAGGTGGACAGTTGACAGTGGGAGTTACTAAACAGAGTGATGTGGTCTGGTTGGGAGGATACGGACATTTGATGGAGGTGGACAGTTGACAGTGGGAGTTACTAAACAGAGTGATGGGGTTTAGTTGGGAGGACACGGACATTTGATGGAGGTGGACAGTTGACAGTGGGAGTTAGTAAACAGAGTGATGCGGTCTAGTTGGGAGGACACGGACATTTGATGGAGGTGGACAGTTGACAGTGGGAGTTACTAAACAGAGTGATGGGGTTTAGTTGAGAGGACACGGACATTTGATGGAGGTTGCAGTTGACAGTGTGAGTTACTAAACAGTGTGATGGGATCTAGTTGTGAGGACATGGACATTTGATGGAGGTGGACAGTTGACAGTTGGAGTTACTAAACAGAGTGATGGGGTCTCATCGGGTGGACACGGACATTTGATGGAGGTGGACAGTTGACAGTGGGTGTTAGTAAACAGAGCGATGGGGTCTGGTTGGGAGGATACGGATATTTGATGGAGGTGGACAGTTGACAGTGGGAGTTAGTAAACAGAGTGATGGGGTCTGGTTGGGAAGACATGGACATTTGATGGAGGTGGACAGTTGACAGTGCGAGTTAGTAAACAGAGTGATGGGGTCTAGTTGGGAGGACACGGACATTTGATGGAGGTGGACAGTTGACAGTGGGAGTTACTAAACAGAGCGATGTGTTCTGGTTGGGAGGACACGGACATTTGATGGAGGTGGACAGTTGACTGTGGGAGTTAGTAAACAGAGTGATGGGGTCTGGTTGGGAAGACATGGACATTTGATGGAGTGGTACAGTTGACAGTGGGAGTTAGTAAACAGAGTGATGGCGTCTAATCGGGAGGAAACGGACATTTGATGGAGGAGGACAGTTGACAGTGGGAGTTACTAAACAGAGTGATGGGATCTACTTGGGAGGACACGGACATTTGATGGAGGTGGACAGTTGACAGTGGGAGTTACTAAACAGAGTGATGGGGTCTCATCGGGAGGACACGGACATTTGATGGAGGTGGACAGTTGACAGTGTGAGTTACTAAACAGAGTGATGGGGTTTAGTTGGGAGGACACGGACATTTGATGGAGGTGGACAGTTGACAGTGGGAGTTTGTAAACAGAGTGATGCGGTCTAGTTGGGAGGACACGGACATTTGATGGAGGTGGACAGTTGACAGTGGGAGTTACTAAACAGAGTGATGGGGTTTAGTTGAGAGGACACGGACATTTGATGGAGGTTGCAGTTGACAGTGTGTGTTACTAAACAGTGTGATGGGGTCTCATCGGGAGGACACGGGCATTTGATGGAGGTGGACAGTTGACAGTGGGAGTTACTAAACAGAGTGATGGGGTCTAGTTGGGAGGACACTGACATTTGATGGAGGTGGACAGTTGACAGTGGGATTAGTAAACAGAGTGATGGGGTCTCATCGGGAGGACACGGACATTTGATGGAGGTGGACAGTTGACAGTCGGAGTTACTAAACAGAGTGATGGGGTCTAATTGGGAGGACATGGACATTTGATGGAGGTGGACAGTTGTCAGTGGGAGTTACTAAACAGAGTGATGGGGTCTAGTTGGGAGGACACGGACATTTGATGGAGGTGGACAGTTGACAGTGGGAGTTACTAAACAGAGTGATGGGGTCTAGTTGGGAGGACACGGACATTTGATGGAGGTGGACAGTTGACAGTGGGAGTTACTAAACAGAGTGATGGGGTCTCATCGGGAGGACACGGACATTTGATGGAGGTGGACAGTTGACAGTGGGAGTTAGTAAACAGGGTGATGCGGTCTAGTTGGGAGGACACGGACATTTGATGGTGGTGGACAGTTGTCAGTGGGAGTTACTAAACAGAGTGATGGGGTCTAGTTGGGAGGACACGGACATTTGATGGAGGTGGACAGTTGACAGTGGGAGTTACTAAACAGAGTGATGGGGTCTAGTTGGGAGGACACGGATATTTGTTGGAGGTGGACAGTTGACAGTGGGAGTTACTAAACAGAGTGATGGAGTCTAGTTGGGAGGACACGGACATTTGATGGAGGTGGACAGTTGACAGTGGGAGTTACTAAACAGAGTGATGGGGTCTCATCGGGAGGACACGGACATTTGATGGAGGTGGACAGTTGACAGTGGGTGTTAGTAAACAGAGCGATGGGGTCTGGTTGGGAGGATACGGATATTTGATGGAGGTGGACAGTTGACAGTGGGAGTTAGTAAACAGAGTGATGGGGTCTGGTTGGGAAGACATGGACATTTGATGGAGGTGGACAGTTGACAGTGGGAGTTAGTAAACAGAGTGATGGGGTCTAATTGGGAGGTCACGGACATTTGATGGAGGTGGACAGTTGACAGTGGAAGTTACTAAACAGAGTGATGGGGTGTCATCGGGAGGAGACGGACATTTGATGGAGGTGGACATTTGACAGTGGGAGTTACTAAACAGAGTGATGGGGTCTAGTTGGGAGGACACGGACATTTGATGGAGGTGGACAGTTGACAGTGGGAGTTAGTAAACAGAGTGATGTGGTTTCATCGGGAGGACACGGACATTTGATGGAGGTGGACAGTTGACAGTGGGAGTTACTAAACAGAGTGATGGGGTCTCATCGGGAGGACACGGACATTTGTTGGAGGTGGACAGTTGACAGTGGGAGTTACTAAACAGAGTGATGGAGTCTAGTTGGGAGGACACGGACATTTGATGGAGGTGGACAGTTGACAGTGGGAGTTACTAAACAGAGTGATGGGGTCTCATCGGGAGGACACGGACATTTGATGGAGGTGGACAGTTGACAGTGGGAGTTACTAAACAGAGTGATGGGGTCTAGTTGGGAGGACACAGACATTTGATGGAGGTGGACAGTTGACAGTGGAAGTTAGTAAACAGAGTGATGGGGTCTATGATGGAGGTGGACAGTTGACAGTGGGAGTTACTAAACAGAGTGATGGGGTCTAGTTGGGAGGACACTGACATTTGATGGAGGTGGACAGTTGACAGTGGGATTAGTAAACAGAGTGATGGGGTCTCATCGGGAGGACACGGACATTTGATGGAGGTGGACAGTTGACAGTCGGAGTTACTAAACAGAGTGATGGGGTCTAATTGGGAGGACATGGACATTTGATGGAGGTGGACAGTTGTCAGTGGGAGTTACTAAACAGAGTGATGGGGTCTAGTTGGGGGGACACGGACATTTGATGGAGGTGGACAGTTGACAGTGGGAGTTACTAAACAGAGTGATGGGGTCTAGTTGGGAGGACACGGACATTTGATGGAGGTGGACAGTTGACAGTGGGAGTTACTAAACAGAGTGATGGGGTCTCATCGGGAGGACACGGACATTTGATGGAGGTGGACAGTTGACAGTGGGAGTTAGTAAACAGGGTGATGCGGTCTAGTTGGGAGGACACGGACATTTGATGGTGGTGGACAGTTGTCAGTGGGAGTTACTAAACAGAGTGATGGGGTCTAGTTGGGAGGACACGGACATTTGATGGAGGTGGACAGTTGACAGTGGGAGTTACTAAACAGAGTGATGGGGTCTAGTTGGGAGGACACGGACATTTGTTGGAGGTGGACAGTTGACAGTGGGAGTTACTAAACAGAGTGATGGAGTCTAGTTGGGAGGACACGGACATTTGATGGAGGTGGACAGTTGACAGTGGGAGTTACTAAACAGAGTGATGGGGTCTCATCGGGAGGACACGGACATTTGATGGAGGTGGACAGTTGACAGTGGGTGTTAGTAAACAGAGCGATGGGGTCTGGTTGGGAAGACATGGACATTTGATGGAGGTGGACAGTTGACAGTGGGAGTTAGTAAACAGAGTGATGGGGTCTAATTGGGAGGTCACGGACATTTGATGGAGGTGGACAGTTGACAGTGGAAGTTACTAAACAGAGTGATGGGGTGTCATCGGGAGGAGACGGGCATTTGATGGAGGTGGACATTTGACAGTGGGAGTTACTAAACAGAGTGATGGGGTCTAGTTGGGAGGACACGGACATTTGATGGAGGTGGACAGTTGACAGTGGGAGTCAGTAAACAGAGTGATGTGGTTTCATCGGGAGGACACGGACATTTGATGGAGGTGGACAGTTGACAGTGGGAGTTACTAAACTGAGTGATGAGGTCTAGTTGGGAGGACACGGACATTTGATGGAGGTGGACAGTTGACAGTGGGAGTTACTAAACTGAGTGATGGGATCTAGTTGGGAGGACATGGACATTTGATGGAGGTGAACAGTTGACAGTAGGAGTTACTAAACAGAGTGATGGTATCTAATTGGGAGGACATGGACATTTGATGGAGGTGGACAGTTGACAGTGGGAGTTACTAAACAGAGTGATGGGGTCTCATCGGGAGGACATGGACATTTGATGGAGGTGGACAGTTGACAGTGGGAGTTACTAAACAGTGATGGGGTCTAATTAGGAGGACACGGACATTTGATGGAGGTGGACAGTTGACAGTGGGTGTTAGTAAACTGAGTGATGGGGTCTAGTTGGCAGGACACGGACATTTGATGGAGGTGGACAGTTGACAGTGGGAGTTACTAAACAGAGTGATGGGGTCTAGTTGGGAGGACATGGACAGGACGCACATTTCTGCAGAGTTCTCGCTCATGACTACCCCTGTCATATTTCCCCTGAATCAAATCAATGCTGATTTTTTGCACGCTAGTCACCGAGCAATTTCTGATACAAGCGGGGCTTCAACCAAAAACAGTCTGCAGTGAAGGCTCGGTGGCCAGAGCTCTGAGTGTGCGAGTCGCTGCAAATCCACTGGGGAAGTGAGAGGACGGTGTAGTGAGCCCACTGGCAGCTGAAGACCGTTTATCCTGGGGTTGGAGCATTGTGTATGTTAATGGAAGTGGGTGGGGCAACAGGGCTTGTTTTACCATTGTTTTGTCACTAGTTGTCTTTTGTTTTGTTGTCTTCTGCTTTGTACCAAGGATTGTGGGCATGTTATGGTGGCCACTCTTGTGGGCTGCCCCCAGCACATGCTTAGGTGTGTTGGTTGCTAATGCAAATGAGGCTTTTCACTATACATTTCAATGTGCCTATGATAAATAAATCTGAATCTTGAATTGGAATCTATTTGATGTATCATGACTGCCCGTAACTTCTTATTTCTAAAGATGAGGGAAGGAAATGGCAGTGCAGGTTTGCATTATAGGACCAGAAATCCGGAGAATTTATTCAAATCTCACCAATGTATTGTGAGATTTAATTTAATTTAGAAAAGGAAAACCTAGAATAAAGGAGCTGAGATTTGCTTTGAAGCAGTTTATTAGTGACTTTTGAACTCCAGTTCCACAGCAATGTATTTATCCTAACTGCTGGCTGAAGTTTGTGGCATGGAGTGGAGATGGGAAATAAATCATTACCAATCAAGTGCCATGCACATCTCAAAAATTAATTAAAAAAATTAGAGTTTCAATCTAAAGGCAAACCATAAAGCAGATCGTAGTGATGTGAACTAACGCCAGAAAATGCCTGAAATACTCAACAGGTCAGGCAGCATCTGTGGAGAAAGGAAAGGCAGGGTTAATACTTCAGAGCCAGCCACAGCTGAAGGAATTGTTTTTTATTCATATTAAACCCATTTCTCTCTCCACAGATACTGCCTGACTTGCAAATAATTTCCAACATTTCCTGTTTTACTCTTACTATTTTGCACAATTGACCTCACTTTGCCATTTTGCCATCCATGACCGTGCACTGTTTTTTAAAATCATAAATTGAAGCTAATTCAGCAATTAAACTACTTGCTCATTATGCTTATAACACTTTCTACAAACAGGATCAGCTGGATTGAGCAACTGTTGACAGATTTTGTTTCCTTCACTTTGAGACATGTTCTTAAGGGACAGGTAAATGTACTTTATTTCAATTTTATATAAATAAAGCTTTCAGAATGCTGTTCTCTTCAAAACTTCCACGTTGAAGTTTGGGATAATGTTGGCCTTATGTAGTTTTGTGCTGGTTCCAGGAACAATCACTGAAGGCTGAGCTGATAATCGGGTTAAAATGTGTATGGTTGGTACTGTTTTACTCTTCTGTGCTAAATGAGTGAAATTCGTTCTCTTTTACATCTTTACCTAAGCCATTTCGATACAGATATCCAGCATAATGAAGGAAGTTGCTCCCTGCTGTAGATACCAGGAATCCTCCCTTTTGGAACTATTAGGTCTGATGGAGAGATTAACTTTGCTCCAATGACCATTCCTCACTAAACTCAGTGCAAGTTGCCGTCTCCTTTAGTCACCAACTTGGAGGGAAGGGAGTCACGCTGCAAACCAGTTCTTCGGAAAGGAAATTGGCAGCTCTTCAATGTATTCCTCATACTTGAATCACCTAATGTTTACTTTCTACAATTCCATGCTCATGGTCGATTGCATATACTGACTTGTAACGTCAAGCTGACTCCCAATTAAACACACAAAACTATTCGTCTCAGATGGAGACCAGAGGGCGTACAGGAGCAAGATATTCCAACTAGTAGAGTGGTATCACAGCAACAACCTGGCACTCAATGTCAGTAAGATGAAAGAGCTGATTGTGGACTTCAGGAAGGGTGAGACAAAGGAACACATACCAATCCTCACAGAGAAATCAGAAGTGGAGAGAGTGAGCAGTTTCAAGTTCCTGGGTGTCAAGATCTCTGAGGGCTAACCTGGTCCCAACATATCGATATAGTTGTAAAGAAAGCAAGACAGTGGCTATACTTCATTTGGCACATCAACAAATACACTCAAAAACTTCTATAATTGTACCATGGAGAGCATTCTGACAGGGTGTATCACTGTCTGGTATGGAGGGGCTACTGCACAGGACTGAAAGAAGCTGCAGAAGGTTGTAAATCTAGTCAACTCCATCTTGGGCACTGGCCTACAAAGTACCCAGGATATCTTCAAGGAATGGTGTCTCAGAAAGGCAGCGTCCATTATTAAGGACCTCCAGCACCCAGGGCATGCTCTTTTCTCACTGTTACCATCAGGTAGGAGGTACAGAAGCCTGAAGGCACACACTCAGTGATTCAGGAACAGCTTCTTCCCCTCTGCCATCCGATTCCTAAATGGACATTAAACCCGTGAACACCACCTCACTTTTTAAATATGCAATTATTTCTGCTTTTGCACGATTTTAATCTATTCAAAATACAAATACAGGAAATTTATTTGTTTGTTTATTTATTTATTTCCTTCTATATTATCTATTGCATTGAACTGCTGCTGTTAAGTTGACAAATTTCACGACACATGCCGGTGATAATAAACCTGACTCTGATTCTGTATGGACTTGCTCAGCATAGGTACACTGAACAGTAACTAATCTTTTGACGAACCTGAAAATCTGCTAATATCAGTGTGTATTATTTCCTTTTAAAAGTGTTGAGCGGTTTCTACAGTATAAAGCATCATTTTCATTCACATAAATCCTGGATCTCAGTTACCCTCATTGACCAATGGACCAATGTAGTGAAATGCCCTGCCTACTGCTTGTTGCCACTGGGGACAACTGGACACATTGTTTCCTCTACAGCCTGCTCTCTGGATCACCGGAGAGAATCCCAGTCTTGGTCCATCCCTTGGTGTGGTTGAGATTAAATATTCATGTGGTCTGCATTCCGCCTTACAGAGTGTCAGGACAGCTCGACGTACGTACTCTTTGTGGATTGATCACACCGGTCCTTTTCTTTACTTGTAGCTACTAGCTACCAATGCTGGGAATCTGAAGAAAAAACGGAAAATGCTGGAACCACAAAACAAATCCAGCATTTCAGATCAAGAGCGCTTCATCAGAACCAGAACTATGAGAAAACAGCAATGTCTATATGGATGGAGGGTCCTTGGCCTGAAGCTTTGGTACTTCCTCACCCTCTCCACGGGTGCTGCTCAACCCGCTGAGTGCTTCCAGAATTTTCTCAGCTTCTATATGTGTTGAGCTTTGCTGCACTTTTGAGATGGTGTTCATCTTGGATGTTTGACCTTCAGACACTGTGAGCCAGGCCATGGGACTCACCATTAATGTGATTTGCCTGTTCCGTGGTCATGCTCGGGCTAATAAGAGTTACATTAGTAGGAGAATAGAATAAGTTCTTGTAACTTCAATTTGATAAAAGAGTCAAGCACTTGGAGATACATTCATAATTGGAACATATTTTAATAGAAGGTGCAACAGAAATCTTTTGCATCATCTGTGTTCAGGAGTTTAGTCCCCAAAGAAAAGGCACGTACATCTCACACTGAAGAATTTTAAGTTTCTCAAATCTTAAGACCATAAGACATAGGAGCAGAGTTAGGCCATTCAGCCCATCACATCTGCTCTGCCATCCCATCAATGCTAATTCATTATCCCTCTCAACCCCATTCTCCTGCCTTCTCCTCGTAACCTTTGATGCCCTGATGAATCAACCTATCAACATCTGCTTTAAATATACCCAGTGATGGAGCCTTCACAGCCGTCTGTGGCTATGAAATTCACAGATTCTCCACCTTCTGGCTAAAGAACTTGCTCCTCTAATCATCCGTCTTTTCATTTGGTTATTCACACACCTTCTCCACTCTCCTTTTCTTTCACATACAAAATAAAACCAAAAACAATAATAGCATTCATGACCTGTAGGGAGTGAATAGTTCATGAAAAGTTCAGTTAATATCAGGAAGTTATTGTTATCCTTTCTAAAATTAGTTTCTCTGTTTCAAGATCTGTGCAGAAATTCATAAGATGGCAAATCTGCTGTCCGACTTCACTCTGAAACAAGCTGGTAAGAATGACCTTGAACTGTGACATCTTTTTAATGATGATGTGCAATTGATATACTGTCTGTATATGAGTCTTTTTTCCCATTTTTGCACTACTTTTAAAATGTTAATATTTTATATATATTTACTGTAATTTAGTATCCCTTTTCTCTCTATTATCATGCATTGCATTGTGCTGCTGCTGCTAACAAATTTCATGACATACGCCAGTGATATTAAAGCTGATTCTGAATTATTATCCTTTAATTCTGGCCCAAGTTACTGTTGTAGCATTGTCTACTTATTGTATCTTCTTAAAGATGTCTCAAACTGCAGAGTGGAGTAGTGGCCTCGTGCAAACCTGAGTGAATGATGATTAGTTCTTTGGATAGCAAGGGGCAGAGAACAGTGGACCATGTTTATTTCATTTTACCAGAGAAATGTTACTCAGTACTGCTCGAAGGATTATCTCTGAAGGCCAGTTGTTGTTGTCGGGCGAGCACGCAACTCGTCCTCCAAGCAAGGAATGCATGTAGGAGCAGAGCGCTGGTATGTTCTGCCAGCGTTGGTTGGGGGAACCTCTGAGCAGGTCACCGGGGTGGGGGGGTGGTGGGGGGCAACTCTATGGATTCTGAGGAGGCTGACATCCTACCTGAAAAACTGCCCCTGACAATGCAGCACTCCCTTGGGCAAGTGTCTGTATTATTTCTTTTTATGTTTTATTTAGAGATACAGTGTGCTAACAGGTCCTTCTTGCCCAAGGAGTTTGTGTCACTCAGTTAACCTACCCAGCTTGATGTCTTTCTAATGTGGGAGGAAACTGGAGCATCTGGAAAAGAATCTGTGTGGCCACGGGGTGAATGTACAGGCAGTGGCAGGAATTGAGCCCTGTTTATTGGCACTGTAATGAAGTTACCCAACTGTTACGTCACGGTGCTACCCCGGTGCAGTAAAACACCCCTGGTATTTGCTCAATTACATGGAGAAGCTGAGTAGAAATTTATCTAACCTTGAGGCTAGGGTGCTATGAAGGCGTCACTTGCTCCATTGTGGAAGAATATGAATGCAAATATCTATTTGGTGAAACCACACACAGAAATACCAGTCAAAGTTGAAGTGAACTTGGGTCCTGAAGTTGGATTTTTCGAATTAGCCAGCCATCTATTTTTAAACTGGCTTAGGTAATGGACAGGAAACGGCAAGAATAAATACCTCTAAGTTAGAGAATTAGGGGTGTCACCGAGTTGAGTACTGGGCCCTCGGTTATTTGCAATCGGATGCAGAATGTTGCATATCCAAGTTTGCTGGCTGCTGGAGTGAGTTGTGAGCAAGTCGCTGGGCAGCGTGTTCTGGGCTTGGAGCTTCTCGCTGTGGTGGTGCCCGGGTCCCAGTACGAGGTACGTTATGCCGTTTGGACATTCAATGATATACTGGAAAGACAGGGCATCAGGACCGGAGGCGAGAGCCGATTTCGGTCAGTCTCCTCTGATGTTCACTCCTCTCTCCACGGCACTGAGGCCATAAAGACTGCCCCCAGCTGCTGTGCTCCTTGCTCACTAACATGCTGAACTGATACCAAGGCTCGGGCCTATTCTGGGATGTGCTGGGGCTCAGATCGAAGGACACGATGACACAAAGCTGGGTGGCAGTGTGAAATGTCAGGAGGATGTTATGAGAATGCAGGGTGACTTGGACAGGTTGGGTGAGTGGGCAAATGTATGGCAGATGCAGTTTAATGTGGATCAATGTGAGGCTATCCACTTTGGTGGCAAGAACAGGAAGGCAGATTACTATCTGAATGGAGTCAAGTTAGGAAAAGGGGAAGTGCAACGAGATCTAGGTGTTCTTGTACATCAGTCAATAAAAGCAAGCATGCAGGTGCAGCAGGCAGTGAAGAAAGCTAATAGCATGCTGGCCTTTATAACAAGAGGAATTGAGTATAGGAGTAAAGAGGTCCTTCTGCAGCTGTACAGGGCCCTGGTGAGACCACACCTGGAGTATTGTGTTCAATTTTGGTCTCCAAATTTGAGGAAGGACATTCTTGCTATTGAGGGAGTGCAGCGTAGGTTCACAAGGTTAATTCCTGGAATGGCGGGACTGTCATATGTTGAAAGATTGGAGTGACTGGGATTGTATACACTGGAATTTAGAAGGATGAGAGGGGATCTGATTGAAACATATAAGATTATTAAGGGATTGGACACGCTGGAGGCAGGAAGCACGTTCCTGCTGATGGGTGAGTCTAGAACTGGAGGCCACAGTTTAAGAATAAGGGATAGGCCATTTAGAACAGAGATGCGGAAAAACTTTTTCACCCAGAGAGTGGTGGATATGTGGAATGCTCTGCCCCAGAAGGCAGTGGAGGCCAAGTCTCTGGATGCTTTCAAGAGAGAGTTAGATAGAGCTCTTATAGATAGCGGGGTCAAGGGATATGGGAGAGGGCGGGAACGGGGTACTGATTGTGTATGATCAGCCATGATCACAGTGAATGGCTGTGTTGGCTAGAAGGGCCAAATGGCCTACTCCTGCACCTACTGTCTATTGTCTATTGTCTATTGTCTATTGACTCATTTTGGTTCGGATGATTGCTGCTCACTTTTATTGGTTGCATGATTTGTGTTTTTTTCCCCTTTCTCTGCACATCTGGTGTTAGACTTTTTTTTATTGACTTTTGGATTTCTTGCTTTGTGGCTGCCTGTAGGCAAACACATCTCGTCTGCATAATTTATACATTCTTTGATCATAAATGTACTTGGAATTCTTTGGTGATAATATGGAGAGCCTACACTGGTGATGGCCAGGTTAGATGAGTGGGCATCAGGTGGCACACGAACAATAATGTGGGATCATGAAATTATTTGCTTTGGTAGAAGGAACTGAGAACAGGAAGGTTGATCGATTTGTAAACACTGGTGTGCAGAGAAATCTGAGTACACTGGTACATGAGATGCAGAAACTTACTGGGCAAGTTGAACAAGCAATTGAAAAGGCTTTTAATTGTGTAAGGACAGGAGTGTGACGGCAAGGACATTTTGTTACAGGAATACTGCTGGACTTGTGGTGATTCCATGCCTAGAGTACTGTGTACGGTTTGCTCTCCAGAACCTAAGGAAGGGAATATTTGCCTTGGAACTATGCAGAATAGAGTCACTGTATTCGATCCAAGGGTGAGGGGGGTTATCCTAGGAAACCAGACAGAGTAGGATGGGCTATACTTTTGGAATTGAGAAGAATGAAAAGTAATCCCATTGAGACTTCCAAGGTTCAGATAGTGACTGACAAGATAAATGCTGAGTAGTTTGGCTGAAAAGCTTGGAATAGGAATTGCAATCTCAGAATAAGGTGCCAATTCCTTAAGAATGAGTTGTGCACAAATGCCTTTATTCAAATGATAATGAGAATCCTCAGGATTCTCCGTGCCTGAGAACTGATCCTTAGTTGTTGAGTATATGGAAGCTTAAGACTGCTAACTAAGGTGTTTAGATAATTAGGAAATATGGGGATCAGGAAGGAGTGTGGATTTAAGTTAGAGAAGCTATAACCTTATTGAATGGAAGATCAGGCTGAAGAGACAGGCATGTTTTCTCATGTTAATCTGAAATCACTTTCAGCACTGGGCCTTTTTAACAAATGACTTTGCTTTCCAAACAGGAATATTTATACAAGATGGAGAGATTTCCACAAGTACAGAATTAATTGGCGACCCAGTGATTACCTCAGGATATGTTGAATCACGGCACAAGGTAGAAGTATTTTACGTGAGCAGCATGTGTATTGCCCATATGGAATTAAAGCAGTGAAAACATAGCTCTAGATTTGTTTTTTTCTCACACAGGGTCTTATTCAAAAGTTTGTTCATGGTCGCACTTGAAAACAGGTGTTTAGGGCAATAACTGTGCCTGAATCCGATGGTGTGGGACCTAAGGCTCCTGTACCTCCTGCCCAATGGAGAGAGCCCGGTCTGGATGGTGGAGGTATTTGATGTTGGATGCTGCTTTCCCTGTAGGTGGGGGGGGGGGGGGGGGGAGGCTTTGCCAGTGATGGACTGGGCTGTGTCCACCACTTCCTGTAAACTTTTCTGCGAATAAGTAACATGTCGTGGAAGCCCAGAGATATAGAATATGAGATCCATTCAAGGTCATGACGGAAATTAGTTAAGAAAGGGGAACCCAAAGTACCCAGGACACCTTTAGGAAGTGGTGTCTGAGAAAGGCAGCGTCCATTACTAAAGACCTCCAGCACCCAGGGCATGCCCTTTTCTCACTGTTACCATCAGGTAGGAGGTACAGAAGCGTGAAGGCACACACTCAGTGATTCAGGAACAGCTTCTTCCTCTCTGCCCTCCGATTCCTAAATGGACACTGAACCCGTGAACACTACCTCACTTTTTTAATATACAGTATTTCTGTTTTTTATGTTTTTAAGAATCTATTCAATATATGTAATTGATTTAATTGTTTATTTATATTTTTATTTTATTTATTATTATTATTATTTCTTCTCTGCTAGATTATCTATTGCGTTGAACTGCTGCTGCTGTTAACATATTTCATGTCGCATGCTGGTGACAATAAACCTGATTCTGATATCCAGAAGCAATTATTAATGGATTATATGTTGTATGTAATACAGAGGAGGGTTAGATTGAAATCATTTGGGGGGAAATAATCTCCACCAAAAGTTAGGCAGAGATCCTTTCACTGAGAAAACCATGTCAAGGTTTAGTCGGAGACCCTGTCATGTCTGAAGCTGAAGTGTTGAGGTTGTTGGTTAAATTTTGGGAATCCAAGCAGGACACTCTCCCACTGACAGCTTGGATAAGGGATTGGGGATGAGATCCTGCAGTTATTGGAATCTCAGCCTTTCTGGTTGATTCACAAAGGCCTTAAAGAAGTTTAACACACCGTTCTGTGATTGGTGCACAGGGAAGTGTCAGCAGCTTCACGGAGTTGGAATGGGTTCCATCATAAAACGCAGATCAGAAGAGTTTGAATCCATATTTACTCCTCTATATGTCTGAAGTCACCGGCACCCCCAAAGCAGAAGCTAATTGCTTGTGCCTGCTATCTCAAAGTGTTTCACTCTCTATGACCGCTCCCTGTCCAAACTCTGCTGCTTACCGTTACCCTCGTTATATTGCACAGGGTAGTGTGTTCTACAAGAACCTCTCCGTTTTCCAGAAGCCCAGTGTCATCCCGGTTGAAAGGGAGGAGACCAGAATGTTCAATGTGTGGGTTTCGGAACCAGTCATCAACTCTCTCCTGTTTGCAGCATATCATGAGGACCGCTTGACTCTGAAACTCAAGGACAATGATTTGCTGGTAAGTTCCACACCCATTCAGAACATAATGAATGGGTCCCTCTCCAAAAATACTGAATGTCTGTCGTCTAGTGGTCTGTGACCGTTAGGCTCAAAAACAATTATTTCCCTCAAGGCACCAGGCTGATCACCACCCCCAACTATTAACCCACCCCACCATCACTTTGTCGACATCAGCCACTCCTCTGCACAGCCGCTCAGCACCCTTTATACCTGCCGCCACCTTACACTGTTACTTTCACTGGCACGGTCACCGTCCCGTTGTGTTTTCAAACGTGCTGCTGCAACCGAGAAGAGTTTCTATTGCCAAGAGTTGCACTGTCACCTCACCATCTTCTGTTGGAGTCAGCTCATGTACAGATACTCCCACACCTAGCGTCACTTTATGTACATACAATCGGCCTATGTATAAAAGCTGAACCTGAGTATATACAGCCACACTTTTATGCTTGTTGTCTTTTTTTATGCTGCTTTGGGTCATTTTGTTCTCCCTAACGTTCGCGTGCTGGATCTTGAATCTCGACAGTTGGTGCCAGGAAGTGCAACATTATGCCCAGGTCGTGCTGGCTGTTAATGCAAACGATGCATTTCACTGTATGTTTCAGTGTTCCTGAACGATCAGAACACTGGAATGGAACTTTTCCCCACCCACTCTGCCAGCCTGTCCCAACGTTCACGTGGATCATAATTGCTCTGGGTCTTAAATCCCCTCACTTTGGTTCCAGAATTCTGAAGTATCCTTGCCTAAAAATGCACAACTTTCATTGCAATTGTTCAAATTCTGCAGCATCAAGAGCTTTTAGTGGGTTAGAGAATTCCAACCTTCCGTTACCTGTTGAATGAAGGATACACTCAGTGTGTGACAGAAGGCTAAACAATAGTAGCCATATGGTGGGAGTACACAGTGGAGGGCGCATGTTGCAAATAAGTCCGTGCTCCTAGCCTGAAAACTCAGGGTGAGGGCTTCACTATGGAGATTTTCATGATCAAATATTACACCACCTTTCAACATGAAGCCAATGTGTGCACTCACTGCATCTGGTGCTCCCAGTGCGGTCTCCTCAGCCTTGTCGAGACCCATCACAGATTGGGGGACTGCTTCATTGAGTACCTTTATTCCATCTGCTGGAACAGCCAGCATCTCACAGTGGTCAGCCATTTTAGTTCCATTTCCCATTCCCACACTGACGTTTCTGTTCATGGCCTCCTCCACTGCCACGTTGAGGCTAAATGCAGATGGGAGGAACAGCAGCAAATCTTCCGTCTTTGTAGTCTCCAACCTGATGGGATGAACATCGATTTCTCTAACTTCCTGTAACCACTCCCTTCTGACCCCTCTTTTCCCTTATCCCACCTATGCCATCACACCATCTCTTTCCTACCCCACCTTCTCGATCTGCCCATCATCCACACATTCCTCCCTCCAATTTCTGATACCCTGCTCACCCTCTTCCCATTATTCCATGGTCCACTGTCCCCCTATCAGATTCCATCCCATCAGTCTTTTGTCACCTCACATCATCTTACATCATTCCCACTTTCCCTCTCCCTCACCTGCCTAACACCCCCTCTCACCTGAATACAGTTAGCACTCACCAGCTGTTGCTACACCCCAACCCCTCACCTCTTTACACTGACTATCTCCTATCCAGTCCCAATGAAGGGCCTTGACCCAAAACTTTGACTTTCCTTATGCCTCCATAGATGCTCCTGGCCTGCTGAATTCCTCCAGCATTTTGTATGTTGCACTGTGTGATGACCTGGGTGAAAATTTGTGGGTGTGGGGATAGGGATCTCTTGAGCTGGTGAAATTGGCACTACAACATCATGCTATCATGACTAAGGCAGGAGGTCAAATAAAGTGTTTTACTTGCTCTTACAGAAAGTATTTGAAGATGGAGAATTTGAAAATGAGCCGAATATTTTACAGCAGGTATGTCTTTTGGTTGTGTAGTAATGATGCCGCCTCATTGCAAGGAGCATTCAGGAGTGTGTAGGTGAGTTGTGGATTCGGGCTTTATCTCAATGGCTTCCTTCACTAGGTGGTCCGAAAAGCCATCGGCACAGCCAGAGTCAATCCTATAGCCATTGCGAATGCAGTGTTCTAGGATAAAACTAGAGGAAAAGAATTTTAACAAAGATAAAGGTGTTGCTCTAAGTAAGAACTGGAATTCAATTGTAAACAAGGTGAAAGAGTGGAAACCTGATTGGATGAGAATTAACCAATCAGGAGGGATTGACAACGGGGGTATAAGTACCACTGGACTAGACATGCCCAGGCATCATTCCTGATGAAGATGGCAGAGCTTGTCATTGAAATGTCAGTTAAAGACGATACCTTTTCCGCCTGGAAGTCCCTTTTCCCTTCACTTGTTAATGGGCTTGAGTTGGATTTTGATAAGGACATTCGTACAATGCATTTGAGGTCTTCAGGGACAACAGTCATCTCACCAGTCCTGAAGTAGGGTCTCAATAAAAAGTCGCTCTCCTTTTGCTTCCACAGATCCTGACTGATCTGTTGAGTTCTTCCAGCAGTTTGTTCTTTGTGCAAGATCCCAATATCTGCAGTCTCTTGTGTCTCCCCTATCACCTCACCATCTGCATAGAGAATTGGTAGTCAGGATCTCAACTCAATCCTGATCCTGTTATAATGATGAGAATGGGAACCAGGCCGTACTATAATAGACAAGGAGTCCACTCAAGCAGATTAATAACAATGTAGACATTTATCCCCAAGCTTTTGATCATGTGTCAATAGCTGTGCATGTTTATGTGTGCAGATTTTTGGAATCTCTTCAGATTAGTTTATTCAACTATCACTGTCACCTCCATTGTCAAAATGTTCCTGCATTACCCAAGGTGAGCTGGTTAATTTAATCCAAAATTGGCTTGGTGATGAAACAGTCATGGTGGAAGAATGCTATTCAAATTGGGAGTCTGTGACCAGTAGTGTACCTACTGCATGATCTGTCCTGGGACCTGTGGTTTGAAATATATATTAATGATTTTGACATAAATGTAGGAGAGATGATTAGGAAGTTTGTGGATGATACAAAAATAGCCGAAGTTGAGGGATAGTGAGGAAGGTCGTCTAAGGTTGCAGCAGACACTCCTCCCTCCACCACCTTTTTCTGGCTTCTGCACCTTTCATTTCTAGTCCCAACGAAGTGTCTCAGTTCATAATATCAACTGTTTAATCCCCTCCTTACATGCTGACGGACTTGCCGAATTCCTCCAGCAGTTTCTATGCATTACTCAAGATCTCCAGCATCGAGGGGAACACAAACTGGCGGTACGGAGACATGATCTTGGTACATGAAGACTAATAAGTCCACTTTAACTGGGACACCGCAGAGGTTCTGGAGCAGCCAAACATGAGGCAGGCACGAGAATATTTGGCAGCATGGGTTCTCTTCTGATAACTCTGTAAACAAACATATTGAAACAGATGTCAGCTACGAACCCCTAAGAGCCAAAGAAGCATGAGCCAATAGAATTCAAAAGTCCTTTGAAGGGATAACAAATCAGGATTGAGGCAAGCGAATGGGGGGGGGGGGTTGCTATATAAACACAAGCACTCCCAGAGAGCAAATCCAACAACTGTTCACTGAGGATGTCACCTTGACCGATGACAAAATGGCTGCCGGCTAATTGCCAAGTTCAGCGAACGTTGCTACATCAATTTCTGGCGTCTAGAGAATCTGTAGTGTTTATATAGGGATACATGTCAAGTGGAAAGTTGAGAGGATCCATTACAGGTGGAATTTAATACCAACGTGTGATACAATTTGAAAAGTCAAACAGTGCTGTAAATAAGGAATTTCCTATCTTTTTCATGCCATGGACTCCTACCGATAACTGGGGGCCCCAGGTTGGGAACCCCTGCTGTAAATTCTAGCCACAAGAATGTTGTTGAATAGAGAGACCTAGGGGTCCAAGTCCACAGTTCCTGAAAGTGACAGCACAGATTGACAGGCCAGTGACAAAGGCATATGGCAAGCTTGTCTCCGTAGGTCATGGCATAAAATATAAAAATTGGGGCATTATGTATGTAGCAACTTTATGATGGACAGTTGGACTATTGTGGTGAGCCCACTGTGGATGAAAGTACAGATGCAGTACACCAGCATGTTGCATGGGTCAGAGGGCTTTAGTTATGGGGCGAGGTTAGACAGTCTGGGATTGTTTCCCTGAAACAGGGGGGGCTGAGGGGTGACCTGATAGAAGTAAATACGATTATGGAAGGCATAGGGAGGATAGATAATCAAATTTAATACAGGGGAAAGATGGCACTAAAACAAGAGCGTAGTCTTAAGGTGAGTGAGAGGTCTCTTCAACAGGATCTCAACAGTAACATGAACAAGTGTGGTTGTTACCTGGAATGTGCTGCCAGAGGAGGTGGTGAAATCAGATGCATTTAAGAAGCAGTTTGACAGAGAGGCACACCATAGAAAATACATTCCTAACATAGACAGCAGTAATTGTGTAGATGGGTAAAGTGGCTGCCATGTATGTGATGGGTTGAATGGCCTGATTCTGGGCTGTTTTACAGATATTTCCTGCTGTTCCAATGAATGAACTGATGCTCAAACTCACGCCTCTCAGGCCCCCCAGCGTTCTTTTCAGACGTATAGGCACCATTTTGGAGGGGTCTCTGTCTGTCGAGTTCGACGTTCTGCCTGACGGTAAAGAATCCCACACGGCACTGTATATGGAAATGGTGAGTTCCCTCTGTGATGTCCCACGGCCAGTTGTTAGAGTAGATAGTCAGCCAGGAAGATGTGGAACATCACAGGAAAGTGTAGCTGAACCAGTAGTTTAGACAAATGGGACTTTGTAGGTTCTCGCTGTGACTGCGTGAGTTTCCTCTCACAGTCCAAAGCCATTACCAGTTGGTAGGTTAATTGGTCGTTGTAAATTGTCCTGTGATTAGGCTGGGGTTAAATTAGGGGATTGCTGGACAGCGTGACTCAAAGGGCCAGAGGGCCTATTCTGCACGGCATCTCAGTAAATAAAAATGGGCAAAAAGTTTTGGAAACTAGAATTATAACAGTATATACCATAAGAACTAAGCAATATGTTTCATATTATCTACCCAATTAAATTAAGAAATAAGCAAATTAAGTGAGAAAATGCAAAGAAAGGCTTCCAAGTTATTGATGCATCAAGTGCCTTGTGACTCCCTGTCCCACCAACTGTTCCTCTTCCTACTGCACAATTCCATGCAGTTGCAAGAGTCGCAACCCCTGCATGTTTGCTTTCTCCCTTCCCACTAACTGAGGACTCAAGTGAAGCAGTAGATCTCATGCATGTGCATTTTGTGTTGACAATGCTGTCTTCTCTACACCGGAGAAACCAAAGGCAAGTTCCGTAACTCTTCGATGGCCACCTACACTCAGTCCACAGGAATGACTCAAAACCTCAGCTTTCCATCCCATTCCAACGCTGAACTTTGCAGACTTAATAAATTAAACAATAGATGGTAGCACTCTCTCTCTTTTAGACACACTCTCACACACATCATAGAATGTGTCAATTGTGCAATCTTGAGATTTGTTTGCTGACAGGCAGCCACGAAGCAAGAAACCTGAAAGAACACAATTTTTAAAAACGCCTGACGTGCAGAGAGTGGGGAAAATACAAATCATACTAACAATAGACTCAAGCAACAACATTCCAAACCAATTGACTCCTTAGACCTGAACCCCGGCGCAGCCTGGAGTAGGCCAAGCCTCGGTATCAGATCATCATTTCTCCCTCTCACTGCCTTTATCTCATGTCTTAGAACATAGAACAGTACAACACAGGAAGAAGGCATTTGGACCACAATGTTATGCCGAGCCAGCGATAAAGCAAATCAAAAACACCCAAACACTAATCCCTTCTACCTACACCATGTCCATATCCCTCCATCTTCCTTACATCCATGTGCCTATCCAAACATCTCTTAAATCCTCTAAAGTATTTGCCTCTCCCAGGCAGCACATTCCAAGCATCCACCATGATCTGTTTTTAAAAAAAATGCCCTCACATCACCTTGAACCTACCTCCCTTTCACCTTCAATCCTCTGGTATTAGACATCTCAACTCTGGGACACAGATATTCTCTGTCCACTCTGCTAATGCCTCTCAGAATCTTGTAAACCTCTGTCAGGTCTCCCCTCAGCCTCCAGTTCTCCAGAGAAAACAACCCAGGTTTATCCAACCCCTCACGATAGGACAAGCCCTCTGAAACAGGCAGCAGCTTGGTAAACCTCTTCTGCACCCTCTCCAAAACCTCAACATCCTTCCTGTGTTGGGGTGACCAGAACTGTATGCAATACTCCAGATGCGGTCTAACCAGAGTTTTATAAATTTGCAATGTAACCTCCTGACTTTTGAACACAATGCTTTTGACTAACAAAAGCAAGCATTCCCTAAGCCATCTTAACAACCTATCAATCTGTGTAGCCACTTTCAGGAGCTATGAACTTGGATCCCAAGATCTCACTGTTCAGCAACACTGTTAAGGACCTTGCCCTTAACAGTGTACTGTCCCCTTGCATTTGCCCTACCGAGGTGCAGCAACTCACATTTATCTGGGTTAAACTACATCTGCCGTTTCTCTGCCCGTGTCTGTTCTGCTCTCTATCATTCTGTATTCTTTGCCAGTCTTATATACTATCCACCACTCTATCAAATTCTCCACAAGTTTACTAACCCACCCATCTACATTTTCATCCAGGTCATTTATATACATCACAAGCAGCAGAGGTCCCAACACAGATCCTTGTGAAACTCCACTAATTACAGATCTCCAGCTCGAATAAGTCCCTTCAACCACTGCTCTCTATCTTCAATTCGCAAGCCAGTTCTGAATCCAAACAGCCAAACTGCTGCAGACCCTGTGCATCTTAATCTTCTGGATTATCCTCCCATGAGGAACTTTGTTAAACACCTTTCTAAACTCCATGTACACAACATCCAATGTCCTACCCTCATCAATCTCTCTCATCACCTTGTCAGAAAATTCAGCCGAGTTGGTAAGACATGACCTGCCACACACAAGGCCATGCTGGCTCTCCCTAATTAGGCAATGAGTTTCCAAATGCTCATATATCCTCTCCCTAAGCATTTTCTCCAGCAATTTCCCTACAACTGATAGACTCACCGGTCTATAGCTCCCAGGATTTTCCCTCGTTCCTCCCTTAAACAGAGGTACAACACTAGCCACTCGTCACTCCGCTGGGACCTTGCCTGTATCTAGAGAGGCCACAAAGATAGTGGGCATCTATCAGGCCCTGGGGACATATCCACCTTAATATTCATTAGGGGGCCCAACACTTCTTCCTCCTTGGCCTCTAAATGCTCTCTTTATATACTCAGCACTGATCTCCTGATCCTCCATATCCTTCTTCTTGGTAAATACTGAAGCAAAGTACTCATTAAGTACCACACCCTCATTCTCTGCATCTGAGCAAATGCTCCCCCACCCTGCTATTCCACGCATCTCCCTAGTTATCCTCCTGTATAGAACGCCTTGGGATTCACCTTCATCCTCCTTGCCAAGGACTTTTCATGGCCCCTCCTGACTTTCCTAATTCCCTTTAGATCTTATCTGGCTTCATTATACCCCTCATGCTTCATTTGATCTATACTTCTGCAGCTTTACATACTTTTACTTCTGAACTAAATTCATCATCTCTCTGGATATCCAAGGTTCTCTTATCTTTCCATCCCCGCCCTTCCTTCTAACAGGAACATACCTTTCCTGTACTCTGTGCAACTGATCTTTAAACGCCCTCCATGTGTCTGATGTGGACTTGCCTGAGAAAAGGTATTCCCAATTAATGCTCCTTAGTTCCTGTCTAATGCCCTCATAATTTACTCTACTCCAGTTTAAAACTCTCCCACCAGGACCATACCTATCCTTATCGATAGCTATTCTGAAAGTTAAACAGTTGTGGTTGGTGAGAGGTCACCCACCTGGCTAGGCTCATTACCCAACACCAGGTCCAGTACAGCTCTCCTCTCATCGAACTGTCCACATATTGATTTTAAAAAAACCTTCCTGGATGCACTTAACAAATTCAACCCCATCTAAACCCCTTGCACTAAGAAGGTCCCAGTTTGTATTTGGGAAGCTGAAATCCCCCATGACAACAACCCTCTTACTTTTACACTTTTCCTTAATCTGATTACATATCTGTTCCTCAACGTCCTATTGGCTATTGGGGGTTCTGTAGTACAATCCCATCTGTGTGATTGCACCTTTCATATTCCTGAGTTCTACCCAAATGGACTCATTGTCTGACCTCTCCATTATGTCTCCTCTGAGTGCACCTGTGATATTGTCCCTGATCAGTTGTGTAACTCCACCCCTCTCTTTTGTCATCCCCTCTATCTTTTGTATAATTTCAGAAACCTGGTACATTAGTCACCCATTCCTGCTTCTCTCTCAACCAAGTTTCAGTAATGGCTACAACATCTTAGTTCCATGTACTGATCCAAGTTCATCACCCTTACCCATAATACTCCTAGCATTAAAATATACACACTTCAAACTATCTGACCCACTATAGCTGTTCTTTTGATTCTGACTTTCAATATTTTTTGCTGACATCTACTTTCTGGTCCAATCCTTCCCGTAATTTATCTGGGACTCTGGTTCCCAGCCCCCTGCAAAGCTAGTTTAAACTCTCTCGAGTAGCATCAGCGAACCTCCGGGCCAGGATATTGGTTCCCCTCCAGTTCAGGTGCAGCCCATAGCTTCTTGTTTGTTTTTCTCTCTCACTAACTTCCTATATTAATCCTTTGACAAGATTACTTTTACTACATCTACGTAGCATCTCTGGCCCCACACTATCATAGATACTCTCTTTCTACAGTCCATTCTCAACCCCCTCATCCGCCCCACCCCACCCTCCCCCCAATTTTAGCAGTTTTCATCTAACTTGTTTTCTACATTTTTCAGTTCTGTGGAAGGATCCTTGATCTGTTTTTCTCACTGCTTCTCCCTCCGCCGATGTTGACTGATCGGCCTGGTAGTTTCCAACAGCTCCTGTTTTTAACTCACCTTTGCCCACACCAGCACCACATGATTGCTGTTGGCACAAGACTGTGTGTTTTTTGGACGCTGCACAGTTAAATTTCAGGGCCAATAATTCTGAAGTGCTGAATATCCTTCAGTAGCTCCTAAGGTTCTTTGTAGGGCACCGGGCACTACAGTAGTGATTATAAATCAGTCACCTAGCTTCTGTTTTTGCCATATAACCCTTTTCCGAAGGCAAACTCAACTTTGTGTGGTGCGCACAAACACTTCTCTTCAGGTGGAATGCCAAAATAAAATTTAAAAATACTGGAAACACAGAAGGTCAGGCAGCATCTGTGGAAAGAGATTGCAGCTCAAGGACTTTTCTACAGACAGTGCCACATCTTTTGGGTGTTTTCAACATTTTTTCTTTTTATTTTAATGCCCAATGCTGTGTTTTCAGGCTACCATAAGTACATCTGGTATATGTCACTATATATAGTATCTTGAGATTCATTTCCTGCAAGGACATATATGTACTTTGCTAATAAACTTACTTTGAACTTTGCATAACATCCTCCAGCTTCAGAGTACAAATCTGTAACCTTGGAGAAAAACTATGGAGTTGAGAGCAAGTGAAGGCTGCCATCTAGTGTCTGTATCCGAGGACCGGCGCAGTTGGCCGAGGAGAAGATGAAATTTAGATTTTTACTTCAACAGTGACTAAAGCCAATCTTGCATCATTCCAGTTTAATAACAGTGATAGTTATGCTTCATCGATGGACAGAAAGCCCCAGTGACCCTGGTTCAGTCTTGGTCTGTGTGGAGCTCTCCCCGTGACTGGGTGGATTTCCTCCCGGGATGGTAGGGGAGTGTGGTGAACTACATATACCTGTCTGGACACGCCCCCACTGCTGACTGCTCCTGTGGCTCCTCCCACTGACCGTGGCTCCTCCCACAGACCCCGGTATAAAGGCGATTGAGGCCTGAGCCCGGCCCTCAGTCTCCCGGATGTAGCATGGTGGTCAATTGCTGCTTGTTCTTTCTTCCAGTCAATAAAAGCCGATATCTCGCCTCACGTCTCAGAGAGTTATTGATAGTGCATCAGGGAGTTGGTCCTACGGTTTAGGGAATAGAACCTTGGAGGAGTTGATGGGAGTGTGAGGAGGATAAAGTGGGATCAGTGTAAATGGATGTAAAACCTGAGTAAATGAAAGCTCCTTGCTGGGCCAAAGGGCCTTCTTCCATGCTGTGTGACTTTGTGACTATATTAATGAATTTGCATTTCATTTCCATAGGATATTGAAACCACTGTCCAATCATCTTATGCAAACAGGAAAATCCAACTGTGGCCCTCCTCAAATCGGTAAGTGCCCCTGTTGACAGTTACTTAAAGTCCGTTTGATTACTCTGGCTGAATAATCTTACAATTCATGTGTTCTCACAGCTGGAGCATCAAAGCTATAAAGCATAATCTGGCCATCACCTTGGTGAGTATACGCAGAAAATCTTGGGGGAACTGACTCAAGATGCTTCATAAACTGACCATTCAAAACGATCCTGACTGATCTCTGCTGACCTCAGCTTCTCCCCATGCCCTTTAATTCTTCAGTCATTCTTGAACTTTGGACTTGTGGTGACATTATCAGGTGAAGCTAGATTGGATCTTTGGTTCTTTAGTTCAACGAGACCCCTGGGAATATACAGAAAAGTGAATTGGTTTCACTCATACACTCTCTTTTGCAGATCACAAGGTGTGCAAGAGGTGTCAGGAAGTATGCTGTGGTACCTTCCGTAATAAAAGGGCCCCTTTGCTCAATGCTGGACTGTTCAACCATCTAAATTCACACCAATCTTCCTCCCAGATGCCCCCCTCCTGTTTCAATGTCTCTCACCCTCTTCCTGCCCAGTCCCTTCATCTTCCCTCACCTCTATGGCTTACTGGGTGTCCTGTAAAGAGAGAATGCACCGGCAGCCTCGACTCACTTGCCAGTGGGCACCACATGATGAGGGCACTTAGCTCGGTGGCCGATGCTGTGAGATGGAAGAGCAGCACGCACGTGATTTCCAAAAGCAAGGGTGTCCAAGTATCACAGTTTTATTTTTGCTGATGTCCTACTTCAAGTCAAGTTTATTGTCATTTAACTACATACGTGTATATAACCATATAATGGAAATAGAAACGAGACATGTTTTTCCGAACCAGGGTGTAAAGTACAGTAGTACACATAAGGAGACTTATGAAGGTGAAGATAAAATCATCTACAGATGAATCACACATAAATAACAAACTGAAGTGCATTAATAGCAAATATTGAGAGGTACGGAACAGATTAACTAGTGATGCGGCAGGGAGTTCAGAAGCCTGGGGGAAGAAACTGTTTCTCATCCTGACCATTCTCGTTTTTATGCATTGGAGTCTCCTGCCGGATGGTAGAAAGTCAAAGAGGATGCTGGGTGGATGGGTGGGATCCTTAATAATACATGTGCAGCCCTCCTGATGGATGGCAGGGAGACCCCAATGATTCTCTCAGCTGCGCTCACAGTCCTCTGTAGGGACTTCTGGTTCGATGCTCGACTGCACCTCGGCTTGTTAGGATGCTCTCAATGGTGCTGCTGTGAAATTCAGTTAAGATGAGGGGGGCCTTGCTTGCCTCAATCTTCTTCAGAAGGGGAGGCACTGCATTGCCTTCTTGTTCGAGGAGGTGATATTAAGGGACCAGGTGATGTGAACTCCCAGGAATTTGGTATACTAAACCTTATCTACAGAGGAACCATATTATTCACAGAGGGGGGTAGTTCATCTGCACCTTCCTGAAGTTCACAATGATTTCCTTTGTGTTCTGCATGTTCAGGCTTAGATTGTTCTTCTCACATCAAGCCACCGGCTGCTCAGCCTCTCAGGGAGTGATTGACGCGCAGGCTGGATTCAAATCCAGTGAATTCGCTGCCACATGCGCCTCATGTCTCTAATACCACAGAAATGACTGTAAATTCTCTGAGAATACTACCATCCCACCTTCCATATGGAGCAGGAAAGCACAGTTCTTGCTTCCCTGAGACCAGTCGCATCTCCTGATCTAAAGGCATCTTCACAATCCCTCATTCTTGGAGTTAGCTTGTCTTTCGTGTACTAAAAGCTGGTGAAGGCTTAAACGCAGTTCCTTTATGTGACTTCCTTGTATTAAGAAGTACTCAGGACTGTTTCTGACAGAACATTTTGTTATTTCAGGATGAGAATAAAGCCAACTATTATCTGGAGAATTTTTTCTCAAGTGGTGGATTACAAAACATCATGTCCTGTAAGTATACCTGTGGAGAAGAGGGAATTTGAGGTTAATAAACAGGAGTGAGCAGACCTCTGTCCATTATAAATTGAACAAGGTAATAAATTAGTGTTTTGCATGGTTTGGTGGATGATGCATAAGGCTAGCTACACTTCGCAGGTCAGACAAGAGTCTATGATGAGCAAAACAGAATTAACATTTCAGGTGGACGAGCCCTCTGTCAGAACTGGGCAAGAGAAAGAAAGTGGGTTAGTTTTAGTTGCAGAGAGGGTGGGGAGTGGACAGCCGAAGGAAATACCTCTGAGAGGGTGAAACCTGTGTCACTGCAGGGAAAAGAGGGCAAAGTTGTCTGGTTGATAGGTTAATGAGAGCGGTTAGGGAGAACAAGAAAGAATTAAGCTGTTTTGAAATGGGTGTAGTTAGAAAGAGAAATAAAAGAACATAAGGGTGTGAAATGCAAAGCCATGGGGAGTGCCCGGCAGAGCAAGCTTTGCCAGCAGACGGAGAAAAACTGAACCAGTATCACAGGTGGCTGGCCTGCAGCAAAATCCTGCTGAGCCTGTTCTGCAGAGAAATGGCACTTAGTGAATCCTCTCCTCTCTCCCATCAATCCATCTGTACCTTTACTGTTTCAATTTTTGTATCCCCTGCCGAGAACGTTGAACCAATAAGCTGTCAACTTGGTAGTCAGTCAGTCAGTGTGATTTTGTTACTGGCTTATAAGCTCTTAACATAGAACATAGATTATTACAGCACTGGAGCAGGCCCTTTGGCCCATCATGAATTTACTGGTTGAGACTGTGCTAAATGCAATGTTGGTATTTATCCCAAGGGGACTAGAATATAAAAGCAAGGAAATAATGCTGAGCCTTTATAAGACAGTAGTGAGGCTGCACTTGGAGTACTGTCATCAGTTTTGGGCCCCATATCTCAGAAAGGATGTGTTGTCATTGGAGAGAGTCCAGAGCAAGTCCATGAGGATGATTCAGGGGATGAAGGGGTTAGCATATGAGGAGCATTTAGCTGCTTTGGGTCTGTACTCATTGGAATTTAGAAGAATGCGGGGGGGGGGGGGCACTAATATCATTGAACCCTACCAAATGTTGAAAGCACATAATAGGGTGGAAGTGGAGAGAATATTTCTTATGGGGGAGGGGGAGAGGAGTAACCAGAACTAGAGGGCACAGCCTCAAAATTGAGGGGCGACCTTTTAGAATAGAGGTAAGAAGGAATTTTTTTAGCCAGAGAGTAGTGATCTGTGGAATGCTCTGCCACAGAGTGCAGTGGAGGCCAAGTCCGTGGGTATATTTAAGGCAGAAGTTGATAGTTTCCTGATCAGTCAGGGCATCAAAGGATATGGCGAGATGGCAGATGTATGGGGTTGAGTGGGATCCGGGATCAGCCATGATGGAATGGCAGAGCAGACTCGATGGGCTGAATGGCCTAATTCTGCTCCTATGTCTTATGATGTGCCAAACCAATTAAACTAGTAACTAAACACTGAAGTAAGCTAATCGGTTCTGCTGTCATGGTGCCCATATCCCTCCATTCTCTGCATATTTGCCTCCACTACCACCCCTGCAAGTGCATTTCAGGCACCTTAGATGTAAGTGTGAACCATGGTCACATGTGAAGCCTCTGCTGTTCTTTGTGTAAGGTGAGCCTTCACTGGTATCAACTGTTCCATCTTGTCTACACTACCTTGTGGCTTGTGGGGATGTGGCAACAGTCTGATTGTTCCCATACTGAGTCCATTGCTACTGCCTCCTGTTGGCTCAGATGGGCACTGCTGCTTTTGCAAGGGGGGGTCACAGAGCTGCTGCCTCTCAGATCCCTGGGTTCGATCCCGGCCTCCACTGCTGTCAGTGTGGAGTTTGCACATTCTCCCTGTGATTCTGTGGGATTCCCCCAGATGCTACGATCGTTCCCCACAGCCCATAGCTGTGTGAGCTGGTAATTTAATTAATCACAATAACTTACTTACTGCCTGTTATACCGCTGGCAGCAATGAAGGTCCTCTATTTCTGTCTGTATAGAAAGATTCTTCATTGCTGTTTCCGTGACAGTTTTGTTTTGCCAGGCGGGGTTGTCAGCCCTGAGCTGAACCCCTGAATCTGGAGGACCAGTGGACCACTCAGTTTGGCCTCTACCCTTTGACCTGATTGGCATGGGTGACCCTACCAAGAGCCAAAGCTTAAGGCCCTGACTCCGGCCAATGTAGCTCTCCGGGTCATTGAGACAGGCTCGCCTCCAAACCCTACAATAAGGTTGTGGTCCTCTTGAAGAAGACGCTACAAAGTGCCCCTAATAAAGGTGGACGGTAGTATCTGGCACGTGGCCAAGCTGTTGGTCTAGTGATCTGAACGTCGCTAGCTCGAGCCTCAGCTAAGGCAGCATGTTGTGTCCATGAGCAAGACATTTAACTACACATTGCTCTGCGACGACACTGGTGCCAAGCTGTATTGACCCTTGCTGAGGGGAGACTTGAGGCATATGGGCAACTGCTGGTCTCCCATACACCCTGGAAACTTTCCAAGGTGCAGATCCATTAGTCTTGAGACTAATGGATGCCTAGTATTTGGGAGGGTGGGGGATATATTGGGGAATGGAATTCCCCTGTGAACTAGCACACACTTGATGGGCTGAACAAGCCTTCTGCTGCATGTTGCGGGGGTGGGGGGGGGAAGTTCTTTGACTTTAGCCCTTGAATGGCATTTTGTAAACTAACGAAGAAACTACCTCTCTGACAATTATGGCGGAAAACCAGAACAAATGTCAATGCATCAGTATTTTCTCCCTTGACCTAGATGTGGAGTTTTATATAACAGCACTGCTCGACAAGAAAGGACTGCACTATTTCAACGTCACCAACACTGTGCTGGAACCAAGCAAGGTATGGAAAAAAAACAAGACTTCTTCAGTGAATGACTTTGGTGGCAGGCAGTCAGCTGGGTGATGGGGCCGTTATGTAATTTGAAATACGTGCCAGCATTTGCCGCAGAAGCTTGCTTGCAACCGAACATCATGCCTTATCAAACTGAGTCTCTCGGGTACTACATAGAGCAGAACGGCACACACTGTGCTCTGTTAACTAAATTAGTAATTACAAGCCGAACTCAATGGATCCATTCAAACACACGGTGTCCATGTCAGCTGAGCGATCAGAGTAGAGGGGTGATGCTCATGGGATGCTTGAGTCACTAGGTCGACGGGGGAGGGGTTCACAGTTCAATGGGCGGGCGGCGGAGTGTGAATCAAAAGCTGGAAGAGCGCGGTGGGTTCCTGGTGCGGCACTGGGTGTTGTTCAGTCCAATCCCATTGAAGTAAATCTGAAGCAGGCTTCATTGCTTCTAACTTCCAGTACACACTCCCTTTCTCCTAAACCCACTTCTCTTTCCTCTGTCCTGCCTTTCTCCTTCTGGCTCCCCACACCCTTCCCTGATTCTGTTGTCCACTGTCCTTGCATTTCAGATTCCCTCTTCTTCAGCCTTTTGCCTCTTCCACCTCTCACCTCCCAACGTCTCATATTGCTTCTGCTTTTCCCAGCCTCCACCACCTCCACATTACCTCGTTTCACCTACCATCTTCCAGTTCCTGGTCCTCCTCGCCACCCCCCCCCACCTTCTATTCTGCCTGTCAAATCCAGATGAAGGACCTTGGCCCAGAAAGTCAGCTGGCTACATGCACCCATTGATGCTGCCTGACCTGCTGAGTTCCTCCACCATTTTCTATGTGCTGATCCTTACCACCTCTGCTCTGGGCCCTCTGGCAGTTTCCCACCTCAAATTGTAGTAATGCCAGCCCACAATCTCTCTGTCTACAAGTCCTGATTCACCAACACAGATCCCTGAATATCCCATCCAGTCAGCCCAATCAGTGTGTGTGTCTCCCTCTCCTTCTCCTCTCCCCCTTCTCCCTCTTTTGTCCCCCTCCCTCTCTTCTGTCCTCCTTCCTCTCTTCTCTTCCCCTCTGCCTCTCTCTCTCTCTCCCAACAATCTCCTCTCCCACACCCCTCCAGTTTAACTGCTGTGAATGCCCTTGGGATCCGCCTCTCAGTTGAACCCCTTTATCTACAACTAGAGTGACTTTCCAGTCCTGCAGCCGTGTAATTGGAATCTTTTCTCGGGCCTTTAACATCTTGGCCGCTGCTCAGTATGCGCCGGAAGAGGTCCCGGTATGAAGGATCTATCTGCTCCTCTCCTGCTCCTGTGCCTGGTCTGCCCTGGCTTTTGACAATGACTGGATTTCACACGCCTTTCACCAGATGCAGCTACGACTTCGGTCAGTGCCGGGTGGGTCCAGCTGATGATGATATCTCCCCGAGCGATAAGCAATTGATGCTGAGTGGGCATTGTAGCCACTGATGAGGACCAAACATTGTGTATTGTAATTCCTTTGCAGGCTGTTTGCCTTACATGATTTTCTGCACCTCTTCCTCCTCTTTCACAGGGCTACGTGATAATTGCAACAGACTTTCATTTTCCACATCAGCTGCTGGAAAATTTCCTTCGAAACCTCACGTCAACCACAAAATCCTAACCTCAGAGAAAGGCAGTGGGGACTCGACATGATGTGGAATTGATGGGACTTCGTAGTAACTTGAAAAGCAGATCTGTCTTTGTACTGACATGTTTAGCTGGGTTTCTTGAGCTGCTGATTCACTGTGATTATTGTATTGACTTGTATATATGAAAAGAATTTAATCAAATGCAGTACCAAACATGGCAAATAGTTCCAAATGAGAGTATAATGTGTTTGATCTTTTATGCTGATTTGGTCACTTTAGTTTAAATCCGTAGTATTTTGTAGTCTACAACATAAGCTTCCTGTTAATAATTGGCCTCTTGGATATATTCCTCCTTATCAATAATACTATATATTTGAATATTTTTATGGCTGAATAATATTTTGAATTCTACTTGAGTGGAGAATGGGTGGCAAGTTTTCTGAGAAATAGTGTCATGGAGGGTCTGTATACAGCATGGCATCAGCTCCTTCAACTTGTCCCCACGGACCAAGGGAACTTCCTGAAACTCCCATTCACTTTCATTTGGCCCATCTCCTTCAAAGCTTTCCTGTCCACGAGCCTATCCAAATGTTTTTCTTTGATGATGTAATTGTACTAACCTCTGGCAGCTCATTTCATACAACCAAAAACCTTGGAGAGAAAAGCTTAGCCCACAGGTCCCCTTTAAATCTTTACCCTCTTACCTTAAATATCTGCGCCTTCTCGCTTTAGAATTGCCTGCTCTGGCAAAATGAGTGTGACCACTGCCTTATCTATGCTCTCCATGACTCTGTAAGGTCATCTCCTAGCCTCCTTCACTCGAGAGAAAACAGGGTTAGCCTGTCCAGTCTCTCCTTATAACTCGAACCCTCCAGTCCCAGCAACATCCTTGGGTTTCTTTTACACTCTCTCTAGCATAATGACACCCTTCTTATAGTATAGTGACCAGAACTGCACTCACTATTCCAGATGCAGTCTCATAAATGCCCTGTAAAGCTATAAAGTGACATCCCAGTGCTCCATCAGAAGAAGACAAACGTAGTTTTCCAGTTTACTCCCACAGGTCTACCTGGGTCGCCCCTTTCAGAGTATTATGTATGTAACCCTTGGTGTCTCCTTTCTATGGCACTCCCAAGTGTGTCTCATTTACTATGCACATCCGACCCTTATTTAACTTCCCAAAGTGTATCACTTTGCACTTTGCTGAATTAAATACCATCTATCATTCCTTTGACCACTTTCCCAGTTGGTCGAAATCCTGGTGTAACCTTAGAAAGCCTTCTCCAGCGTCCAAATACGCACATGGAAGAAAGCAGCCCCGTATTAAAGCAAACTACTTTTAACAGTGACACTGCTAGATTGACTTTCCCACTTTCACTCCAATGAACTTTTATCTCCCAGCTTGCCACGGTTGCAGCACAGGACTAGGCCCTTTGACCCATTGTGTTCATGCTGACCCATCCATATTAATCCCACTTACCAGCACTGGTCTGTAGCATGCTATGGTTCAGGCTGAGTTTTGCTGCCAGAAATCTCAACCAATCAACCATTTCAGTGAGTTGCAGCAGGTTCATAGGACCATCATATTCAGCAGCAGAATTAGGCTATTTGGCCCATTGAGTCTGCTCCACCTTTTCATTTGAAGAAGTCAATCTTGGACTTTCCAGTCAAAGCAGTAATTTAAGAAATAATTGCCTCAGGCGATATCCTGCTGTAACTTCCTTTCCCATTCTTTCCCAAGCTCTCGGTCTAATTACAGTATATTACAGCTCCCCAGCCCCTCTCCCATTCCACACTCTTGTGTTTGAGATGACATTGGGAATGTCATCTGAGCAACGATAATGCTTAATACAGAGATGTGCCAAGAGTTGTACATGGGATGGAAACCCGAGCCTCATCTGTATCTCCATAAAGGAAATGTTAAAGGTGAAACTGGAAAGTCTGACTAACCTTAACAATTAACCAGGCAACAGAAGAACATGGTATGGAGACCTATTACACCAACAACTCACAGATGATGTTATAGTTGCACTTTATGATGCTGTGGCCAAATTGCAACAAGATGCTGTGCTAGAATTATGGGCATTTTTGTCCAGGGTTTGACCTTTAGATGTGTAGCCCTGAGCATTTTGTGGCTATGACCTGACCAGATCAAACCGTTTGACATACAGATGTTAAGTGTTCAGAAAAGAGGATGCAGAAACCTTTGAAAGTCTCTTCAATGAAAATCAATAAAAGTTTTTTTTTACTTTACAAAGTTAACCAAACTTTGGACTACCTTGTTCCATTTAACAGCTGTTAATAGCTGTGGAGAGAAAATTTGCTATTCTGGTATCAAGGGAAAGGGTCTATAGTCTCAGGTACATATGTATTTTAGGATTTGCTGCTAATTCTACAAATTATGAACTTGGGCTCTCTGCAAGTGAATTGGTGCAGATCCACAGCCTGCAGTGAGTCTACCATTGTGCAGATGAGTGATTACAAGCTTCAGTCTTATTGGACAAGCTGTTAGTTTGTGGTTAAATTTTCAGGCCTGGAAGTGGAAGCATATTTATTTCGGCTGAGGTACGAACAGTGGGCTCCATCAGACTGTTCAGATGCACAGTAAAATTCCCTGTATTGCCAAGGGGATGGGAAGAAGTACAAGTGGCAAGTGAGACCAGGTGGGTGGGTGGGGGAAGAAGAATGAAGTAAGATGCTGGTAGAAGAACTAAGAAGATAGGTGGAAGAGGTAAAGTGTTGGAGAAGAAGGAGTTTAGTAAGAGAGGACAGTGGAGTAAAGAAGGAGGTGTACCTATCACTGGCCATCTTGTACTCCTTCCTCTCTCCCCTTCTTGTTCTGGCTTCTTCCCCTTTCCTTTCCAGTCCTGATGAAGGGTATGTGGCTTAAATGTGACTGTTTATTCCTCCCCACAGATGCTGCCCAACCTGCTGAGTTCCTCCAGTATTTTGTGTGTGTTGCTCTGGTTTTCCAGCACCTGCAGAACCTCTTGTCTTTATAAATACGAAACACTAATGTAATACTGTATATTCTTACAACAAGACTACCACTTTCACTACGGAGTGTTTGCAGCCCACTATGTTTATCTCATTGTGGTTTGCCTACAGTATCTGCTCATCACATTCTGAGGTGTTCGAAGACGAGTCAATAGCACTGACAGGAAAATACGGCATGCAACGTGTAGCCTTTGTCACATTCTGGGAATCATAATCAAATTTAACCAAATATTATTTGCATGAGGACAACAGTCTTTGAGAGAACACAAGCTCTTCCAGAATGTAACTGGAACCCTGATATTTGCTTATGTGACTCTATTACAAAGAGAAAATGAAACCCATAGATGCAGGAAATCTAAACAAGAATTGTGCTGGAAATACCCTTTCCGACAGCTGTATATATTTGGGGCTTTCTGTTTTTATCCCCATTGGGGCAAAGGTGGAGAGTGCAAATTCAGAAACAGTGATCATTTGTCTCATGAGAAACTATCACATAGCACTTTCAGCTATGATTTTTTGCAAGCAATTGTACGTCAAGTGACTGTAAACACTGCCTCTGGAGTAGTCACAAGCATAAGAAGTTATCCCAATTTGGACTAACTTTACATAAAATTAGACTTTTTATGTAATATGATTGGTGCAGGTTTTGTGATTGGCAATGTGTGGAAATGCTTGCTGTTACTTTATTTCCAGCTGTCCATGGACATAGGCCTGAAATTACATAGGATACACAGCATAGTGATTGACCATTCTGCCAATGTCTGTGTCCAACACGTCTTTCTTCATTCAGATAACTTCCTCTACCCATCTCTCACAAATGCATTTCTCGTCTTCCCTTAAATCCACCTATACTATTTGTATCAACCACTTACTGTGTTAGAGGCTCCAGGTTCACACTGCCCTTTAGATAAAGACGTTTCTACTGAAACTTTGCTGGATTTCTTCACGAGTATAGAGAGTTAGACAAGAAGTTAAGAAGCAGGACGTCGAGGGTAATGAGCTCTGGATTACTCCTGCTGCCAAGTGCTGGTGAGGTCAGAGATAAAAGGATAGGCTAGATGAATTTGTGGCTGAACAGCTGGTGCGGGAGACATGGATTCAGGTTCTTGGATTACTTCTGAGATTCTGGTTCTTCTGAGGTAGAGGCAACCTGTTCCAGAGGAATGGGTTGCACGTGAACCAGAGGTGGACCAATGTCCTTACAGGGAAGTTTGCTAGTGCTACTCGGGAGGGTTTAAGACTCTGAGTGGGAACAAGTCATGGGAAGAAGCAGTATTCAGCAAGAGCAAGTTTAGTATTCAGGGTACAGTAAAGCAAGGAATACTCAGCTACACTGCATTTACTTCCATGTGCGGGGTTTAAGGCAGATGAACTCAAGAGTGTGGATTGGCTCTGAGGACTGGGGTGATATAACAGAAACATAGCTGGTCTGGAAGCTCTGTACTGTATATTCCAGGATACAGGTGCTACTGGGATGATAGAGATGCAGGTGAATGAGGGATCACAGAGTAACTATTGTAGCAGTAAGGATGGTCTTGGCTCTCAGTCACTATCATTTGACTAGTTTTAAGTTTGTGACAGAAAAGGATAGGGCAAGTCCACGGGTTGGGGGTCCAAAAGTGAAGCAAGGCTAATTTTGGGGGGAATTAGATCTAGTGAAGTTTGATTGGTTGAGCCTGTGTATGAAGGGCAACGGTGAGGCTCTTCATGCCTGTCCAGGATCAGCATGTTCCTGCTGGGGTGAAGGGTAAATCTGGCAAGTTCAGGTAACCTTGGCTGACGAGAGATATTGCTGCTGTAGTTAAGGAAAAGGAAAAATCATACATTGGGGATGAAGAAATCCCTTGATGACTATAAAAAGCAAATCAGGAGGGCAAGCAGAGGGTATGAGATGGAACTGGCAGGTAGGGTTAAGGAAAATTGCAAGAGGTTCTATAGCTATGTTAGGAGTACTAGGAAAATCAGGCTTGATACTTTTGTGTGTGCTGCCATCTGGCATAAATGGACAACCATTATTTAATAGTATTGCGCCCCAGTCAGGAACCCCATCGCAAAACTGCCCTCTCCCTTCCTTGTTCCACCCAATGATTTCATCATTGACTCCCAACTGTCCCCAACTTACAGCTAGGCCTGACACCACTTCCAGCTGGGCTACTGGGTATGAACCATGGTTTCTCACAGCTGTGGCCATCTGCTTAGCTGCTGATCCTGTTCAGCCCCTAGACTTAATGTCATATATCCCTTTCAATATCATGCTGCACACAGGAAGGAGTTCAAGGACCACTCATCTGTATGTCATGCTTGTCCCTTAATTTCAAGGCTAAAGGGCCTTAACCAGGACATCAAGGCCCCCTTTAGATGCATACCTCTCCCACCTCACTGAATGTCTAAGTTTAGATTCCATTCAAAGCACATAGAAAACACAAAACAAAGAAAATAAAAGATAAGTGTAACTAAGAGCAAAAAGAATCAAAGTAGACTAAGGCAAAGGGTCAAAAGACGTACGAGTTAGTAGGTTAATTGGTCACAATGATATGATTGGGTGCCAGAGGCTCATCGGCGAAAGGGTTTGTTACCATACTGTATCTCAAAATAAAATCAAAATGACTTTAGTTATCCCCCATATTTGACTGAATAACATTTCCATGCCAGTAAAGCTTGTAATAATGAATGAAAACTCCACCATGGACAATCCTCAACTGGCCTGTGAAAAGAGGAGGGTTGGGCTAATCACAGTTTACTCTCTGGGTACGGGAATCACAGTTTACTCTCTGGGTACGGGAATCACCGTTTACTCTCTGGGTGCGGGAATCACAGTTTACTGTCTGGGTGTGGGAATCACAGTTTACTGTCTGGGTATGGGAATCACAGTTTACTGTCTGGGTACGGGAATCACCGTTTACTCACTGGGTGTGGGAATCACAGTTTACTGTCTGGGTACGGGAATCACCGTTTACTGTCTGGGTACGGGAATCACCGTTTACTCTCTGGGTGTGGGAATCACAGTTTACTGTCTGGGTACGGGAATCACCGTTTACTCTCTGGGTGTGGGAATCACAGTTTACTGTCTGGGTACGGGAATCACAGTTTACTGTCTGGGTACGGGAATCACCGTTTACTCTCTGGGTGTGGGAATCACAGTTTACTCTCTGGGTACGGGAATCACCGTTTACTCTCTGGGTGCGGGAATCACAGTTTACTGTCTGGGTACGGGAATCACAGTTTACTGTCTGGGTACGGGAATCACCGTTTACTCTCTGGGTGTGGGAATCACAGTTTACTGTCTGGGTACGGGAATCACCGTTTACTCTCTGGGTGCGGGAATCACAGTTTACTCTCTGGGTGCGGGAATCACAGTTTACTCTCTGGGTGTGGGAATCACAGTTTACTGTCTGGGTACGGGAATCACCGTTTACTCTCTGGGTACGGGAATCACCGTTTACTCTCTGGGTGCGGGAATCACAGTTTACTGTCTGGGTACGGGAATCACCGTTTACTCTCTGGGTGCGGGAATCACAGTTTACTCTCTGGGTGCCGGAATCACAGTTTACTGTCTGGGTGTGGGAATCACAGTTTACTCTCTGGGTGCCGGAATCACAGTTTACTCTCTGGGTACGGGAATCACAGTTTACTCTCTGGGTGCGGGAAACACAGTTTACTCTCTGGGTGCGGGAATCACAGTTTACACTCTGGGTGCGGGAATCACAGTTTACTCTCTGGGTGCCGGAATCACAGTTTACTCTCTGGGTGCGGGAATCACAGTTTACTGTCTGGGTGCGGGAAACACAGTTTACTCTCCGGGTACGGGAATCACAGTTTACTCTCTGGGTGCGGGAATCACAGTTTACTGTCTGGGTGCGGGAAACACAGTTTACTGTCTGGGTACGGGAATCACAGTCTACTGTCTGGGTGCGGGAATCACAGTTTACTGTCTGGGTGCGGGAATCACAGTTTACGGTCTGGGTGCGGGAATCACAGTTTACTCTCTGGGTGCGGGAATCACCGTTTACTGTCTGGGTGCGGGAATCACAGTTTACTGTCTGGGTGTTGGAATCACAGTTTACTCTCTGGGTACGGGAATCACAGTTTACTGTCTGGGTGCAGGAATCGCAGTTTACTGTCTGGGTGCGGGAATCACCGTTTACTGTCTGGGTATGGGAATCACAGTTTACTGTCTGGGTATGGGAATCACAGTTTACTGTCTGGGTACGGGAATCACAGTCTACTCTCTGGGTACGGGAATCACAGTTTACTGTCTGGGTACGGGAATCACAGTTTACTCTCTGGGTACGGGAATCACAGTTTACTGTCTGGGTGCGGGAATCACCGTTTACTGTCTGGGTATGGGAATCACAGTTTACTGTCTGGGTACGGGAATCACAGTTTACTCTCTGGGTACGGGAATCACAGTTTACTGTCTGGGAATGGGAATCACAGTTTACTCTCTGGGTATGGGAATCACAGTTTACTGTATGGGTACGGGAATCACAGTTTACGGTCTGGGTACGGGAATCACAGTTTACTGTCTGGGTGCGGGAATCACAGTTTACTCTCTGGGTACGGGAATCACAGTTTACTGTCTGGGTGCGGGAATCACCGTTTACTGTCTGGGTATGGGAATCACAGTTTACTCTCTGGGTATGGGAATCACAGTTTACTCTCTGGGTGCGGGAATCACCGTTTACTGTCTATGTACGGGAATCACAGTTTACTGTCTGGGTACGGGAATCACAGTTTACTGTCTGGGTGTGGGAATCACAGTTTACTGTCTGGGTACGGGAATCACCGTTTACTCACTGGGTGTGGGAATCACAGTTTACTGTCTGGGTACGGGAATCACCGTTTACTGTCTGGGTACGGGAATCACCGTTTACTCTCTGGGTGTGGGAATCACAGTTTACTGTCTGGGTACGGGAATCACCGTTTACTCTCTGGGTGTGGGAATCACAGTTTACTGTCTGGGTACGGGAATCACAGTTTACTGTCTGGGTACGGGAATCACCGTTTACTCTCTGGGTGTGGGAATCACAGTTTACTCTCTGGGTACGGGAATCACCGTTTACTCTCTGGGTGCGGGAATCACAGTTTACTGTCTGGGTACGGGAATCACAGTTTACTGTCTGGGTACGGGAATCACCGTTTACTCTCTGGGTGTGGGAATCACAGTTTACTGTCTGGGTACGGGAATCACCGTTTACTCTCTGGGTGCGGGAATCACAGTTTACTCTCTGGGTGCGGGAATCACAGTTTACTCTCTGGGTGTGGGAATCACAGTTTACTGTCTGGGTACGGGAATCACCGTTTACTCTCTGGGTACGGGAATCACCGTTTACTCTCTGGGTGCGGGAATCACAGTTTACTGTCTGGGTACGGGAATCACCGTTTACTCTCTGGGTGCGGGAATCACAGTTTACTCTCTGGGTGCCGGAATCACAGTTTACTGTCTGGGTGTGGGAATCACAGTTTACTCTCTGGGTGCCGGAATCACAGTTTACTCTCTGGGTACGGGAATCACAGTTTACTCTCTGGGTGCGGGAAACACAGTTTACTCTCTGGGTGCGGGAATCACAGTTTACACTCTGGGTGCGGGAATCACAGTTTACTGTCTGTGTACGGGAATCACAGTTTACTCTCCGGGTACGGGAATCACAGTTTACTCTCTGGGTGCGGGAATCACAGTTTACTGTCTGGGTGCGGGAAACACAGTTTACTCTCCGGGTACGGGAATCACAGTTTACTCTCTGGGTGCGGGAATCACAGTTTACTGTCTGGGTGCGGGAAACACAGTTTACTGTCTGGGTACGGGAATCACAGTCTACTGTCTGGGTGCGGGAATCACAGTTTACTGTCTGGGTGCGGGAATCACAGTTTACGGTCTGGGTGCGGGAATCACAGTTTACTCTCTGGGTGCGGGAATCACCGTTTACTGTCTGGGTGCGGGAATCACAGTTTACTGTCTGGGTGTTGGAATCACAGTTTACTCTCTGGGTACGGGAATCACAGTTTACTGTCTGGGTGCAGGAATCGCAGTTTACTGTCTGGGTGCGGGAATCACCGTTTACTGTCTGGGTATGGGAATCACAGTTTACTGTCTGGGTATGGGAATCACAGTTTACTGTCTGGGTACGGGAATCACAGTCTACTCTCTGGGTACGGGAATCACAGTTTACTGTCTGGGTACGGGAATCACAGTTTACTCTCTGGGTACGGGAATCACAGTTTACTGTCTGGGTGCGGGAATCACCGTTTACTGTCTGGGTATGGGAATCACAGTTTACTGTCTGGGTACGGGAATCACAGTTTACTGTCTGGGTACGGGAATCACAGTTTACTCTCTGGGTACGGGAATCACAGTTTACTGTCTGGGAATGGGAATCACAGTTTACTCTCTGGGTATGGGAATCACAGTTTACTGTCTGGGTACGGGAATCACAGTTTACGGTCTGGGTACGGGAATCACAGTTTACTGTCTGGGTGCGGGAATCACAGTTTACTCTCTGGGTACGGGAATCACAGTTTACTGTCTGGGTGCGGGAATCACCGTTTACTGTCTGGGTATGGGAATCACAGTTTACTCTCTGGGTATGGGAATCACAGTTTACTCTCTGGGTGCGGGAATCACCGTTTACTGTCTATGTACGGGAATCACAGTTTACTGTCTATGTACGGGAATCGCAGTTTACTGTCTGGGTGCGGGAATCGCAGTTTACTCTCTGGGTGCGGGAATCACAGTTTACTGTCTGGGTATGGGAATCACAGTTTACTGTCTGGGTACGGGAATCACAGTTTACTGTCTGGGTGCGGGAATCACAGTTTACTGTCTGGGTGCGGGAATCACAGTTTACTGTCTGGGTACGGGAATCACAGTTTACTGTCTGGGTGCGGGAATCGCAGTTTACTCTCTGGGTGCGGGAATCACAGTTTACTGTCTGGGTATGGGAATCACAGTTTACTGTCTGGGTACGGGAATCACAGTTTACTGTCTGGGTATGGGAATCACAGTTTACTGTCTGGGTACGGGAATCACAGTTTACTGTCTGGGTGCGGGAATCACAGTTTACTGTCTGGGTACGGGAATCACAGTTTACTGTTTGGGTACGGGAATCACAGTTTACTGTCTGGGTGCGGGAATCACAGTTTACTGTTTGGGTGCGGGAATCACAGTTTACGGTCTGGGTATGGGAATCACAGTTTACGGTCTGGGTATGGGAATCACAGTTTACTGTCTGGGTGTTGGAATCACAGTTTACTCTGGGTGCGGGAATCACAGTTTACTCTCTGGGTACGGGAATCACAGTTTACTCTCTGGGTACGGGAATCACAGTTTACTGTCTGGGTGCGGGAATCACCGTTTACTGTCTGGGTATGGGAATCACAGTTTACTCTCTGGGTACGGGAATCACAGTTTACTGTCTGGGTACGGGAATCACAGTTTACAGTCTGTGTACGGGAATCACAGTTTACTCTCTGGGTACGGGAATCACAGTTTACTGTCTGGGTGCGGGAATCACAGTTTACTGTCTGGGTGTTGGAATCACAGTTTACTCTCTGGGTACGGGAATCACAGTTTACTGTCTGGGTACGGGAATCACCGTTTACTCTCTGGGTACGGGAATCACAGTTTACTGTCTGGGTGCGGGAATCACAGTTTACTGTCTGGGTGTTGGAATCACAGTTTACTCTCCGGGTACGGGAATCACAGTTTACTGTCTGGGTGCGGGAATCACAGTTTACTGTCTGGGTGTTGGAATCACAGTTTACTCTCCGGGTACGGGAATCACAGTTTACTGTCTGGGTGCGGGAATCACAGTTTACTGTCTGGGTGTTGGAATCACAGTTTACTCTCTGGGTACGGGAATCACAGTTTACTGTCTGGGTACGGGAATCACCGTTTACTGTCTGGGTGCGGGAATCACAGTTTACTGTCTGGGTACGGGAATCACAGTTTACTCTCTGGGTACGGGAATCACAGTTTACTCTCTGGGTGTGGGAATCACAGTTTACTGTCTGGGTACGGGAATCACAGTTTACTCTCTGGGTACGGGAATCACAGTTTACTCTCTGGGTACGGGAATCACCGTTTACTCTCTGGGTGTGGGAATCACAGTTTACTGTCTGGGTACGGGAATCACAGTTTACTGTCTGGGTGCGGGAATCACAGTTTACTCTCTGGGTGTGGGAATCACAGTTTACTGTCTGGGTGCGGGAATCACAGTTTACTGTCTGTGTACGGGAATCACAGTTTACTGTCCGGGTGCGGGAAACACAGTTTACTGTCTGGGTGTTGGAATCACCGTTTACTGTCTGGGTGCGGGAATCACAGTTTACTCTCTGGGTGCGGGAATCACAGTTTACTGTCTGGGTGCGGGAATCACAGTTTACTGTCTGGGTGCGGGAAACACAGTCTACTCTCTGGGTACGGGAATCACAGTTTACTGTCTGGGTGCGGGAATCACAGTTTACGGTCTGGGTGCGGGAATCACAGTTTACTGTCTGGGTGTTGGAATCACCGTTTACTGTCTGGGTGCGGGAATCACAGTTTACTGTCTGTGTACGGGAATCACAGTTTACTGTCTGGGTGCGGGAATCACAGTTTACGGTCTGGGTACGGGAATCACAGTTTACTGTCTGTGTACGGGAATCACAGTTTACTGTCTGGGTGCGGGAATCACAGTTTACGGTCTGGGTACGGGAATCACAGTTTACGGTCTGGGTGCGGGAATCACAGTTTACTGTCTGGGTGCGGGAATCACAGTTTACTCTCTGGGTGCGGGAATCACCGTTTACTGTCTGGGTGCGGGAATCACAGTTTACTCTCTGGGTGCGGGAATCACAGTTTACTGTCTGGGAGCGGGAATCACAGTTTACTGTCTGGGTGCGGGAATCACAGTTTACTGTCTGGGTGTTGGAATCACAGTTTACTCTCTGGGTGTTGGAATCACAGTTTACTCTCTGGGTACGGGAATCACCGTTTACTGTCTGGGTACGGGAATCACAGTTTACTGTCTGGGTACGGGAAACACAGTTTACTGTCTGGGAGCGGGAATCACCGTTTACTGTCTGGGTGCGGGAATCACAGTTTACTCTCTGGGTACGGGAATCACAGTTTACTGTCTGGGTACGGGAATCGCAGTTTACTCTCTGGGTGCGGGAATCACAGTTTACTGTCTGTGTACGGGAATCACAGTTTACTGTCTGTGTACGGGAATCACAGTTTACTCTCTGGGTGCGGGAATCACAGTTTACTCTCTGGGTGCGGGAATCACAGTTTACTGTCTGGGTGTTGGAATCACAGTTTACTCTCTGGGTGTTGGAATCACTGTTTACTCTCTGGGTACGGGAATCACAGTTTACTGTCTAGGTACGGGAATCACAGTTTACTGTCTGGGTACGGGAATCACAGTTTACTCTCTGGGTGCGGGAATCACAGTTTACTCTCTGGGTACGGGAATCACAGTCTACTCTCTGGGTACGGGAATCACAGTTTACTGTCTGGGTACGGGAATCACAGTTTACTGTCTGGGAATGGGAATCACAGTTTACTCTCTGGGTGCGGGAATCACAGTTTACTGTCTGTGTACGGGAATCACAGTTTACTGTCTGGGTGCGGGAAACACAGTTTACTCTCTGGGTGCGGGAATCACAGTTTACTGTCTGTGTACGGGAATCACAGTTTACTCTCTGGGTGCGGGAAACACAGTTTACTCTCTGGGTGCGGGAATCACAGTTTACTGTCTGTGTACGGGAATCACAGTTTACTCTCTGGGTATGGGAATCACAGTTTACTCTCTGTGTACGGGAATCACAGTTTACTGTCTGGGTGCGGGAATCACAGTTTACTCTCTGGGTGCGGGAAACACAGTTTACTCTCTGGGTGCGGGAATCACAGTTTACTGTCTGGGTGCGGGAATCACAGTTTACTCTCTGGGTGCGGGAATCACAGTTTACTCTCTGTGTACGGGAATCACAGTTTACTGTCTGGGTACGGGAATCACAGTTTACGGTCTGGGTGCGGGAATCACAGTTTACTCTCTGGGTGCGGGAATCACAGTTTACGGTCTGGGTGCGGGAATCACAGTTTACTCTCTGGGTGCGGGAATCACAGTTTACTGTCTGGGAATGGGAATCACAGTTTACTCTCTGGGTATGGGAATCACAGTTTACTGTATGGGTACGGGAATCACAGTTTACGGTCTGGGTACGGGAATCACAGTTTACTGTCTGGGTGCGGGAATCACAGTTTACTCTCTGGGTACGGGAATCACAGTTTACTGTCTGGGTGCGGGAATCACCGTTTACTGTCTGGGTATGGGAATCACAGTTTACTCTCTGGGTATGGGAATCACAGTTTACTCTCTGGGTGCGGGAATCACCGTTTACTGTCTATGTACGGGAATCACAGTTTACTGTCTGGGTACGGGAATCACAGTTTACTGTCTGGGTGTGGGAATCACAGTTTACTGTCTGGGTACGGGAATCACCGTTTACTCACTGGGTGTGGGAATCACAGTTTACTGTCTCGGTACGGGAATCACCGTTTACTGTCTGGGTACGGGAATCACCGTTTACTCTCTGGGTGTGGGAATCACAGTTTACTGTCTGGGTACGGGAATCACCGTTTACTCTCTGGGTGTGGGAATCACAGTTTACTGTCTGGGTACGGGAATCACAGTTTACTGTCTGGGTACGGGAATCACCGTTTACTCTCTGGGTGTGGGAATCACAGTTTACTCTCTGGGTACGGGAATCACCGTTTACTCTCTGGGTGCGGGAATCACAGTTTACTGTCTGGGTACGGGAATCACAGTTTACTGTCTGGGTACGGGAATCACCGTTTACTCTCTGGGTGTGGGAATCACAGTTTACTGTCTGGGTACGGGAATCACCGTTTACTCTCTGGGTGCGGGAATCACAGTTTACTCTCTGGGTGCGGGAATCACAGTTTACTCTCTGGGTGTGGGAATCACAGTTTACTGTCTGGGTACGGGAATCACCGTTTACTCTCTGGGTACGGGAATCACCGTTTACTCTCTGGGTGCGGGAATCACAGTTTACTGTCTGGGTACGGGAATCACCGTTTACTCTCTGGGTGCGGGAATCACAGTTTACTCTCTGGGTGCCGGAATCACAGTTTACTGTCTGGGTGTGGGAATCACAGTTTACTCTCTGGGTGCCGGAATCACAGTTTACTCTCTGGGTACGGGAATCACAGTTTACTCTCTGGGTGCGGGAAACACAGTTTACTCTCTGGGTGCGGGAATCACAGTTTACACTCTGGGTGCGGGAATCACAGTTTACTGTCTGTGTACGGGAATCACAGTTTACTCTCCGGGTACGGGAATCACAGTTTACTCTCTGGGTGCGGGAATCACAGTTTACTGTCTGGGTGCGGGAAACACAGTTTACTCTCCGGGTACGGGAATCACAGTTTACTCTCTGGGTGCGGGAATCACAGTTTACTGTCTGGGTGCGGGAAACACAGTTTACTGTCTGGGTACGGGAATCACAGTCTACTGTCTGGGTGCGGGAATCACAGTTTACTGTCTGGGTGCGGGAATCACAGTTTACGGTCTGGGTGCGGGAATCACAGTTTACTCTCTGGGTGCGGGAATCACCGTTTACTGTCTGGGTGCGGGAATCACAGTTTACTGTCTGGGTGTTGGAATCACAGTTTACTCTCTGGGTACGGGAATCACAGTTTACTGTCTGGGTGCAGGAATCGCAGTTTACTGTCTGGGTGCGGGAATCACCGTTTACTGTCTGGGTATGGGAATCACAGTTTACTGTCTGGGTATGGGAATCACAGTTTACTGTCTGGGTACGGGAATCACAGTCTACTCTCTGGGTACGGGAATCACAGTTTACTGTCTGGGTACGGGAATCACAGTTTACTCTCTGGGTACGGGAATCACAGTTTACTGTCTGGGTGCGGGAATCACCGTTTACTGTCTGGGTATGGGAATCACAGTTTACTGTCTGGGTACGGGAATCACAGTTTACTGTCTGGGTACGGGAATCACAGTTTACTCTCTGGGTACGGGAATCACAGTTTACTGTCTGGGAATGGGAATCACAGTTTACTCTCTGGGTATGGGAATCACAGTTTACTGTCTGGGTACGGGAATCACAGTTTACGGTCTGGGTACGGGAATCACAGTTTACTGTCTGGGTGCGGGAATCACAGTTTACTCTCTGGGTACGGGAATCACAGTTTACTGTCTGGGTGCGGGAATCACCGTTTACTGTCTGGGTATGGGAATCACAGTTTACTCTCTGGGTATGGGAATCACAGTTTACTCTCTGGGTGCGGGAATCACCGTTTACTGTCTATGTACGGGAATCACAGTTTACTGTCTATGTACGGGAATCGCAGTTTACTGTCTGGGTGCGGGAATCGCAGTTTACTCTCTGGGTGCGGGAATCACAGTTTACTGTCTGGGTATGGGAATCACAGTTTACTGTCTGGGTACGGGAATCACAGTTTACTGTCTGGGTGCGGGAATCACAGTTTACTGTCTGGGTGCGGGAATCACAGTTTACTGTCTGGGTACGGGAATCACAGTTTACTGTCTGGGTGCGGGAATCGCAGTTTACTCTCTGGGTGCGGGAATCACAGTTTACTGTCTGGGTATGGGAATCACAGTTTACTGTCTGGGTACGGGAATCACAGTTTACTGTCTGGGTATGGGAATCACAGTTTACTGTCTGGGTACGGGAATCACAGTTTACTGTCTGGGTGCGGGAATCACAGTTTACTGTCTGGGTACGGGAATCACAGTTTACTGTTTGGGTACGGGAATCACAGTTTACTGTCTGGGTGCGGGAATCACAGTTTACTGTTTGGGTGCGGGAATCACAGTTTACGGTCTGGGTATGGGAATCACAGTTTACGGTCTGGGTATGGGAATCACAGTTTACTGTCTGGGTGTTGGAATCACAGTTTACTCTGGGTGCGGGAATCACAGTTTACTCTCTGGGTACGGGAATCACAGTTTACTCTCTGGGTACGGGAATCACAGTTTACTGTCTGGGTGCGGGAATCACCGTTTACTGTCTGGGTATGGGAATCACAGTTTACTCTCTGGGTACGGGAATCACAGTTTACTGTCTGGGTACGGGAATCACAGTTTACAGTCTGTGTACGGGAATCACAGTTTACTCTCTGGGTACGGGAATCACAGTTTACTGTCTGGGTGCGGGAATCACAGTTTACTGTCTGGGTGTTGGAATCACAGTTTACTCTCTGGGTACGGGAATCACAGTTTACTGTCTGGGTACGGGAATCACCGTTTACTCTCTGGGTACGGGAATCACAGTTTACTGTCTGGGTGCGGGAATCACAGTTTACTGTCTGGGTGTTGGAATCACAGTTTACTCTCCGGGTACGGGAATCACAGTTTACTGTCTGGGTGCGGGAATCACAGTTTACTGTCTGGGTGTTGGAATCACAGTTTACTCTCCGGGTACGGGAATCACAGTTTACTGTCTGGGTGCGGGAATCACAGTTTACTGTCTGGGTGTTGGAATCACAGTTTACTCTCTGGGTACGGGAATCACAGTTTACTGTCTGGGTACGGGAATCACCGTTTACTGTCTGGGTGCGGGAATCACAGTTTACTGTCTGGGTACGGGAATCACAGTTTACTCTCTGGGTACGGGAATCACAGTTTACTCTCTGGGTGTGGGAATCACAGTTTACTGTCTGGGTACGGGAATCACAGTTTACTCTCTGGGTACGGGAATCACAGTTTACTCTCTGGGTACGGGAATCACCGTTTACTCTCTGGGTGTGGGAATCACAGTTTACTGTCTGGGTACGGGAATCACAGTTTACTGTCTGGGTGCGGGAATCACAGTTTACTCTCTGGGTGTGGGAATCACAGTTTACTGTCTGGGTGCGGGAATCACAGTTTACTGTCTGTGTACGGGAATCACAGTTTACTGTCCGGGTGCGGGAAACACAGTTTACTGTCTGGGTGTTGGAATCACCGTTTACTGTCTGGGTGCGGGAATCACAGTTTACTCTCTGGGTGCGGGAATCACAGTTTACTCTCTGGGTGCGGGAATCACAGTTTACTGTCTGGGTGCGGGAATCACAGTTTACTGTCTGGGTGCGGGAAACACAGTCTACTCTCTGGGTACGGGAATCACAGTTTACTGTCTGGGTGCGGGAATCACAGTTTACGGTCTGGGTGCGGGAATCACAGTTTACTGTCTGGGTGTTGGAATCACCGTTTACTGTCTGGGTGCGGGAATCACAGTTTACTGTCTGTGTACGGGAATCACAGTTTACTGTCTGGGTGCGGGAATCACAGTTTACGGTCTGGGTACGGGAATCACAGTTTACTGTCTGTGTACGGGAATCACAGTTTACTGTCTGGGTGCGGGAATCACAGTTTACGGTCTGGGTACGGGAATCACAGTTTACGGTCTGGGTGCGGGAATCACAGTTTACTGTCTGGGTGCGGGAATCACAGTTTACTCTCTGGGTGCGGGAATCACCGTTTACTGTCTGGGTGCGGGAATCACAGTTTACTCTCTGGGTGCGGGAATCACAGTTTACTGTCTGGGAGCGGGAATCACAGTTTACTGTCTGGGTGCGGGAATCACAGTTTACTGTCTGGGTGTTGGAATCACAGTTTACTCTCTGGGTGTTGGAATCACAGTTTACTCTCTGGGTACGGGAATCACCGTTTACTGTCTGGGTACGGGAATCACAGTTTACTGTCTGGGTACGGGAAACACAGTTTACTGTCTGGGAGCGGGAATCACCGTTTACTGTCTGGGTGCGGGAATCACAGTTTACTCTCTGGGTACGGGAATCACAGTTTACTGTCTGGGTACGGGAATCGCAGTTTACTCTCTGGGTGCGGGAATCACAGTTTACTGTCTGTGTACGGGAATCACAGTTTACTGTCTGTGTACGGGAATCACAGTTTACTCTCTGGGTGCGGGAATCACAGTTTACTCTCTGGGTGCGGGAATCACAGTTTACTGTCTGGGTGTTGGAATCACAGTTTACGGTCTGGGTACGGGAATCACAGTTTACTCTCTGGGTGCGGGAAACACAGTTTACTCTCTGGGTATGGGAAACACAGTTTACTCTCTGGGTACGGGAATCACAGTTTACTGTCTGGGTACGGGAATCACAGTTTACTGTCTGGGTACGGGAATCGCAGTTTACTGTCTGGGTGCGGGAATCACAGTTTACTGTCTGTGTACGGGAATCACAGTTTACTCTCTGGGTACGGGAATCGCAGTTTACGGCTGAGTAGGCTTCGGCCTCAGAGTCCACAATCCCATCCTCTCGAGAACCGCCTGTGCCCGAGCCTGAACCCTACGCCGGGGACCTAGGCAGGTGCCGGGCCTTCCTGCTCCAATGCTCCCTGGTTTTCGATCTGCAGCCACGTACCAACGCTCCCGACAGATCGAAGATAGCGTACATCATGGGGTTGCTACGAGGGGAAGCCTTGGCTTGGACAACCACGGTGTGGGATAACCGGCCGGAGGTTTGTTCCTCCTACCCCTCCTTTGTCACGGAAATGAGAGAGGTTTTCGAGCAATCCATTCGCGGCAAGGACGCCGCGAGCCGACCGCTTGCTCTCCGCCAGGCGTCACGAAGTGTTCCATCGAGTTCCGGACCTTGGCCGCAGACTCCGGGGGGAGTGACGAGGCCCTACGAGAGGTGTTTCGGCAGGGCCTCTCGGATCAGATCAAGGATGAGTTGGCCGCGAGAGACGACACGGACTGTCTGGGCTCCGATCTCGCTGGCCATCCGATTAGACTACCGAGTCAGAGAGAGAAGACCAGTCGCCCCGGTCCACCTTGCCCGCCTCAGCCAGGCCCCCTTCCCCAGCCGCTCCCCGTGTGATTGCTGCTATCCCTGTCCCTACCCCCCCCCCCCCCAGGAAGAACCGATGCAGCTGGGACGGAACCGGCCCTCCCCGGCCGAACAGACGCGCAGGTGGAGAGCTCCATGGCTGTTACTGTTGCGGCCAACCAGGCCACTTGCGGGATACCTGCCCTCAGCGGCCTAAAGGGAGGGCACCAGTGAGAAAGGGAGCCACGGTGAGCCGACTGACCCCACCCCAGTCACGGATGCTGATCCCGGCAACCGTGAAATACCAGCTGCAGTCCCTCTCCCTATCCGCTCTGGTGGATTCCGGTGTGGAGGGCAACCTGCTGGATGAGGAGATAGCCACCCAGGCCGGAATACCGCGGGAGCCGTTGACCACCCCCCGGAGGCCCGGACCCTGGACGGGAAACTGCTTGCTCGGGTGACCCACTGTACGCCCTGATCTTGATTCTTTCCGGCAATCATCGCGAGGAAGTACGTTTCAGCCTCATTCAGTCACCCCAAGCCCCGGTAGTCCTAGGGTACCCATGGCTGACCCAGCACAATCCCCGTATTGACTGGTCTACCGGGAGGATAGCCGAATGGAGCCCGTCCTGCCACACCAACTGCCTGCGGTCAGCCCTGTCTCCCAGAGAAGCTACCGTGACCCCACCTGTTTTGGAACCCCTTGACTTGTCCCGGGTCTTCAAGGAGTACCATGACTTAGCACAGGTGTTCAGCAAACAGCGGGCCCTTTCTCTGTCCCCGCTCGGGAAGAAGAGATCGGGAACATGTTGATCGGTGCCGGAAGGTTTGGGAGGAGACTCGCACGGCCCTACTCAGATCGACAAACCGAAATAAGAAAACGGCCGACCGACACCGGACTCCAGCACCAGAGTACCAACCGGGGCAGAAGGTGTGGCTTTCCGCCAAGGACATCCCGCTCACATGCGAACCTAGGAAACTCGCCCCCCGCTTCCTGGGACCATTCAAGGTCGAAAGGATTATCAACCCCACAGAGGTCCGCCTCACGCTGCCCAAGTCCATGCGTATTCACCCAAACTTTCATGTGTCCCAGATAAAACCAGTCTCCGTCAGCCCTTTGTGCCCCCAGCAGAGACTCCTCCCCCTGCCCGGCTCATCGACAACCATCCGGTATACACTGTCCGACGACTGCTAGATGTGCGCCGTCGGGGCAAGGGCCTCCAATACCTGGTGGACTGGGAGGGGTAACGGTCCTGAAGAACATTCCTGGGTCCCCCGCTCCTTTATCCTAGACCCTTCCCTCATCTAGGACTTCCATCGGGACCATCTAGACAGACCTGGAGGAATGCCGGGAGGCTCCCATTGGGGGGGGGGGGGTTACTGTCATGGTTCCGGTGGGCCGTTCCCCTTTAACACTCCTTTTTCTCTCTCTCTCTGTCTTGTTTAACGGCGGTTGGCACCCAGCTTAATGGTGCATTACCGCCACAACACTCCTTTCTCCCTGATCATGCCCCAATTTCAGTCATATGAATGAATGAAGCTTCTCCATTGTTACACCTATCACAGTAGGGAGATACACCCATATAAAAACCAGATAACTTCTCCTTGATCATATAAGCCCTATGGACCACTTTAAATTGTAGGCGGGAATGACGGGCTCATAACGATGAAGTTTTAACCAGTTTAAAAATTTCATTCCGAGTTTCTTCAGAAATTGAAGTCTGTAAATCTTGTTCCCAAAGATTTTTGATTTTGTCAAAAGAATAATTTCTCATTCTCATCAACATATCATAAATATTGGATATTGAACCATTATAAAAAGGTTTCAAATTAAGAATTTCATCTAATAAGTTCTTCTCAGGACTTTTAGGAAATGTATATAATTGAGATCGCAAATAGTCTCTAATTTGTAAATATCAAAAAAGTGGGTTTTTGGTAAACTATATTTAGTTGACAGTTGTTCGAAAGAAGAAAGACTTCCTCCAACAAACAGATCCTGGAAACATTTAATACCCAATCTATCCCATTGTTTAAAAACTACATCAGTCATCCAGGGCTTTAAAAATAATTAAGAAAAATGGGACTAAAAAGGGAAAATCTCAGTAAACCAAAGTGTTTTCTAAATTGTATCCAGATCCACAAGGTATGTTTAACTACCACATTTTCAGTTATTTCACTTAAAGATAAAGGAAGTGAAGATTCCAAAAGAGAGATGATAGAAAATTTATTAACAGAGTTAGCTTCTAAAGAAACCCACCCTGGACAGACCTCATGATTAATATAATATAACCAAAATGTAAGATTCCATATATTAACTGCCCAATAATAAAACCAAAAATTTGGTAAAGCTAAACCTCCATTCTTTTTAACTTTCTGGAGATGAACTTTATTCAGTTGAGGATGCTTATTTTTCCATATATAAGAGGACAAAATAGAGTCAAGAGCATCAAAAAAGGATTTAGGAATAAAGACGGGTAAGGCCTGGAAGAGGTATATAAATTTGGGTAAGATATTCATTTTAATAGTATTAATTTGGCCAATCAATGATAATGAAAGAGGCGACCAATTTGATAATGTTCTTTTTATATAATTTAATAAATAAGAAAATTTTCTTTAAATAGGTATTTATAATTCTTAGTAATTGTTACACCCTGTTACGAATGTGCCACAACTCTGAGGGTACAAAGTAGCCCCCTCCTTTTTGAGAATCGCAAGATCGCTATTAATTCAGGTCTGGGGACCCAGGAAATGAGAGAGAATCCTCAAGGGTTTGGAATGTGTGTCCTGCCCTCAGTGAGACAAAGCCACGGATACCGGCCATTGTCTCTGGGAGACGGAATTGTGTATTGAGTACTGTACTATTCATTGAAGCCCTCAGGGAATGACCAGAGTGGGCTGGTTGAGGGATTGCATCATCCCAACCTGATTGACATCTGAGACCCCGTGAGTAAGGATAAAAGAGGGTCTGGGAAACAACCCCTTTAGACGCTCCAGGAGAAACGCTAGAAATCCCGTGACAGCGTTTAAGAGCAGCAGCCGGTGGGGGGCCCGCGTGCGTCCTTTCCCTTGCCAGGGATTGGCGGCCTTACCACGGAAGACCGCTTAGCTAAAGAAGAGATCACCACCAACAAAAATTTCGAAGGATTGACATCATAAAAAGGAAAAGCTGGCAAGTTTCAAAAATCCCTCTCTTGACTCCAACCAAAGGCTGCAGCCTGCATGAACTAAATGACTTTTTATATTTCCATCGGACAATACATTATCCCCTAGACAACGATAGAGCTTATTTCTTATTGATTATTATACCCGCACTTTTAGAGTTAGTATTGACAACGTATATTATCTGTATGTTTGCATTGGTATTATTTTTGTGTATTTTTACCAATAAATACTGTTAAAAATAGTACCATCAGACTTCAACGGACCTCTCTATCTTTGCTGGTAAGTGACCCAGTTACGGGGTACGTAACAACCCAAATAAGTAAACTGGTTTCTTACAATTTTAAAAGGAAGATTAGTATTAGTTGATACCAAATTATTCAAAGGAAAAAGTTCACTCTTATGTAGGTTCAATTTATTTCCGGAAAACTGGCTAAAACGAGAGAGTAGAGAAAGTGCAGAAGGTAACGAAGTCTTGACATTAGAAATAAAAAGCAATAAGTCATCCACATAAAGTGAAACTTTGTGGGTAGTACCCTTCCGCAAAATACCAGTGATATCACTAGATTCCCAAAAGGCAATAGCTAAGGGTTCTAAGGCCAGGTCAAAGAGCAAAGGGCTCAAGGGACAACCTTGTCTGGTTCCACATTGAAGCTTAAATGGTTTAGAATTCTGAGAATTAGTAAGAACTCGAGCAGAAGGAGATAAATAAAGTAATTTAATCTATTGAGTAAAATTGGGCCCAAAATTAAATTTTTCTAAAATTTTAAGTAAATAGTACCATTCAACCCGATAAAAAGCCTTCTCTGCATCTGAGGATATCACACATTCTGATATCTCTTTAGAAGGAGAATAGATAACATTTAATAACCGGTGAATATTAAAATAGGAATATCGTTTTTTAATAAATCCAGTCTGATCATCAGAAATGATAGATGGTAAGATATTTTCAATCCTATGAGCCAGAACTTTAGATAGGATTTTAGTATCAACATTAAGTAAGGAGATTGGTCTGTATGAAGAACATTCAGTTGGGTTCTTATTCTTTTTAAGGATAAGCAAAATAGAAGCTTCATAAAAAGATTGCAGCAACCCTACCCAACTTAAAAGAATCAGAAAAGACTGAACATAAATGAGGTACAAGCAGTGAAGAACAAGCCTTATAAAATTCTCTAGTAAATCCATCAGGACCTGAAGCCTTCCCTGAGTACAGTGAGCGTACAGCCTTGGCAATTTCCTCATGAGAAATAGGTTGATCCAACTGTTTTTGGTTATCCACAGAAAGTGTAGGAATACTTAATTGGTCTAAAAATTATTCATTACAGTATTTAGGAGGGTCAGAACTATAAATTCTCTAAAGGTATCATTTATTTCTAAATGATCAGCTGTCCTGACACAATTAGCTTTACAAATTTCTTTAATCTGTTGTTTAGCATTAGAAGTTTTAATTCAGTTAGCCAATAATTTACCTGTCTTATCTCCATGAATATAAAATTGACTTTTATCCTTTAGGAGTTGAGATTCAATAGGATATGTTAATAAAAGATCATATTTAGTTTTAATTTCAACCCGTCTTTTATATAGAACAGGATTTGAAGCCAAGGCATATTCCTGGTCTAATTGTTTCAGCTGATTGGTTAAATTAATTCTCTCTTTATTAGCTTTTTTCTTAACACTTGCGGTAGAAGAGATGATTTGTCCTCTAATATATGCCTTAAAGGCATCCCATATAACAAGGCTAGAAGTCTTCTCCACAGTATTCTCTGCAAAAAAGAGAATAATTTGTCTCTCCAAGAACTTTTAAAAAATCCTTGTGAGATAACAAAGTTAGATTAAAACACCAGAATCTGTTTGTTTGAGGAAAACCAGGAAGATTTAAAGATAAAAACACAGGAGCATGATCAGAGATAGCAATCTCTTTATATTCACAAGATCGAACTAGTGGAATCATTTGGCTATCAATAAAAAAAATAGTCAATTCTGGAGAGAAAAATTAATATTCTCTATCTGCTGGATGTAGAAAGTGCCATACATCAACAATACCACATTTCATTAGAAATGAATAAATAACCAGAGCTGATTTATTAAGTGTCGCTGGTTTAGAAGATGACCGATCTAAAACTGGAACTAATCAGCAATTAAAGTCTCCTGCCATCACCAATGAGTACAAACATGAGTACATTTTAATACTATCTTAAAGAAAAGTTAGAAGGATAATCCCTGAAATGATTAATAAAACTAAACACTGACCTTTGAGATAACGTAACCAAGCAACAGATTTGGCTAAGAATCCAAAACAGCTTCCAAGAAAAAAAACCCAATCCCGCTCACCCCTCCCAAAGAAAGAAAGTTCACCAAAGAAAGTTGATGCCTACACCCAATGATAACATCCCCCCAGAGAACCTACTCGCTTAGCTCCAAATTAATTTCAAGGTTAGAAATATTCCAACCTAGTCAAAACAACAGATAAAAAAGAAACACTTAATTCTGATATCAAAAACTCTAGAAAAATAAGTATTGTGGCGACCCAATCACTAGCACACTCGAACCGGCGGACAATTAGCCAGAGCCAGAGACAAAGGTAGATAGCCTCAAGGAGTTTCAGTTACGTGCCTCTCGAATATCGAGTGGGGGAGACAGGCTTTAAAGCAAGACTGTGTTTTTGAAATAAAGTTATTCTGTGGTTGCAGTTTATCGACTCCGTGTCGTAATTTCAGCACTGCGCGTAGCACCCCGCTATATTGGTGACCCCGACGGTCCAAACGTTTTTTTTGGACCGGAGATGGCAGACGCTGCGTTTGTTAACGCGGTTTCCTTGAAGCTGCCAAGCTTCTGGACGCTACGACCTCACCTATGGTTTCAGCAAGCAGAAGCCCAATTCCACATTCGGCAAATAACCTCAGAGGACACCCGTTACTACTACGTGGTGAGCTCCCTCGACCAGGACACAGCGGCACAGGTCGCGGAGTTCGTACAGTCTCCCCCGGCGGACGGCAAGTACACGGAATTCAAAGCCCTGCTCATAGGGACTTTCGGGCTCTCCCGCTGTGAGCGAGCTGCCCATTTACTGCACCTGGATGGCTTGGGAGACAGGCCTCCATCAGCTTTAATGAATGAGATGTTGTCTCTGGCCGACAGACACACACCCTGCCTCATGTTTGAGCAGGCATTCCTGGAGCAGCTGCCCGAGGACATACGCCTGCTGCTGTCCGACGCGGATTTCAGCGACCCCCGGAAGGTGGCAGCCCGGGCGGACGCGCTGTGGAACGCCAAGAAGGTGAGTGGGGCGTTTGTCGCACAGATCACCAGGCCACGCTCCCAGCAGCAAACCAGTCCAGGCCCGGCCGCAGAGCCCGCCAAACCCAGAGGCCGGGGTGTGGAGCCCAACGAGCAATGGTGTTTCTACCACCAGCGGTGGGGCGCAGAAGCCCGCCGTTGTCGCCCGCCCTGCAAGTTCCCGGGAAACGCCAGGGCCAGCCGTCGCTGATGGCTACGACGGCTGGCCGTTGGGATAGCCTCCTGTATGTGTGGGACCAGCGGTCGGGACGCCATTTTTTGGTTGACACCGGTGCCGAGATCAGCGTCTTACCTCCGACGAGTTACGACACCCGCAGCAGGGCACCGGGTCCCCCCCGAGGGCCGTGAACGGCAGCATGGTAAGGACTTATGGCACCCGTCAGGTGCGGCTACAGTTTGGCTCCAGCCAGTTCACATGGGGCTTCACACTGGCCGCCGTAGCCCAACCGCTTCTGGGTGCGGATTTCTTGCGGGCTGACAGCCTACTGGTCGACCTGCCCAGGAAGAGACTGGTTCACGCCGAGACCTTTCAGACATTCCCCCTGGGTGCAGCCCAGTTGCCAGCCCCTCACCTCGGCTCCATCACGCTGTCCGACAACGACTTCACCAGGGTCCTGGCGGATTTCCCATCAGTTCTGGCACCGCAGTTCACGGCAGCCATGCCCCGACACGGTGTACAGCACCACATCCTGACCCAGGGACCACCCCTCCATGCCCGCGCTCGGCGGCTTCCCCCGGACAAGCTCCAACTGGCGAAGGAGGAGTTCAAGCGGATGGAGGAATTGGGGATCATTTGGCGGTCCGACAGCCCATGGGCCTCTCCCCTGCACATGGTGCCCAAGGCGACAGGGGGCTGGAGACCGTGCAGCGACTACCGCAGGCTGAATGAGGCTACAACACCGGACCGCTACCCTGTGCCGCACATTCAGGACTTTGCAGCAAACCTGCATGGCGCGCGGATCTTCTCCAAGGTAGACCTCGTCCGCGGATACCATCAAATCCTGATGCATCCGGACGACGTCCCCAAAACGGCTCTCATCACCCCGTTCGGCCTTTTTGAGTTCCTCCACATGCCGTTCGGTCTGAAGAATGCCGCACAGACGTTCCAGCGGTTGATGGACGCGGTGGGACGCGACCTGGACTTCGCATTCATCTATTTGGACGACATCCTCATAGCCAGCAGCAGTCGTCAGGAGCATCTGTCCCACCTCCGACAACTCTTTGCCCGGCTGAGTGACTACGGTCTAACGATCAACCTGGCCAAATGCCAGTTCGGGCTCGACGCCATTGACTTCCTGGGCCACAGGATTACCGCAGACGGGGCAACCCCTCTGCCCGCTAAGGTAGATGCGGTCCGCCATTTCCCCCGACCCACCACGGTCAAAGGCCTCCAGGAATTCGTAGGTATGGTCAATTTCTACCACCGCTTCCTCCCTTCAGCTGCCCGGATCATGCGCCCCCTGTTCGCCTTGCTGTCTGGTCCGGGCAAGGACATTGCCTGGGACGAGGAGTCCGCCGCCACTTTCATTCAAACGAAGGAAGCCTTGGCGAATGCCGCGATGCTAGTGCACCCCAGAATGGACGTCCCTACCGCCCTCACAGTGGACGCATCTAACACAGCAGTCGGTGGGATACTGGAGCAGCTCATCGCGGGCCGCTGGCAACCCCTGGCGTTTTTCAGCAAACACCTGCGGCCACCCGAGCTCAAATACAGTGCTTTCGACCGGGAGCTGTTGGCGCTATACCTGGCAATCCGGCATTTCAGGTACTTCTTAGAAGGTAGGCCCTTCACCGCGTTCACGGACCACAAACCGCTTACCTTTACATTCACAAAGGTGTCCGATCCCTGGTCGTCCCGCCAGCAGCGCCATCTGTCCTACATCTCTGAATACACGACGGACGTCCGGCACGTCTCGGGTAAGGACAATGTTGTGGCGGATGCACTCTCTCGCCCTAACATTCACGCCCTTTCCCAAGGGGTAGACTTTGAGGCACTGGCTGAGGCACAGCTGGCAGATGAGGAGATCCCGTGTTACAGAACCGCAGTCTCCAGTTTGCAGCTCCAGGACCTCCCCGTAGGCCCAGGTGAGAGGACCCTACTCTGTGATGTCGCCACCGGCCAACCCCGTCCCGTCGTCCCGGCACCTTGGCGACGACGTGTTTTCGACTCCATTCATAACTTGGCGCACCCCTTCATCCGCACTACCGTCCGGATGGTCTCCAGCAGGTTCGTTTGGCACGGACTCCGCAAGCAGGTCAGTGAATGGGCCAGAACGTGCATGCACTGCCAGACGGCCAAGGTGCAGCGACACACCAAGGCCCCGCCGCAGCAGTTCCACCCCACCCACCGGCGTTTCGACCACATTCATGTGGATATCGTGAGCCCCCTGCCAGTGTCGCGCGGGGCGCGGCACCTCCTCACTATCATGGACAGGTTCACAAGATGGCCAGTGGCGGTCCCACTCACCGACACCACCTCCGAATCTTGCGCCCGGGCGCTGATCGCCACCTGGGTTTCCCGCTTTGGTGTACCGGCCCACATTACCTCCAACAGAGGCGCCCAGTTCACCTCCAGCCTCTGGTCAGCGATGGCCAACCTGTTGGGGACTCAGCTGCACCACACCACTGCCTACCACCCACAGTCGAACGGACTGGTGGAGCGTTTCCACCGCCACCTGAAGTCGGCTCTCATGGCGCGCCTGCGAGGAGCTAACTGGGCGGGCGAGCTTCCCTGGGTCCTACTCGGCGTCCGCACGGTGCCCAAAGACGATCTGCACGCTTCGTCGGCCGAGTTGGTGTACGGCGCGCCCCTGGTCGTTCCCGGGGAGTTCATACCAGCCCCAAGGGGGCGAGAGGAAGAACCCGCAGCAGTCCTGGGCAGACTACGCGAGAGACTCGGTGCCCTGGCCCCCATACCCACTTCGCAGCATGGGCAGCACCCGACCTGCGTACCCAAAGATCTGCGGAACTGTAAGTTTGTGTTTGTACGCCGGGGCGGGCATCGGCCACCGCTGCAACGGCCCTACGAGGGGCCATTTACGGTGATCAGAAACGACGGGTCCACGTTCGTGCTGGACGTTGGGGGGAGAGAGGAGGTTTTCATGGTGGACCGACTCAAACCGGCCCATGTGGACTTGGCGCAACCAGTCGAGTTTCCGGCACCGCAGCGCAGAGGCCGACCTCCCAAACAGGGCCCGGCCCAGACTGTGGACATTGGGGGGTCTACCGCCGGTTCTGGGGGGGGGGGGTTATGTGGCGACCCAATCACTAGCACACTCGAACCGGCTGACAATTAGCCGGAGCCAGAGACAAAGGTAGATAGCCTCAAGGAGTTTCAGTTACGTGCCTCTCGAAGTATCAAGTGGGGGAGACAGGCTTTAAAGCAAGACTATGTTTTTGAAATAAACTTATTCTGTGGTTGCAGTTTATCGACTCCGTGTCGTAATTTCAGCGCTGCGCGTAGCACCCCGCTACAGTATAATATAAAATATGAACACACAAAGTATTAACTCATTAAAGTCTTATTCTCAAAATAAAACCTTAAAAGATTCAAAAAGAGAGTTGACTACAAGGTTAACCAAAGATAAAATAAGCAGTTATTCATATAAAAAATAATAAACCATCACGTTTCTGACTTAAAAAATTTCTGAGCCTCTAAACTCGAACAGAACTATACCTTCGAACCATCCTTCAGTGTAATTTTGAGCCAAGCTAGATACTGTAAAGAAGGTTTAAAATTTTTGTTGAACAGCTCTAACATGACACTTTTAAACTTAGCACGCTCCCTCATGATCTCCGCTGAGAAATCCTTGACAGTACTAATCTTCTTGCCATTGTAATCTATCATACCTTTCCAACAGGATTCACGAATTGTAAGGTCCTTTGTTTGAAATTCATGAAAACAGATTATTACTGAATGAGGTCTGTTTCCAGGCATTCTATTCCCGGGCACTCTGTGAGCTTGGTCAATCATTGGTGTCGACTTTAAAATATTAGGAAATAGCTGAACCAAAAAGTTTGCAAAGAATTCCGTAGGGCGTTCACCTTCAGTTAGCTCTTCGAGCCAAAGAATTTGTAAGTTATTTCTTCTGCTTCTGTTTTCTAGATCAATAATCTTTGCTTTAATTTTTCATTAGCCTTGAATTGTTTTTCATAACGCTTTTGCAGGTCATCCATTTTCTCATCTAGAATCGACAGGATTTCTTCATTCTCTTTCATTCATTTATCGTGCTCAGTTAAGGTTGCTTGAATAGAATCCAGTTTTATACCTAGTTGTTTAATTTCAGAGCCGAGTTGCTTTAACTCTTCAGAAGATTCTTTCCTGAATCACTGAAATTCTCGGAAGCTTCTTTTCTGTGTTTTTGCAGCAATTCAACAATAAAAACCAAAGATGCAGACGGATCTTTTTTTAGTACCTTTAGCAGTTCTTGTAGCCATGGTAAGAAAATGTCACATTCAAAAGTAAGGTTGGAAAGTAAGAAAAGTAAACTAGGGGTAGCTGCAAAAAGCTGTTATTCCATCCACAGCCAGCAGGAAAGCAGTTGAGCATGAGTGGGTGGGGCAACATATCTCCACCTAAGAAGGACTGCACGTCTGGCCAAAAGAGAGGCGAAAGACAATGTACGTCACTTAGTCGGAGTTAAATGCATGTCAACTTCTCCTGAAGTACCAAAAAGAGCAATCAGAGGGTTAGGTTCCAAATAGCAATTAAGTATATGAGATAAAGCTAAGAAAACATCTCTCCAGAATCTCTCCAAGCGAGGACAAGCCCAATACATATGAATAGGAGAGGCCTTACACTTATCGCAACAGGGACTAATACCAGGATAGAAACGTGACAATTCAGTTTTAGACATATGAGCCCTGTGTACCAGCTTGAACTGTAAAAGACAGTGGCGAGCACATAAGAAGTTGAATTAACTGACTAGAGAATTGAATCCCAAACCTCATTGGACAAAGAAAAATTTAAATAATGCTCCCAGGCAGTTTTAATTTTGTCAAAAGGGACTCACTTCAACATTATTAACAAATCTCAAATGGTAGAAATTAAACCTTTACCCGATGGATTCATACAAAGAAACAAATCCACATTTTTAACGGGTACCTCAAGAAAGTTTGGTATTAAAGGGTTGATAAAATGTCTAATTTGGAGATATCTAAAGAAATGAGTGTTAGGTAGGTCAAACTTTACAGACAACTGTTCAAAAGTTGCAAAGTGCTTATCCATGAAAAGATCTTCAAAGCACCTAATGTCCTTTCTGTGCCAGTCCAGAAATGTTAAATCCTGCATAGAAGGCTGAAAAAGATGATTATGTAGAATAGGACTAGAGAGAGAGAAACCGTGAAGCTCATTATATTTTCTGAACTGAGCCCATATTCTCAGAGTGTGGCTGATAACTGGATTAACAATTTATTTAGGCAAATGGCAAGGAAGTGCGGAGATGGAGATATTCTTATTAGAGTTTAACTCCATTTCCACCCATATTGGGCAGTCAGACGGATTTTAAAAGTAAGACCAAAAGATAAGACAACATATGCTTGCTGTCCAGTAATGTAAATGAAATTGCGCAAGGCCATAACACCTACCCTGTTAGGTTTTTGAAGATGAGCTTTATTTAGACTGAGATGTTTGCCCTTCCATAGATAGGACGAAATAATAGAATCTAGCAAATCAAAAAAAGGTTTAGAAATAAAGATTGGTAAAAATTGAAATAAGTACAAAAATTTAGGAAGGATATGATATACATTTTAACAACATTAATTCAACCTATGTAAGGCCTGGACAAGGGTGACCACTGTGCTAAACTCTGTTTTATATGATTTAAAAGATTAGTGAAATTTTCTCCAAAAAGACGCTTATAATTTCTTGTTACTGTAATGCCAAGGTAAGTAAATTGATTATTTACTACTTTAAAAGGGTGGTTATAAAACTCTAGTAATGGTGCTTCTCTATTTATTGGAAAAAGTTCGCACTTATGTAAATTAAGGTTGTATCCAGAAAGCTGGCTAAATTTGTTAAGGAGTGAAAACATTGGGGATAAGGAGGTAGTTGGGTTTGATATAAAAAGTAAAAGATCATCAGCATAAAAAGAGACTTTGTGATCAACAACCCCCCCCCCCCCCTCCAAATCCCTGCTAGTTCAGCACAACTTTGAAATGCAATAGCCAATGGCTCTATAGCCAAATCGAAAAGTAAGGGACTTAAAGGACATCCTTGCCGGGTACCAGATTTAAGATTAAAAGGTTGGGATTGCTGAGAATTAGTCAAGACAGAAGCAGTGGCATGTGACTATAACAATTTAATCCATGTAATAAAACTTTGTCCAAAATCAATTTTTTCTAAAATCGCAAAAAGATAATTTCACTCCACACGATCAAATGCTTTCTCTGCATCTAGAGAAATGACCCATTCAGGAATCTCAGCTGAAGGTGAGTATAAGATATTAAATAGGCACTGTATATTAAAAAAAGAGAGACAATTTTTAATAAAACCAGTTTGGTCTTCAGAAATAATTAAAGGTAGAATGTTCTCCAATCTACCAGCCAAAACTTTAGCCAACATTTTAACATCAAAATTTAGCAAATAAATTGGCCTGTACTCTATTGGATCTTTACCTTTCTTCGCTAAAAGAATGATACATGCCTCATTAAATGATGCTGGCAATTTACCATGTTTAAATGAGTCAGTTAAAACTAACATTAGTTGAGGCGAAAGTAGTGAGGAATTCTGCAGCGAACCCATCAGGTCCAGGAGATTTCCCAGACTGCAATACAGAAATAGCTGTTGATATTTCCTCTAGTGATAATAGTTCATTCAAATTTTGCTTTAAGATCAGGAGAAGGCGTAGGAATATTTAAACTATTTAAAATGCTTGATGGAAATATTATCATTTAGGGATTCAGAAGTATAGAGTCAAGAATAGTAATTCTGGAATGTATCATTAATTTCAGAGTGATTCAAGGTAATGTTCCTATTTTCCATTTGAATTTTTGTAATACATTGTTTGACTTTAGAGCATCTTAGTTATTGACTGAAACTTTACCGGATTTATCACCATGGATATAAAACCGGCTCTTACTTTCCAAAAGTTGGCATTCAATTGGATGAGTGGAAATAAGGTCAAACTTGGTTTGAAGTTCCACTCGTTTCTTATACAGCTCCGGATTTTTCGTCTGGGCATATAGTTAGTCTATTGCTTTAATTTGATTAACAAGATCTAATCGCTTTTTATGGGCCTTTCTATTCAAATTCACAGTATATGAAATTATTTGACTCCTTAGGTATGCTTTCATAGCGTCCCAAACAACCTGACTTGAGGTTTCAGATGACATGTTAGTATTTTAAAGAAGTTATCTGGTCCTCCATAAATTTTACAAAATCATTATCTGGCAACAAGGTCAGATTAAAACGCCAATGTTAATTCACTTGGGGGAAACCAGGAAGAATTATAGACTGGGTGACTGGGGCATGATCTGAAATCAATATACTCCGATAGTCACAAGCGCAAACAAATGGAATCAACTGATTATCAATTAAAAATAATCAATTCTAGTAAAAGTATGATGGACATGTGAAAGAAAAGAATAATCTCTCACATTTGATTGAAGAAAACGCCATACATCCGAGATACCATAATTAGAAAGGAAAGACTGAATTGATAGAGCAGATTTACTTGGTAAGCTAGGAATAGAGGACAATTGATCCAAAACTGGATCTAATCAACAGTTAAAATCACCACCCAATATGAGAAAATATAAACTCAGCTCAGGCAATAAAGAGAAAAAATGATCAAAAAACTCCACATCATCCGAATTAGGGGCATATAAATTAGCCAGGTCTACCAGTGTGTTGTATAATTTCCCTGAGACAATAATAAAATGACCATTTGTATCAGAAACTTTATTATGAAGCTCAAAGGGAACATTTTGAATTATAAGAATTGAAATCCCCCTGGCTTTAGCCTAAAAAGTTGAATGGAAGTGCTGCCTCACCCATCTAGACATAAGACAAGAGTTATCAGAACTATGAATGTGTGTTTCTTGCAAAAAAAACAATTGCTGCGTTAAGCTGTTTAAGATGTGAAAACACCTTCCTTCTTTTAACAGTATGGCTCAATCCCTTAACATTCCAGTTTACAAAATTCAACAGACTAACCATAGTCCTTTAAAAAAAGAGGATAGTAGGCATCCTTTCTTTTTGATTCTGCTTATGAAACCTAAAGCATTCTGCAATCAACAATGACTTTGGTTCCAAATATTCCTGCATTACTTTCACAATGTCATCAAAGCTCATTTTGGCTGGTTTGGTAGAAGGAGTTAAAATTAGAAACAAACTGCATGCCTTTAAACCTAATTCACTGAGCAAAATTGGTACTTGTTTTTCATTGGCTATTTCATTTGCTTCAAAATGCTGTTAAATTAGCTCGGTATACGTGAGCCATTTGCCCATGGAGCAATCAAATGTGTTTATCTTTCTGATGTAGCCAGCACTTCCTATTTTTTTATGATTAGTATCACTTGATATTGTTTATGAACCCTGAATGCTCCCATTTTCTGCCTTTAGGAGAGGCACATACACTTATCACATGGTAGCATCATGATGTATGCAGTTAACTTATTTTCACCTATAATGTGTAGTGAATTATTTAAACAAGCAAAAATGGTTAATCAACAACATATTTATAAGATTACTCAAATACTACTGAAATACTAAATACATAATGTGTATTTTAAAAAATCTTGGAAGACTGAAATTTGAGAGGTTGGTTAAGAAAGTCCACTTGGCTTTGTATATGAAACTACATTACAGATCTTTACTTCAACCACAGCCGGAAAATTGTGTCTAGTTCTGTAAGTTATCTGGCATATAACCTGAATGAATTATTTCAAGATATTCAAGATTGTCTATTTTTTTTTCTAGTACACAAGTATAAAGGAGAATAAAATAAAAAGATAAAGAGCACACTAAAACTTAAAAGCACAGTAAATATAAACACATAAGATAGCTTATATACAGAGACTGATTGGATGGCCATAAAGTGATGCTAGGCACAGGAGAGTCTGTACATAAGGTGGCTGATAGGAAATGATAAAGTAATGGTGGTTGGGATGTGGAGGGGTGGTTTAGTGGGTGGAGGTGCTAGTCAGCCTTAATGCTTGGGGAAAGTAACTGATTTTGAATCTGGTGATCATGGTGTGAATGCTACATAGACTCCTCCCCGATGGGAGTGGGACAAACAGTCCATGAGCAGGGTGGGTGGGATCCTTCATGACGTTACTGGTCCTTTACTTGCACCATTCTGTATATATGTCCTTAATGGCGTCGGTGATGCATTGAGCATTTTGACTCGGCTTTGTAAAGCACCCTGTCTGCCACAGTGCAGCTTCCAATGTGTAGGATGCAGCTAGTACTTTAACAGACCATCACATCTTCTTGTAGGAATAAGCTATTAGCTTCTAGCTGAAAACTCCCCGTTTCTATTAATGTTATTTTCTGGTGGCTGTGACCTGTTTCATTTTGGGTTTCACTTTCATATTTGTATTTTCTCATTTGCTTTCTGTGCTGCTTGTGGTAGCTTTATATTCCATCCCCCGTGATCCATTAAAACGAAGAGGAAGGATGGTTAAGTAAAATAAGATTAGCTTTATTCGACACGTGACAGGTACATCAAAACATGCAATGAAACGTAACACTTCCGGCACCAACATAACATGTCCATAACTTACTAACCCTAACACACAAGTCTTTGAAATGTGGGGGGAATCGAAGCTGCTGAAGGGGAACGGGAGAATGTACAAAGCCCTTACTTACTGACAGCACAGGAATCAAACCCCGGTCTGTGATTACAGGCTCTGGAAAGCATTGTGCTAACTACTAATGTTACCAGAAATGGCACCTACAGCTGATGCACCTGCCATTGATATTTTGAATAGGAGGCTAATATATTAATGAGGATTCTATTCCTGACTTTTGATGAAATGGGAGAGTTAATCAGATTGTAGATTGACTGGATTTTTTAATTGGATGAGAGATTTTACTTCGAAGATAATACTTCGGACTTCCTGAAATGTTTTAGTTTTCCTTCCTTTTCCACCTTCTTCCAGATTCAGAGGGATTATAAAGAGAATGCAATATTCTGGGAGAATCAGTACAGTTTAAAGTGAATAGATTCCTTGGCATGAGTGCGGACAGCAGAGCCTGTGTGCACTTAATTTATAAGTCTTGAAAACAACAAACAGGCTGCTCAAGAAAGTGTGCTACTGTCATACTTTAGGATAAATTAGTGCCTTTTGGTTTCTCTAGAAGAGGTTTACAACTGCATCAGCTGGAGTAAACTGGTGGATTGTACTGTTCTGCTGCATTTTCACACTGTTAACTTCAATAGCATAAAGGGCCAGTGAGTTGTCCTTCCCCCGAACTTGCCTTCTCCCCTGAGACTCCTCCTTCTGTCTGGCACAGTAAAACGACCGGCTACCTCACATCTCCAATAATCCAAGTTCAATTCTGACCTCCGGTGCTGCCTGTGACTGCATGGGTTTTCTCTGAGTGATCCAGATTCCGCCAATGGACCAAGGGTGTGTTGGCCAGTAGATTAATTGCCCATTTGTCCAAAGTTTGCAGGTATACAAGCGAGTGGTAAAACATAGGGTTTGTTAATGGGAATATGGAGAGAATAAACTGGGCTTTAGTGTTAACTGGGTACTTGATGGTTGGTGTGGAAATGATGGACTGAATTGCTTGTTTCCATGCTGTCTGACTTTATGATTGTATGATCTCAGCTTTTTGTAAATTTCTTTGAAGTAATGCTTGGTGACGCGATCATCAGAGTGGATTTCTTTAGGCTATATTGCCACCTGTGACCCATGTATCCGCTGTTTTCAAATCTTCACTCACTCTGAAGCAGCAACAGTGAAACAGTATGGAAAATTGGAAAATAATTGTTTGAAATGAGGACATATAATGTGTCCTTGGAAACAAAATCGCATATTTGAAAATGCACAGCTAAGAAAACATGGAAGATGTTAACGCAGTAGCAACAACAGATCATTTACGAGTATTCATTCTGGAAGTGGGCATCACTGAAATGGACGGGGTTTGTTGTCTTTTCATATGTCGACTGAGGATGTGGCAAAAGGTCAAACATATTGAGCACATAGTGTCAAACATCACTGCAGTCAGTTGCCATGGCACTGGAGGTGATGTATATATTAGTGGTGGCATATGGCTTTGAACTCGGGAAATTAACACATTGGAACATAAGAAATAGAAGCAGGGACAGGTATCTGCTTCCATTTACCACAGCGCCTCTTTCCCGTATGAGCTCTGTATCCATTCATTCTTAATAGTGAAACATTTGTCAATCTCTGCCTTATCACTGATCCTCCACAAGCCCTCTTTATTCATTTATTCATTCATTCTGAAGAACCACTGAGTTATGTTGCCCGGTGACTCGTTGATTTAACCCTAGCTTAATCACAGGACAAATCTACAATGACCAATTAACCTGCTAACCGGCACTACTTTGGAACGTGGGAGGAAATCCATGGACTTTACAGGAAGAACATACGGGCTCTTTTACAGAGGACGTCAGAATTGAACTCTGAACTTTGACACCCCGAGCTGTGCTAACTGCTACACTACCATGACGCCCTCCTTCGCCTTTGGGAAGAGAATTCCAGACCCACACTTCCTCTAGCTGAAGAGGTTCCTTCTCATTTCCGTCCTAAACTGCTGACCCTTTATTTTAAGAATGAGACCCCTGGTTCTAAACAATGTAGTCAAGGGAAATATTATCCCTGGATCTACTCTGTCTTAACTTCCACCATCTCCAGCAGGATCCCACCACCAAGCACATCTCTCCCTCCCCCCTCCCCCCCCGACTTCCTGCTTTCCACAGGGATAACTCGCTACGCGACTCCCTTGTCCATTTGTCCCTCCCCACCGATCTCCCTCCTGGCGCTTACCCTTGCAAGCGGAACAAGTGGTACACCTGGCCCTACACCTCTTCCCTCACTACCATTCTGGGCCCCAAACAGAGACAACACTTCAACCATGAGTCTGTTGGGGTCATCTACTGTATCCAGTGCTCCTGGTGTGGCCTCCTGTATATCAGTGAGACCTGATGCAGATTGGGAGACCGCTTTGCCGAGCACCTACGCTCCATCCGTCAAAAGAAGCATGATCTCCCATTGGCCACCCATTTTAATCCCACTTCCCATTCCCATTCTGACATGTCAGTCCATGGCCTCCTCGATTGTTGTGATGAGGCTGCACTCAGGTTGGAGGAACAACACCTTATATTCCGTCTGGGTAGCCTCCAACCTGATGGCATGAACATCGATTTCTCAAACTTCTGGTAATGCCCCCCCCCCCCCCCATCATTCCCATTCTCATTTCCTTTTCTCACTTTATCTCCTTACCTGCCTATCACCTCCCTCTTTCTTTCTTCCACGGTCTTCTGTCCTCTCCTATCAGATTGCTCCTTTTCCAACCCTGTATCTCTTTTACCAATCAATTTCCCAGCACTTTATTTCACCCCTCCTGCCTCCTGGTTTCATCTATCACCCTGCGGTTCTTCCACCCCTTCCCCTACTTTCTTACTCTGAGTCCTCATCTCTTTTCCAGTCCTGATGAAGGGTCTCGGCCCGAAATGTCAACTCTACTCGTTTCCATAGATGCTGCCTGGCCTGCTGAGTTCCTCCAGCATTTTGTGTGTGTTGCTCGGATTTCCAGCATCTGCAGAGTTTTCCTTGTGATAAATTATCAAGAGACATTTTTTAATGATAAGTTATTAGTTTCTCAGTCACTTCTACTGGTACCATCATTTTGTTTCTGCACAGTTTTAATGGAATGAAAATTTTCAAATTGCCATGATGAAATTTAGGCCTTATTTTCTGAATTACAAATCTGGCCTTAGTAATAACTTACTAACTTAGTAATAAAAACTTCCACGTTATTGCACTCAGACAAGAAATCTGAACGAAGGAACCAGCACGGTAAATATCCTATACTGTCTCTAAAATTGGCTTACTAAAGGAAAGCAAATTCACTCTGCATTAGCCTTTATCTCCCTTTGCTTTGAATACTTACTCAACATTTTTATTCCTCTCGTACATCTACCTTCATTATAAGTCACATAAACGGATCCAAAATATCTTGCACAATACCATGTTTGATATCTTTGATTTTTGCTGCTATCACCACGTGTTCACCTACCCGAGAAGACCGATAAATTCCATTTGACTTCGCTTTCATTTACTTCAAGTGAAAACGAAATTGGTCTTTCCAACCCTGCTGCATTGTATAATGTGCAAACTGTCTCTGTTTAAACACAGAACTGCCACTAGGTGAGGACAATGTCACTCACAAGTGGAACACAGTTCAACCAACTTCATGAGATAATGCTTTTCCATGTTCATTTAGTTCCCCTGCCTCTAAAGAAAATAACTTTGCATTATATTTGAAAATGAATCAACGGGAATTAGAACAATATCTTCTTGACCATATATATAAGCTGAAATCAGTGGATTGACTGACGAAGTTGAAAGATTTGATTCAGTGCCAACATGTGCTAGAGGCTTAGGTTTCATTTTCACCGTCAGCACTTGATCTGCAACAGCATTTCCTCATCTGGTAAGTTGAACTTAAAAAACAAATTCTTCTGAAAGCTCGGCCAGAATATTCTAACTGCTGGTGATGGGTATTTGGCGAGGAGAAAGCACTGAAACCCTTGCTTCTTCTTTGGGTGTTATTTCTTTGTGTAGTTGTCAGTTTCAGACTTCCTGATGGAGAGATCAGAGTGCGTTGTGTGACTCTACTCCCATCCAAGACATCAAAAAGCAGCACAAGAGTCACCAGGCGACTGTGGTACTGAACGTCAGGTAAGCTCAAAGTTGCATTCCTGTGTCTTGAGCAAAAACAACAGAGTAGCGAGTTTTCCATATAAATATTGGAGGGCGGCACAAGGTGAAGGGAATCAGTACTGCAGGATGGAAAAAAAACGTATTTCAAATTGCATATAAGATCAACCGATTGAAAAATACTTGGCTCTGAAGAGTCTTCACAGGGTGGATGTGGAGAGATTCGGTTTTCCCAGTGTCTCTGTTCAAAAATAAAGCTACACCCATTTCAGACAGGGTTTTTTTAATTGCTTGGGCGTCTTTCAACCTCTGCTGCAAAGGGCAGTGGAAGCAGTCTTTGGATATTCTAATTTAGAAGTGAGAAATGAATAAAAGGATGAGAATTTGGAACAGAGGTTACTGACCGCTAAATGGTGGAGTGAAAGTGTGAGAGGTCCAGTGGCTTTACTGATCTCTGAATTAATACGCTCTGCAGGCTCTTTATTAACTGCCTGCTGTAATAGTGGCCGCTGAGTGGAAAATTGTGGTCTTCCAGCTGCTGTAGACCATCCAACGCAAGGGTCAACGTGTTCTGTGTTCAGAGGTTACTGATGTAATGCACGGCTATTTGAGTTATTTTCACCTTCCCGCCAGGTCAAACCAGTCTGGCATTCCCCTCTGACCTCCCTCATTAACAAAGTGTTCTTACCCACAGAAGTGCCGCACACCAGATATTTTGTTGTTATTGGGTTTTTTTTTGTACCATTCTTTGTAAACCCTAGACACAGTTGTGTGTGAAAATCCCAGGAGATCAGCGGTTTCTGAGAAACTCAAACCACCTTATCTGGTATTAAAGTCAAAGTCCATTAGATTCCACGTTCTAAGTCAATTAGATCACATTTCATCCCCATTCTGATGTTTGATCTGAACCGCAATTGAACTTCCTAACTATATTTGCATGTATTGAGTTGCTGCTATATGATTCGCTAATTAAAGATTTGTATTAATGAGTATTAGTTACCTAATAGAGTGACCACCGAGTGTATGTCCATATAAACAAAAGGAAGAGTACCTGGAAAGTACATAATTTGATTCAAAAATGGAGTAAAAGCAAATATCAAAAGAGCAACATAAAATAATTAAGGATAATTTAAAAAGCAGCAATGAGTATCTGCTTTGGGAAAGAGGGCTAATAGCAAATGATATATGTAAACTTAACAGTACTATAGGGACAATACCACAGGAAAAGAGTGATTTTGGTGCAGAATATTCATTGCTAGTACAACTCCAAGCCCTGATGGTTCAGCTTGTGTTTTAACAATGCCTGGTCACAGTATATAATTTATTTTTAAAAGTTTCCTTAACTTGAGTGGATGTTAATTGGGGAGGATAAATATATATGAATTAAAGTTTCAATCAGCCACACCTGTGTCAAGTTAGAAATAATAATAGGAAGTGCAAAGAATATTCAACAGGTCAGGCAGCATCAGTGAGAGAAACAGGAGTTCAGGCTTCAGGTAAATGGTGTCCCACCATAATTGCTTGGTTCTGATACGCACAGGAACGGTTGGTTATCTGAGGTTGTTGAATTCAGTACTGAGTTCCGAAAGCTGTAATGTGCTGAATAGAAAGTGAGGGGCTGTTCCTCAGGCTTATATTGAGTTCATTGAAATGCATGCGAAGGGAAAGAAAGAGAGATCAGAGTGAGAGTGGATGAAGAACAGAAGTAACAGGCAACTGGAAGATCAATGTCACCACTGCAGACTGAATGGAAGCAGTTTGCAAAGCTATCACACAGTCTGTGTTTGGTTTCTGCAATGTGAAGGAGGTGCCATTGAGAGCACTGAACGAAATGCACCAAGTTGGAAGATGTAAGTGGACGGAGAGTCCTTGGAGGGCGGGGCGACGGCATCTCTTGTGGCTGCATGGAAGGCTGGGGTGAGAGGGTAAGCTGGTTGCTGGCGGTGATGGGAGCGTGGCGGGGTGTTGTGAAGGGAATGAGGAATGCAGAAACGGAAGAAGAGATGTGTCACATCTGGTTGACGATGGAGGACATTGTGGAGTATACCTTCATTGTAGAATGAATATAGCCCTTGGTAAAATGCAGTGTTGGTGATAGTGCATCTTCAACTCCTTCTCCCACTGGACATGTTGGAGAAGGAGCAAAGTAAAACCACTCTGTCAATTTGCTGAGACCACGTGGTCGTGGGACAGTGCAGTTCAGGGGCATCCTGGTCTTGGGTGCTGTGCATATGAAATGTGTAATATTCCCCATGACTGCAACAGGCTCCACTGGGTGCACTCATTTCCTTCCGTGCACTGAAGAGGAACTGGCAGATCAACTGGTTGCTGAAAATAACCCCTAATGTAGGCGGGTGACTGGATGATCGAGGTACTGGATAGGTTTACAGAAAATCGATTAGCTAAATGGCCTGCTTCTATGACAATAGAAAATGTGAAGTACTATACAGACACCCAGAAGTCATGCACAGAACCTTTCTTCTACAACCCAAATGAATATCCCCATTCCAGGGGGCGTGACTGTTCCACTTTGCACATCCCAAAGACTAACAGATGGGAAGGTTACACGAGCACCTGTGAATTATGCCTAAGAAATTTGGGGAAAACGGGAATGCGGAGAAAAACAAAATGGGGTTAATGGAGGATTACTGTGGATGAGTGGTTGGTGGTCACTGCAGACACGGTGAGCCAAAGGGGGCTGCCTCTGTGCTGTATGCTCATTGGTAGATGAAGTCAGTAAGGCAAACAGCAGAAGTTTGTTCAAACTTCAATAAATTTATTATCAAGGTATGTATATCTCACTATATACTGTCACTCACAGTACAACAAAAAATACAATAGAATCAGTGAAAATCTACACACAAGCAAAAGCTGGCAGACAGCCAATGTGCAAAAAAAAAAGACAAACTGTGCAAATACAAAAAAAAAAAGAAATAAATAATACTGAGAACATGAGTTGTAGAGTCCATAGGTTGTGGAATCAGTTCAGTGTTGAGGTGAGAGAAGTCAGGTGGATCATTGTATTTTATAGAAGGAAAACTTAGGGAGAATGGGTGAGAAGGGATGAGCAGGGAGTGTTCAGAGACTGAATAAAACAACGGCTAAAATCAAGTGGATAGATGTGAAGGAAAGTTAAAAAGGTTTTTTTAATGGGTAGTTTGTCGTTATCAAGAGGAAGCTCAAATATAAATTAATGGACTCAATTTAACAGTAGTACAGATCCCTGGACTCCTAATGTTCTAGAGTCAGAGTCAGAAGCAGGATCAGGTTTATTATCACCAGCATGTGATGTGAAATTTGTTAACTTAGCAGCAGCAGTCAATGCCATACATAATCTAGCAGAGAAAATAATAATAATACAAATAAAATTAAAATAATCATAACAATAAATAAACAAGTGAATCTATTATGTATATTGAATAGATCTTAAAAAGTGTAAAAACAGATATACTGTATATTAAAGAAAAAGTGAGGTAGTGTCCAAAGATTCAATGTCCATTTAGGAATCAGACGGCAGAAGGGAAGAAGCTGTTCCTGAATTGCTAAGTGTGTGCTTTCAGGCTTCTGTACCTCCTGCTTGATGGTAACAGTGAGAAAAGGGCATACCCTGGGTGCTGGAGGTCCTTAATAATGGACGCTGCCTTTCTGAGTCACAGCTTCTTGAAGATATCCTGGGTACTTTGTAGGCTAGTACCCAAGGTGGAGCTGACTAGATTTACAAACCTCTGCAGCTTCTTTCAGTCCTGTGCAGAAGCCCCTCCAGTGATGCAGCCTGTCAGAATGCTCTCCACGGTACAATTATAGAAGTTTTTGAGTGTATTAGTTGACATGCCAAATCTCTTCAAACTCCTAATGAAGTATAGTCACTGTCTTGCTTTCTTTATAACTATATTGATATGTTTGGACCAGGTTAGATCCTCAGAGATCTTGACACCCAGGAACTTGAAGCTGGTCACTCTCTCCACTTCTGATCCCTCTATGAGGATTGGTATGTGTTCCTTCGTCTTACCCTTCCTGAAGTCCACAATCAGCTCTTTTGTCTTACTGACGTTGAGTGTCAGGTTGTTGCTGTAGCACCATCCCACTAGTTGGCATATCTCACTCCTTTCTTTTCTTTTCAAATCTTTTTATTAATTTTTAAGAAAAACATAAGTAAAATATAAGTACAAAACATTTGAGAGTACATAATAGATTAATTAACAATCAAATATGTATTAATCAATACATAAAGTCTCCCAAACTCATAGTATAATGTAAAGGAATTAAGAAAAAAAAGAAAAGAACCCCCCCCAAAAAAAACAACTAAAAAAAAACCTAAAAACTAACCAACATGGGCAATTGCATAATGTTAAATACATACAGTAGTGCCGATGACTCCCAACCTCCATCCACACAATTCAGGATAGTAACAATAAGGTTCAGGATCAGACCATTTAATTCATATGAAAATGTTGAATAAATGGTCTCCAAGTTTCCTCAAATTTAACTGAAGAATCAAAAACCACACTTCTAATTTTTTCTAAATTCAAACAGGAAATAGTTTGAGAAAACCACTGAAATACAGTTGGAGGGTTAATTTCTTTCCAATTCAGTAAAATAGATCTTCTAGCCATTAGTGTAACAAATGCAATCATTCGTTGGGATGAAGCGGATAAACGCTTCTTATCTATCATTGGTAGACCAAAAATTGCGGTAAAAGGATGTGGTTGGAGATTAATATTTAAGACCCTTGAAATAATATTAAAAATATCTTTCCAATAGTTTTGTAAACAAGGACAAGACCAAAACATATGGGTCAACGAAGCAATATCAGAATGACATCTATCACAGGTTGGATTAACATAAGAATAAAATCGAGCAAGTTTATCTTTAGACATGTGAGCTCTATGTACAACCTTAAATTGTATTAGAGCATGTTTAGCACAGATAGAGGATGAGTTTACCAATGATAAAATTTTTTCCCATTGCTCAGTAGATATAGGGCAATGCAATTCTTCCTGCCATTCCTTCTTAATTTTTTCTGATATATCTGGTTGTACATTCATAATCATATTATAGATGATAGCTACTAAGCCCTTTTGACAAGGATTAAGAGCTAAAATTCTTTCTGTAATGTCCAATGGACATTCTCTCGAAAAAGACTTTAGTTCATTATATAGAAAATTTCTAACTTGTAAATATCTAAAAAAATGGGTTTTAGATAAATTATATTTATTAGATAACTGTTCAAAGGACATAATGTTATCATCCAAAAACAGATCACGAAAACATGTTATACCTTTTGTTTTCCATAAAAGAAAAGCTTGATCTATAGACGATGGTCGGAAAAAGTAGTTAGATATTATAGGACTTGACAGCATAAACTTATTCAAACCAAAAAATTTACGAAATTGAAACCAGATTCGTAATGTATACTTGACTATAGGATTAGTTATCTGTTTATTCGTTTTGAATAACGAAAAAGGAAGTGAAGATCCTAAGATTGAGATCAATGAGAAATCTTGCACAGATTTACATTCCAAATTTACCCATTGTGGGCCAGCAACTGTAGTCGATTCTTGTGTCCAAAATATCAAATACCGTATATTAACTGCCCAATAGTAAAATCTTAAATTTGGTAGAGCCAAGCCGCCCTCCTTCTTAGGCTTCTGTAAATATTTTTTACCTAGCCTAGGATTTTTGTTCTGCCACAAATACGAAGATATTTTAGAGTCAACTATATCAAAAAAAGATTTAGGAATAAAAATTGGTAATGCTTGAAATAGATATAGAAATTTAGGTAGTATCATCATCTTAATGGCATTAATTCTGCCTACCAAAGACAAAGATAGTGGGGACCATCTATTAGCAAGTTGCTTAATTTGATCTATTAAAGGCAAAAAATTAGTTTTAAATAAATCTTTATGTTTTTTAGTAATTTTAATACCTAAATAAGTAAAATAATCTGTAACAATTCTATATGGTACCTGATTATAAATTGAAGTATGCATACTTAATGGAAAAAGTTCACTCTTATTAAAATTCAATTTATATCCAGAAAAATTACTAAATTGAGCAAGCAAAGAAGAAATAGCAGGAATAGATCTTTCAGGGTCAGATATATATAATAACAAATCATCCGCATATAATGATACCTTATACATCGTCTCTCCACGGGTAATACCTAAAATATTGGGTGATTCACGAATAGCTATAGCCAAGGGTTCTAAAGCAATGTCAAATAATAAAGGGCTTAAAGGACAACCTTGCCTTGTGCCCCGAAATAACTGAAAAAAAGGGGATCTTTGATTATTGGTGAAGACCGAAGCTAAAGGTTTCTGATATATTAATTTAATCCATGATATAAATTTTGAACTAAAATTAAAATGTTGCAAAGTATTAAATAAATATGACCATTCGACTCTATCAAATGCTTTTTCGGCATCTAAAGAAATGACACATTCTAGGATGAAGAGGTATAAACAATATTAATTAATTTTCTAATGTTAAAAGATGAATAGCGATTTTTAATAAATCCAGTCTGATCCTCAGAAATAATCCGAGGCAATATATTTTCTAATCTAATAGCCAAAATTTTACTAAAAATCTTAAAATCCGTATTCAGCAAAGATATAGGCCGATAGGATGCAGATTCAGTAGGGTCTTTATCTTTTTTAAGAATTAAGGAAATAGAAGCTTCATAAAAAGATTGTGGTAGTTTACCTATACTTAATGCATCTTTAAAAATTTTACAAAGCCAAGGAGAAAGTATGGAAGAAAAGGATTTAAAAAATTCTGCAAAAAACCCATCTGGACCCGAAGCTTTACCCGAGTTCATTGAGAAAATAGCCTTTTCTATTTCAGACTCCGTAATAGGTGTGTCCAAAAATACACTATCCTCAACAGTTACTTTTGGAATATTCAATTTCCTTAAGAATTCATTCATTATAGAAGAGTCCTTAGTACATTCTGATTGATATAAAGAATTATAAAAATCTTGGAAGGCTTTATTTATCTCTTTATGATCAATCGTCAAAGTACCATCTTGTTTGCGAATCTTAGTAATTTGTCGCTTATCCGAAACAATTTTCAATTGGTTAGCTAGTAGTTTACCAGACTTATCTCCATATGTATAGAATTGAGCTTTCGATTTAATTAACTGACTTTCAATCGAGGAGATTAATAATAAACTATGCTCCATTTGAAGTTCCACCCTTTCTTTATAAAGTTCTTTACTAGGGGTCAATGAGTAGATCTTGTCAATTGCCTTAATTTTATCAACTAATGTTAATATTTTAGAATTAGTTCGTTTCCTAACCCCGGCAGAATATGAAATAATCTGTCCACGAATATATGCCTTAAAAGTATCCCACAAAATTCCACTAGAGATCTCTGCTGTAGAATTTATTGAGAAAAACAAATCAATTTGCTGTTTAATAAAGTTAACAAAGTCAGAGTCCTGCAGTAAAACAGGATTAAACCTCCAACCTTTAGTACTAATATATGAATCCGTCACCTTAATAGATAACTTCAAAGGTGCATGATCAGATATAGCAATAGAGTCATATTTGCAATCCATAACATCTATAAGTAAATGCTGATCAATGAAAAAGTAATCAATCCTTGAGTAATTATGATGCACATGGGAAAAGTATGAGAACTCTTTGTCATTAGGGTGTAGAAAACGCCAAATTTCACAAATAGCTGAATCAATCATAAAAGAATTAATAAGAGAAGCCGATTTGTTCGGAAAAGTTTGAGTGGGCTTGGATCTATCCATCAAAGGGTTTAGACAACAATTAAAATCCCCGCCCATTATCAATAGGCATATCTCACTCCTGTACGCCCTCTCATCACCAGTTGAGATTCTACCAACAATGGTGGTATCGTCAGCAAATTTATAGATGGTATTTGAGCTATGCCTAGCCACACAGTCATGTGTATATAGAGAGTAGAGCAGTGGGCTAAGCACACACCCCTGAGGTGCGCCAGTGTTGATTGTCAGCGTGGAGGAAATGTTATTACCAATCTGCACAGATTGTGGTCTTCTGGTTAGGAAATTGTGTATCCAATTGCAGAGGGAGGTACAGAGGCCCAGGTTCTTCAACAAGTCTTGGAGACCTCCCATGTTTATCAGCACCAAATTTAAGGATGAATTTACTGGCCATGTAGTTCAAAGTAAATTTATTATCAAAGTACATTTATGTCACCATATACTATCCTGAAATTCATTTTCAAGTCAAGTCAGGTCAAGTCACTTTTTATTGTCATTTTGACCATAACTGCTGATACAGTACACAGTAAAAATGAGACAATGTTTTTCAGGACCATGGTGTTACATGAACAATACAAAAACTACACTAAACTATGTAAAACAACACAAAATACTACACTAGACTACAAACCTACCCAGAACTGCATAAAGTGCACCAAAAACATTGCAGGCATTACAATAAATAATAAACAAGACAATAGGGCAGTAAGTTGGTGTCAGTCCAGACTCTGGGTATTGAGGAGTCTGATAGCTTGGGGGAAGAAACTGTTACATAGTCTGGTTGGGAGAGCCCAAATGCTTCAATGCCTTTTCCCAGATGGCAGGAGGGAGAAGAGATTGTAAGAGGGGTGCGTGGGGTCCTTCATAATACTGTATCTTTTGCGGATGCAGCATGTAGTGTAAATGTGTGTGATGGTGGGAAGAGACCCTGATGATCTTCTCAGCTGACCTCACTATCTGCTGCAGGGTCTTGCGATCCGAGATGGTGCAATTTCCAAACCAGGCAGTGATGCAGCTGCTCAGGATGCTCTCAATACAACCCCTATAGAATGTGATGAGGATGGGGGGTGGGAAATGGACTTTCCTCAGCCTTCGCAGAAAGTAGAGACGCTGCTGGGCTTTCTTTGCTATGGAGCTAGTGTTTCTTGTGGGCATTCACAGTAAATACAAAAAAAATAGAATTAATGAAAAATCGCTCAGATCAAAGATGGGGCAAGCACAAAAAGAGGAACAATAGTAATATTAATTCATAAATAAGCAATAAACATTGAGAACATGAAGTGAAGAGCCCTTGAAAGTGAGGCTATAGTTTGTGGGATCAGTTTGGTGTTGGGATGAGTGCAGAGCGGATTTGAGTGAAATGGTCCTTCATATAAATTGTAGTACATTTATCCTCCAAGTCTTATTGGAACTGAGCATTCTTTGTAAACCACAGGATTAAGATTATGGTGATGTGATGTCTTTTGAGAGCACGCAGAAGATCTCTGGATTAGAAAGTGCTAGCGATCAGGGAGTTTGGACATTTTGAATGGTTTTCTCTGGAGCAACTGAGGCTAGGGGGAGATCAGACAGAGGGTTTTAAAATTATGAGAGGGATAGATAGGGTAGGTAGTTAGAAAACTTGCCCCCAGGAGAGCTTCACATTAAGTTGAAGGGGGAAGCTTATAGGAGATGTGCTGGGTAAGCTTTTATTTTCCACCGAGAGGGTATTGGTGGAATGCGACATAATAGTGGTGATGAAGTGGCATTTTTCAGGCACATGAACGTGTGGGGAATGGACAGAAGTGGAGCCTGTGAGGGCAGATAGGTTTAGCTTCATTTGGTACCATGGTCAGCACAGCATTATGGGCCAGCAGGCCAGCTTCTGTGCAGTACTGAACTATGTTTTATATTCTAGTAGTTTGGGATTAAGGGTTGCACCATCAATACTGCTGGCTTGATGAAGTTACTGGTGTTACAAAGATTTTCCTGCCAGTGTGATCGTATGGTTCCAGAGTCTAGTTTCAGTCCCCACTGTGGATGCTGTTCATATGGAGTTTGTATGTCTCTTCATAACTGTGTAGTTTTGCTTGAGTTTGGTTTCCCAAAAGAGGTGCTGCTAGTTTAATTGGTAAGCGGTAAAAAGGTTTGATGAGCATGTGAAAGAAATTAAGTTTCAGGACCATGGGATACCAATAAGAGTCCAACAATCTGGACTTTGGACTTTGGCTCTGCTTTGGTAAATTTTCCAGACAAGTGGAGTGTACTACCATAAGTACTGAAATGCACGTTTAATTCCTTTTTTTTTATTAAACATATTTGAATACATCTTCCAGTGAACCAGGTGAGGTTGAAGGGAGCAGAAGTTTAAGTACTCCAGTCCCTGCTCTGGCTACACACTGAGCCTAACTACATACCCAACGTCTGGTGCTCTGATCCCAGTCCCTGCTCTGGCTGCACACCCAGGCTGGGCTTCAGATTCCCTGCTCTGCAGCAATGCCCTGCTTGTGTTCTGGAACCTGGGCTCACACTCTTGACCAAACTAGTGAGCCAGGTGTTAAAGCAGTAAGATTTCTGAACCATTAGATGCCAGATTATTGGTGTTTGCTCTGATTGGGGGCTGGCATGGATCTGATGGGCTGAATGGCCTCCTTCAGTGACATCTTAAGTAACTTAAGCAACTTTCAGCATAGGGTTTTGTTCCTATGCTTCAGCTTCTCCCAGTTTAAAGCCTCTTTTGCAAGTTGAAAATCCTTTATTATTGATGCTCCTAAATTATTGTTTCTTTTCTGCCCTTCATTTTACAATAATTTTATAATATCTGTTAAGTTAAATTGGTGAAAAATCAACTATCTATAAAATATCAGCATTTACGAGAGTTATCTTTTACTCAGGACCAGATCCCTCATTCTTTTTGATAAATGCCCTCCCATATTAGATCTCTCACTGAGGTATTTAGTTTAAGAATGTCTCTTCCATTGATTACTACAGCAGCTTCTGAATATTCTTAATCTTGCTACTGGACATTTCCCTTTGATACTTCCCTGCATTTGCTCATAGGACATTGCCTAGCTGAAGAATTAGAGATGCATCCAGCTTCCATTAAAATCCTGAATTGTTTTGTTTATGTAATTCCTGCATGCAATCTCCAAAAGTCACAAGCACATACCTATAGAGTACAAGAAGGAACTTGTGGCAATGAATCAATCCTTCATTGTCTGAGAAAAGAGTCTGATCATGTCCCTTCAGATTACCTCATTCAAATCAGCCGAAATTTATTTACTCCTGCATTTAACCAGTATCCCAAAGTGCTGGCGGAGAAACTCTTGGAATAGGATTCAGATAGGTTAGTTATTAATAGTCAACTCCTTCCTCAGAGAAGGTGGATTCCTGAAATCTGGATTTGTGCAAACATAAAATCTGAATGGTTGACACTTAGCCTGTATATTGGGATTCAACTCTAATCCAGAGCATCTCCAAAGCTGCCTTGAAAAAGAAATAGACAACTTTGGCCTATTTCTGGTCATTCTTTGGAAGCAATGCATAGTTTAAAGTAAATTTATTATCGAAGTATGTATATGTCATCATATACTACCTGAAATCCGTTTTCCTGCAGGAATCATTGTAGAGCAAAGAAATACAATAGCATCAATGAAAAACTATATGAAAAGACTGACAATGTGCAAAAGAAAACATACTGCATAAATACAAATAATAATAACAATAATAATATTAATTATGATTAATGTCCATATTAACATATTCTTTTGGTACAATATCTTGGTCTGAAACAACCTGGAAAATTTACAAAGGAAAATAGGAACTGAATTTCAGAAAACATTCTGTACACTCAAACATGCTTCGATTAACACTACCTAGGACAAAAGGGGGAAGGGGAATAACAGACATTAAAAATCTATACAACAGTCAGATAAAACTTCTAAGGATATACCTTCATCAGCACTCCATGTAAGCATATGCTTTTCTGATAAGAAGTACATACCACTAAACAAATGAGAGCACAATCCAGAAAAATGAAGGAATTATCTCTACAGAAGAAAAAGTTAACCAATGCAAGAGCATGACTCTCCATGGAGGACTTTCCCAGGGTCTGAGCAGACTAGGTGTTGACAAGGAAGTGTCAGACACCTGGCTCACAGTTGGAGACCTCTTCCCAGAAACAGAAGGGTTCCTTGTGGCAATACAGGACCAGGTGGTTAACACAAAGAACCTCAAAACACATAATAAAAGACCAACAAATACAAGAATGCAGAAAATGCCAAGAGAAAACAGAAACGATTCAACATATCGCAGGATTCTGCAGCAATTTAATGCAATCTGATTTCTTACACAGGCACAATCAAGAGCCAAACATTATTCACCAAAATCTTGCTTTAAAATAAAAACTCATAAAAGAAACCATATCTGACTATAAATCCAAGCCTGATCCAGTTTTAGGGTCAGAGTTCCAGAATTTATTTTATGACCAATCCATTATTATAGATGGGACAATGCATAATAACCATTCAGATACAACATTACAGGATAAACAAGCGAGAACAACTTAATTAATAGACATAGTCTTCCAAACACACATAACATATAGAAATCGACAACTGAAAAACAGCAGAAATATGCTGAAACAAAAGGGGAAATTGAAAGACTATGGAATATGAACAGTATATCTTGGACAGCTAGTGATATCTACAACTGGTGTCATCTCAAAAGCACTTCACATTAGCATTAAACAATTAGGGCTACACAGTAATATCTATGTAAATCTTCAGAAAGCCACAATACTAAACACCACTAGAATGCTCTGGAAGTTCCTAGCATTTGAGAAATAAGTGTGCTTGGTAATGCCAATACCTCAGGTTTTAAATGCTTGAGCTGAGAAAAATAAAAATAATAATAATAAATAGAAAAAATATGCAGCCAACATTCAACGTTGCCCAATAACACCACAGGATGTGACTGCTGCTGGTGTTTCTCAAGGGAGCAGTCCACTTACAACTGAGACTACTCAAGATAAGAGAAGAAAGGCACGCATGAAATGATCATTAGAAGTAAACAGATTCATAATGTGTGTATATTATTGAGTAACAGAACTTGACATCACACAGGGACAATTTTCATCAATAGTTTATAACACAATATTCCCTTATGTAAGTAGATGTACAACGAATTGCAGAGCAGTGTAGAGTGATAGTAAAAAAAAATTAATCCCTATAGACATGTTAAACCAAATAAAGCATGAAGTTGCACAAGAGCTAGAAGGAAACTAACTTAAAGACCACAAGAATGTTATACAACAAAATAATGTAGATATCAACCTCCGAAGCACTGATGAAAATAGAATTACTTCAACAGTTGCTCCATAAGCTGATGCTGATAGCAGCAAAGCAAATGCAGAGCCTCTGCAGAATGCTGATGGCAAAGCTAAGCCTACAGACAAAATTTTCCTAACCTTTAACAACACACTAGTAGAATACAGGGTCACTCACCCAACAAAAGGACCCTACATACCAAGCCAAAACACACCATCAAGATTTGCAACTATCATTAATACTCTCAACAATATTATATTACCACAATATTTAGGAAAACTTGAAACAATGGAAGAATTGCACACAATAACATACTATGCAACTTTAACAGCAGAGCAATGGATCCAGAATAAAGGCACTTATCAATAGAACCCAAAACTGAGTAATGAGAACATAGAAATGGCAGAAGAGATTAAGGAACAAAATTGTAACCTTAAGAGCAGAAATAGCCCGGCTAATGAAGTCTCAAATAGATAACCCGAGTAAGAAATTTAAGAGAAAAGCTAAGGAGATACTACAGAAATATAAGGTCCATACAAGATGTGATCAGCCTGTCAAAGGCATTGTAGAACTTATAGGCACACTAAAACAAAAGCTTGGAGCATACAAAGCCAGACTAAATAGATACATGAAATGCACCCGGTGAAGAAAACAGAATTATCAGTTCAGAAACAATGAAAAAAAAATTATACAGGACTTTGAAGCTAAATTTGGTACACCAGAATGTCACCAACCCTAGCACAGAGTTACTAACAATCACAGAGATAATGAACTTCTGGTCTAATATCTGGTCAAACAATCAAGAAGCAAGCTGGGTTAGGGAGGACAAAGAACACACTCACACAATTGAAGACATGCTAGCAACTGAAGTTACACTGGAAATGCTGAAGGAAGTTATAAAAAATACCCAAACTGGAAAAGTACTGGCACTGATACTATTCATAATCATTGGTAGAAAAAAGTTACTTGTCTTCATCCATACCTATTAATACATATCAACAAATCCTGAAAAAGAGCCTGATTTTTTGACAGAAAGTAAAACTTATCTGCTATCTCAAGGGGGAATCACAAATGACCCATCCACATATCATCCTATTGCTTGTTTAAGAACTATATGTAGAATTGTCACATCATGCATCTCGCAACTAATCACCACTCACTTAGAAAACCATAATATTCTTACAGCAGAGCAAAAAGGATACCGTAAAGGCTTGAAAGGATGTAAAGAACAAATGATAATAGATTATGTAATTCTAAATCAAGCCCAGAGGAAAAGCAGAGAATTTTCATGTTGTTAAATTGACGACCAAAAAGAATTTGATTCTGTCCAACACTCATGGTTAATAGAAGTTCTTAATAGATAAAACTACACCCAATACTTGTGAAATACCTACAACATCTGTTGAAGCATTGGTGTACTATAATCACCCTATCCATTAACAACCAAAGTTCAAAGTACATTTATTATCTATCTATGTATGTACAAACCCTTGAGGTATGTCCCCTTAGAGGCAACCACAAAACAAAGAAACCCAAAAGAACCCATTAAAAACACCAACAAATACCCAATCTGCATCGAGAGAGAGAAAAAAAACACACACAGATCATGCAAACAGTAAACGCAAGCAAACAGCATTCAGAATGAGAGTGAGTCCATACGTGTGAAGCCTGGAGCAGGCCCACAGCCTCAGCCTCAGTTCATCACACAGCAGAGCAGAAGCTCACAGACGTGAAGCCCAGAGAGGCTGGACCAGGCCCACAGCCTCAGCCTTAGTGCAGTGAGAAATGGAGCAAATGCCGCACATCAGCGAGCAGAACCAGCTCAGCCCTTGCCTGTGATCCCAACACCCTGCCTTTTCAATCCATCCGGCCCATCATTTATATCATGCAAATCAGGTTGTTCCTCACTCTAAGACCCAGGCCTTACACATCGATACTCTCTGGGCCTGGACCCTGCCGCCCGTAACCTGACCTTTCTAAATCAGCCCAGTGCTCAGATCGATCTGGGAAATCTCACTGAATTACAGGAAGGATATTAATAAGGTTGAAAGAGTGCAGAGAAGGTTTACAAGGATGTTGCCGGGACTTGAGAAACTGAGTTACAGAGAAAGGTTGAATAGGTTAGGACTTTATTCCCTGGAGCATAGAAGAATGAGGGGAGATTTGATAGAGGTATATAAAATTATGATGGGTATAGATAGAATGAATGCAAGCAGGCTGTTTCCACTAAGGCTAGGGGAGCAAAAAACCAGAGGTCATGGGTTAAGGGTGAAGGAGGAAAAGTTTAAAGGGAACATTGGGGGGGGGGGCTTCTTCACACAGAGAGTGGTGGGAGTGTGGAATGAGCTGCCAGATGAAGTGGTGAATGCAGGCTCACTTTTAACATTTAAGAATAACTTGGACAGGTACATGGATGAGAGGGGTTTGGAGGGATATGGTTCAGATGCAGGTCAGTGGGGACTAGGCAGAAAAATGGTTCAGCACAGCCAAGAAGGGCCAAAAGGCCTGTTTCTGTGCGTAATGTTCTATGGTTCTAAAAGAAAAGAAGAACTGGAATGACAAGTTTTAGAAAACACTATGTACAATTGAACACATTTAGATTAACACTACCTGGGACAGAAGGGGGAAGAGGAATGACAGACATAAAAAGTTTACACAACAGTCAGATAAAACTTCTAAGGAGATACTTTAATTACCAAAAATGGGATCCAGCACTTTATGTGAGCATTTGCAATATTGATAAGAAGTACATACCACTAAATTTAAATGAAAGTACAACCCAGAAATACGAAGAAATTATCACCATAAAAGAAAAAGTTAACTAATGGACCTTCCATGGAAAATATCCCCACGATCTGAGCAGGCTAGATGTTGACAAGGAAGCATTGAACACCTGGCTCAGAGTAGGAGACTTCTTCCCTGAAGCAGAAGGGTTCCTTGTGGAAATACAGGACCAGGTGGTTAACACAAAAATGGTCAGAAATACATAGTTAAAGACCAACATATTCAAGACAACAAATGTAGAAAATGCCAAGAGAAACTAGAAACAATTCACCACATTGCAGGATCCTGCAGCAGTTTAACTCAATCTGATTACTTACACAGTCACAATCAAGAGGCAAAAGTCATTCACCAAAATCTTGCTTTAAAATAAAAACTCATAAAAGAAACCATACCTGACTATAAATACAAGCCTGATCCAGTTTTAGAGTCAGAGTGCTCCAAATCCATTACTACAGATAGAATAATCCATAATAACTGTCTGGATATAATATCACGGGATAAACAAACAAGAACAGCTTACTGAATAGATATAGCCTTTCCAAACACACATAACATACAGAAATCCATAAGTGAAAAACACCAGAAATATGCTGAATTAAAAGGGGAAATTGCAGGACTGTGGGACATAAACAGGGCATACATTGTCCCGGTAGTATTATCTACAACTGGTATCATCCCTAAGTCACTACACAATAGCATTAAACAATTCACCCTACACAGCAACATTTATGTAAATCTCCAGAAAGCCACAATACTAAACACAACTAGAATAGTCCAAAAGTTCCAAGCATTTGAGAAATGAGTGTGGTTGGCTATGCCTGTACTTCAGGTTTTACCAGCTTGAGCTGAGAAAGAATAGAAAATAGAATAGGAATAAATTGATTGATTGATTCATTGATAAATAGATAGATATTCTGCAAACATGAGTTGTAGAGTCCTTGAAAGTGAGCCCATGTATTGTGGAATTAGTTCAGAGTTGAGGTGAGTGAAGTTATCCATGCTGGTTCAAGAGGTTGATAGTAGAAGGGTAATAACTGTTCCCGAACCTGCTGACCCAGCTGGGTTAAAAGAAATTATAAACCTGGAAGACTGGTGTTGGAAATGCTAAATGGATCTGCATATACTGTACAAGGTGGCAGACAGCTACCTTAAATAATGATGAAGAGAAGCTTCTAGTACTTCCTGGCATGCCAGCTGCATGCCAGGAGAGGGGAAGCACAAGTTAACACCGCAGGTTAATGACTTTTCATCGGGATTAGCTGGAGTTAACCAGTCTGTAAATAAAAGGGGGAATGGGGAAGATGGGAAGGAGAGAACAGAAGGGAAGGTCTTACAGTGGAGGGCAGAAAGTAAATGACAAAGAGACGATGCAATGAGGTTAAAGGCTGTGTTATTAGGGAATAAAAAGAAAGCCTTCTCAACAAATAAAATGCCAAGCAACCCTTCTAAATTTCACTGCATCTGACTGATGTCATTGTTAGCTAGTGAGTGTATCTGAAACTGGGGATACCGGCACTTGGTGAACCTGTTCTCTGTGGTAGGGATTGTGATCTGATGTAGTCTACTGGGTCACATAGTAGGGCCATCAGACTCCCCTGTCTCTTGAAGTGCCACTTGCATTAACAAGGATGTGCTGGGGCCACCCTACAAGTGTTGCCACACATTCCAGTGCCAGCATTGACGTACTTCATTGTACGTCTTGATGTACGTGTGATAAATAAATATGACTCTGAAATCTGATCTGATGACTAGGGACTACTTATTCTCCCAAGTCCATCACCAAACTGAGACTAGAATAAAATGCATGGATCTCCCTGTAACCTATTGAATATTGAAAGGCCTAGACAGAGTGGATGTGGAGAGGATGTTTCTTATAGTGGGGGAGTCTAGGACCAGAGAGTACAGCCTCAGAATAGGGGGACGTCCATTTAGAATGGAGATGGGGAGGAATTTCTTCAGCCAGAAGGTGGTGAATCTGTGGAATTCATTGTCACATGTAACTGTGGGGTCCAGGCCATAGAGTATACTTAAAGCAGAGGTTGGTAGATTTTTGATAGAGAATATTCTATCTAAGGTTATTTCTAAGGATCAAACTGGATTTATTAAGAACAGATAGATACTCATATTTTAATATTTGGAGATTATTGAACATTATTCATTCCTCTCCATCTAAAGAATGCAAATGTCTTGTTTCCTTTGATGCAGAAAAAGCCTTTGATAGGTTAGAATGGTCCTATTTATTTGAGGTTTTAGAAAGATTTAATTTTGGTCCAGGTTTTATTTCCTGGATTAAGCTGATCTCTCAAGCTCCTATGGCGGCAGTTATGACTAACAATGAAAAATCTCCTTATTTTAGGCTATACAGAGGTACCCAGCAGGGTTGCCCTCTTAGTCTGCTGTTGTTCAACCTGGTTTTAGAACCTCTTGCTATTGCTCTTCAGGACTCCAACAAGGTTCAAGGTATTAAGAGAGGAGATAAAGAGCATAAGGTTTCGTTGTATGCAGATGACTTGTTAGCTTATATTTCAGATCCTAAGAAATCTATTCCTGCTATGTTATCTATATTTTCTGAATTTAGTTTTTCTGGATATTAATTAAATTTGCACAAAAGTGAGTTATTTCCTATTAATAACTACTTGGATCAATATGATCAAATTCCTTTTAGCATTGCTAAAAATAACTTTACATATCTTGGTATTAAAATTACCAAAAATTTTAAGGACCTGTATAAATATAACTTTCTTCCATTAATTCAGTACACACAACAAGTACTTTCTAAATGGTCTCCTATGACATTATCATTCATTGGTTGAATTAATGCTATTAGAATGTTAGTGTTACCAAAGTTCTTATATGCATTCCAAGCAATCCCTTCTTTTGTTCCTAAACTGATTTTTGACAGAATAGACTCTAAAATTCTATCTTACATTTGGAATAATAAAAACCCTAGATTGAGTAAACCTTTATTGCAGGAATTAAAGAAGTACGGTGGTATGGCTTTGCCAAATTTTAGAATGTATTACTGGGCAATTGATATTTGATATATTTCTTTTTGGATTCATTTCTCAGACATACATGACTGTCCTTTATGGGTGGATTTGGAGAAAAACTCGGTGAAGGAGTATTCTTTGGCCTCTTTACTGGGAGCTCCTCTTCCTTTTTTGCTTTCTAAGATTGGTAGTCGAGACCTTAATCCCATTATTAAATATACATTAAGAATTTGGTTTCAGTTTCATAGATTCTTTGAGTTTAATAATTTTGTTCTTTCTAGTATAATCCATCAATTTCAAATCAGACTTTTTTAATTTGGAAAACCAAAGGAATAATAACTTTTTTAGACTTATTTATGGGGGATTGTTTAATGTCTTTCATTCTATTAGTGGACAACTATGACTTATCTAATGCACACTTTTTTAGATATTTACAAATTAGGAATTTTCTACGTAGTTTACTTCCAAATTTTCCCTCTGCTTATTCACCCAATATAATAGATACTCTTTTTCAGGTTAAACCATTTCAAAAAGGACTGATAGTTATAATTTATAAATGGTTATTGAATTTGTGAATGTTATCTAACGATAAAATTAAAGCTGCGTGGGAACTGGAATTTCGAGAGTCACTTTCAGATAATCAATGGGATAAAATTTTTCATTTGGTAAATACTTCATCTATTTGTGCCCGTCATTCCTTAATACAGTTCAAGGTAGTACATCGGGCATATATGTCAAAGGATAAATTAGCCCGTATCTTTTCCAATATTAATCCTATTTGCGACAGATATAATATTGAGGTGGCTACTTTAACTCATATGTTTTGGTCTTGTATCAAGGTAGATAATTTTTGGAAAGAAGTCTTTAAAACTTTATCAAAAGTCTTGAATTTGGATCTACAACCGAATTTACTTACAGCAATTTTTGGGATCATTCCATCGGAGGCAGGATATATTCCTATTTCCGCTCAATAAATGATAGCTTTTACAACTTTATTGGCTAGGAGAGCCATTTTGCTTAAATGGAAGGACTCTAATCCACCCACTGCTTTTAATTGGCTTACTTCCATTACGTCCTGTCTAAGTTTAGAGAAAATAAGAAGTCAGACATTTGATACATCTTTTAAATTTGAAGAAGCTTGGTGACCTTTTATTCAATATTTTCACATGGTTTGATTTATGGCTGTTCCAGTTACCTTCTCGAAACACTGGATTTGATCAGAAAGTCTCTCTTTTTTCTTGCTTTCACTCTCAGCATGAGCTGCCCAGTTCCTTTAGTTCTCTCTTATTCTTTGTTTTCTGTTTAGTGGTTTTTTTATGAATATAAAAATTATAAAAGTTTCTTTATCTTTTTTCTTCTTTTCATGGAATGATAAGAGAAGAATAGATTATCTTATTTTTTATTATATACTATTAGATTAATACTATGTATGATCTTGAGAATGTTTATTTTACTTTTTATTATTGATATAGATATTTGAGATAATTCTCCTCTTGTTTATTTATAAATGTACTTTTTTAATTAATAAAAAGATTGATACAGAAAGAAAGATTTTTGATAAGTCAGGGTATGAGAAGTTACCAGGAGAAGGCAGGAGAACGGGGTTGAAAGGATGTATCTGTCATGATCAAATGGCGGAGCAGACTTGATGGGCCAAATAACTTAATTCTGCTCCGGCGTCTTATGGTCTCGTGGTCTCATGAAACTGGAAAAAGACATGGCTGTGTGAGGAGAAAGATTCAGTTGTTGTGATCATGAAATTACTCACTGCATAAGGAAGGCTAAGAAACAGGCTCTGCAGAGGGAGAATGAGAGTAATAATCTCTGGAATACACTCAATGGCCACTTTATTAGGTACACCTGCTCATTATTGCAGATATCTAATCAGTCAATAATGTCGCATCAGTTCAGTGCATAAAAGCACACAGAAGTGGTCAAGTTCTTGTTCAGACTAAACATCAGAATGGGGAAGAAATG